>NC_142514.1:163787500-164112500 GCF_057876585.1 Rhinolophus sinicus
CTCTACATGTAAAAACAAATGAGTTTTTAAAGAATAGAAAATAATCTCTATGAGAAATTGCTTCTAAATTATCTAAGTGGAAATTAAACTTAGCTCTTGCTAACATTTCTGTAGAAACATGCATTTTGATTAAGCCAAATAAACAAAAAACACCTAAAAGTAGGCATAGCCATTTATCTATATACTCACAAATATGTTCTCTTTCCTGATCATCAGTATTTTTTTTTCTTGCTTTATTTGCTTCACTTCCTTTATTTCCCATTATTCATGGAGAGGTTTTCTATCTAAGACTAAATTGATTTTCTGCTTACTTCTTATCGGTGAAGTCACTTCAGCAAAGGTTACTCTTTGGAGTTGTGTCGTCATCTGTGATCTGTATCCCTCAGCTGGAGTGCTCGGTCTGGCTGCCCCATCACTGCCCGGAGGCATGTGGAGAGAGGGCTCTGGTGTTGCCCAGGCTGTTCACTAAGCTCCCTTTGAGACTGGTGAGGAGGGAGGTCTGTGGAGGAGGGAGATAGATGTACCGGGTGACTGTTGGAAACCAGTGTAATTTGTAAGTTTGCCATAACTTTTAAGTGAAAATTGCAATGGGAGGTTTCAGGGTTAGCGTGCTTTCAGAAATCAAAAGGAAAATGGCAGTGTTCTTTTCATTTCATTTCTGAATACTCTGATAAGGTTTTTGTTTTTTGTTTTCTAAATTTTACCAAGATTTCAGCGATTAATTAATCTATAGATTTAAAAGATATTGAAATATTCATGACAATATTGCCATGTTACGTATTGGATGTATAAGCAGGCACACACACACACACACACACACAGTAGCACTTATGAAATTATACTACTTAATACCACCTGGGTGTTAATTTAAGTTTGGAGCAAGTGAAATATGCACCACGTAGGAGAGTGTACCTTTATCTGACCATGAAGAGTGAAGAAACTCACTGCTATAATTGATACTTTTAGTTCATTATGGAAAGTTTCTGTACAGTCAGTATAGAGAAAACCACATTTCATTTAGTCAAACCAAAAACATACTACCTAACTGCCTTTGTATAAAAGCTAATACAACATGTCAAAGATAATAGCATGGTCCTCCATACACATTGAACTGGTGAAAGAAGTTGGGAATGGTTTAGCAAAGATGAAATATAAAGTTAATTTTTGTATAATTTTCTTTTCATTCACATTCACACCAGGCAGACTTTGAAAAATACCTATAGTAAAGAAGAACTTGTTCATGCATGTAGAACAAAATAAAATAAGATTAAAAGCTCCAGGAAATCAGCCTGCTTCAAAAAACCATTAAAGTGTGCCTATCCCTCAAGCTTTACAAATGTGCTAATTGTTGTGTTTCAGTCATGTAAATATGTTTCAGCATAAAGTAACCAAGATTTCCTGCTATAGAAGCACTGCTATCTGGGATGTGGGGGGGAGGGAGGGACGAAGAGGACTAAATAACACACTGTAATGAAACCTGCCTTTGGGCAGCACATGCTTCAGCCCTGAATGCCCAGAAATACTTTGCAGACGCTCTAGGCTGCCTAGCAATGGGGATTTCTAATTCTGGCTAGCTTGACAAAGTAAATACAACTATTGAACATAAGGCAGCTCCTAATAAAAAAACAACAATTCCCCCCTTGTAAACACCTACATTTGGCCCCATTAAAAATTCTTTCTTCATACCCAGGAACTAGCAGACCCTTCGGTGTGGGGGTCTCATGGTAACTAAAGAGGAGTGGGGAGATTTAATGCTGTCAGGACATTGTAACATTGCCATTTCCACCAAGCACTTCATACCCCATCTCAGGGCTTTTGTGGAGTAATGTGCTGCATACAGTGCAGGGCATTATGCAAGTAAACACTTTGGCCATTATGCTCTCGGGACTCATTTGCGGGCAGCCAAAAGGAAATCAATATATTTCATATATATGCTGCACTTATATACAAAAAGGATATGATTGCCACATTTCCAAGAGGAGGGTGCGGCAAAAGCTGCCAATTTTGAAAATTATTTAGTGGACTGGCATTAATAACCTTTCCTGATTTCTGCTTTTTTACATCTTAGAAGTCATCTATTCTATAAGCTTTGTATCAGTCAGACCTCTGCCAGCCTCTAAGTTGAGCCTTGGATCTGCTATAGTTCTAAAAATAGCTAGGATTCAGGGATCAGTGTTGAATTTATATACACGCATCTGCTAAGTTTACTTGCTGAGTTGGAGGCTTCCGATTATAGTAAGGAGCAAGCATTAGTTTGAATTCTCGTAGACAGAAACAAAGAGAATGTTACCTTTTGTCACCTCCAGAGTAGTATCCACATACTTTAAAAGGAAAAAAGGGGATGAAAAGGAATTCTCATATAATTAGTTGTTAGAATTTATTTCGAAAAGAAATTTTTTTCAAGCTCAACATTCAGATCTAAAAACACTGTATGTTCCTAAAATATCTTACTGTTCCTACGCCACCTGCGAGGTAGACCCAAAACATTGCTCCTAAAATGTTTCCTCCCTTGCGTTGGGTTTAGAAAAGGGGCTTCCTGGACAAAGCAGGCTCCAAGAGCCTATGAGAATGGCAGTCCATCCACAGAAAATCCCGGTCGTCTTCCGTTCACTGCCATAGTAGCAGTAGGCCCCAGACCTCAAGCATCTCTCAGCTTGGCTCTGCTGAAGCTTAATTCAAATTCTACACACTCTGGAGCTTATATGCCCCTGCCTGCATTGTGTGTACCAGAGCCATGCAAGCCTTGGGTGAAGCAGCAGTTGGAGACCAGTAAATAGGTTGCCCGAGTAAGAAGCCCTGCTACGCCATTAAGAAAAGATGAATGGAAGGGAGTCATTTGGGGAGATATGAGGAGTCTCATTTAGTCAGTGGTCCACAGTCAGGGAACCGCAGGGGTGGTGGTGGCCGTGTATGCCTTATCCATCCCATTCCTTTATCCCAGAGAAGCTAATCAGCGTTGAGGGAAGACATCTTTTCCAGTGTTTATCTCGTCCAAGTTTAGGTAACATTTTAAATCACCTTATTCCCAGTGTTACCATGATATTTTGTTTTCAGTTCCGGGCATTAATGAGAATTAAATGTGCAAAGGAACAAAGGAGAAAACAAAAGAAAAGAAAAAAGATACTGCCTTTAGTTTGTGTAGAAGGTATAGCCATTTTAAGCAAAGTTCTCCAGGAATAACCTAGTTTGTTCTCTGTTGACATGTGAAATAAGGGAGGAAAATAACATGACTGTCCCACATCTTAAATGTCTGAGAGTTCAGGAACAGTGGGACTGAAACATGGTGGCGTTCTTATTACTATGCAATCTAAAAGATTCTGACTCGCATTTTAAGAGGATTAAACTCAGCAAACCACCCCCCCAAACAGTACTGCCATTTTCTCCTCCGCGAACATTGTACACAGACTCCAACCCCTCCAACTGGAATCTTCCTGTTGGGCAGGCATGAGATTAAGAATCACCACTCCCCACAGGAGAAGGGTGGGGTAAGGGGTACGGTGGGTCACTTAGTACATAGAAAGTTTCTTCTGAATCAGAAGAAAACAGGATCTAGAACAGCCCATGTACAGCCACCTTTTAGAAAATTCTGTCCTTAAGGAATATACATGTTTGTAACAGCTGTTGTTTTCTGTTATTGAAAATGTTTGTGTATGGTTTTGCAAGGACATGGCTGAGAGAGCCTTGGTGTTATTCATAGAAATAAGTTTACACCACTCTCTTGCCACCCTTTGTGCTAAGAATCCAAATCACTTACCACAGCTTACAAACCCTACATGGTCTGATCTGATACCTATCTACCCACCAAGCCAAACTTCTCATAGCCTCTCCCCTATTTGTCAACCACCACATAAAAACTGAATTTTTTTTCTGTCCTTCAAACATGCCAAGCTTATTCCAGCCTTAAGGCTTTTGCATTTTATTACCTTTGCCTGGAAATTTATTTCCAGGTCTTTATAGGTCCCTTCTCATATTTAGTTAGTAGCTCAAATGTACCCTCCAGAAAGGCCTTCCCCACTTAAAATAGTACCTCCAGCCCACATCATGTCACCGTGTTTTATTTCCTTAAAAGCACCTCTCACCATCTGAATTATCTTCTTCATTTGTTTGCTTTCCTATATGTCAGCTGTCTCCCCTTAAGTCATGTCAATGTCTATGTATTGTTCCTTTCTGAAGTTGTAAGTTCTTTGAAAGCAGGGATCTTGCCTGTCTTGTTCACTATTTTATTTCTAGTGCTTCGAAAAGTTCTGGCACATAGAATAATGAGTAAGAATGTGGACTTTGAAGCCAGACTGCCTGGGTTCAAATTCCATTCGATTGTCCTGAAGTTGCAGCATCACTTCTGCTCTTTTCCGACTTGGTCACAGCTAGCAGAAAGGGAAGCATGGAAAGGAAGTCTTTATTCAGGTTGGCCGTGTATTCAAGGGCTCTTCTGCTAATGGTAAAGGAGAGAGTAGATATTGGAGGATAATGATCAGTCTCTATCATAGCCCACAACCCTTTGGGCCTAAATATCCATGCACAGCCTTCTTCCCACACTTCCTACCTCTTCAGGGGTGAGTGGGGAATCCTAGTGGCTAGAAACTGCAAAATTTTCTGCACTGGTGGTAGAGGATTTTAGCCCCATTTGTAGCCCCACTTCTGCTCTCTTGAAGGAACTCCCTTATCCGTTATCTTCTGTACCCCTTTAGGAAATTATTCTTTGTCTGGTATCATTCATGGCTGCATGAAGTCTCCATTGGAGAGTCTGCCCTGCGGAGACTATACACTTCTCACAGCCCATTTACTAATAGATCAGGTTTGGGGACCTAAGATTACTTTAGGGATTGAATAATCACAGACTTTTGACCAGGCTGGTAGTTTCTTTGGCAGTACAATTCCCTCAAGACTTTAGAAGGTTCCCAGTCTATTAGCAAGTAATTGTAGCCAAAGAGTTATCTAAACATCGTTCTAGGATTCAGCTACAGGAAACAGATCCCATCTGATTATTTTATGCAGAAGGAAAGTTTATACTGGAAAATTGGTAGCTAGCGAAATTAGGGGAAGGGCTGGGGACATTGCCACCAAACTGGCCTCCAAGGAAGCTACTACCTCCACCATAGTCAGAAAGGTGACGAAGTGGGAGGCCACCACTGGACCTGCAGTGCACACCTCTTCCGGATGGCACTTCCGGGGTTAGGATGTTCCGCTGCCACTGCTACAAGTGCTCTCAACCGCCATGAAGCAAATAAGTGGACGCTGAGACACTGGTCCGGCCTCCACTTCCACAGCTGCCTTTCAGCTCCCACGACACTTTGGACCAGTCACCGGAATACTGATGCAAACAAAATGTTCCTACAACAGTGCTTACCAATTGCAGCAGTCAGAGTAGCAGCAAGATAGCTCCTGCTTCTGTTCCACCTTCCAAGTCCAGTCCAGATACATCTAATGAGGTATGCCTAACTCACACCTTTCCAGCCTCTGCCCTGCAGGCAGGCAAACCACAGGGCCTTTGGAATGGATGCGTGTTACATTGTAAGAAGTCAGTCTTATTTTATGGCCTCTCTGTTCTCCCCATGTCTCCCTCTTTCATCTTCTTAGTAACTAGCTTGACGCCACCTAAAATAACCAGCTTGAGAGGGAAGGCAACACCCTGACTCTGACTTTTGTCTCGGAGCTGGCTCCCATTTTCTGGCCAGCCTCTTAGCAGGGTATCCCACCAAGGCGCAGGGGCACAGCTGTCTCCTGGGAAGGCTGCCTGCTTGGGTGTGCAGGTGCAGAAGCAGTTGGGCTCTGAGGCCCCAGATGGCCAAGGCTTTAGTTAGGGGAGGTTGTAGGCCGCAGACAGAGCACGTCCTTTACCAGACCTCATCCCTTCACCTCTTCTTCCAAATTCCATAGCTCTAGCTTATGTTCGTTTGTCTTGTATAAATAACTTTGCTGAAAATGGCAAAAACCATCTAACACACCAGTATTCTGAATTTCTCCGTTTTGCCTAGAGCCACTGATAAGGAGGTATAATAAGGTTTGCCTTCCGGGCATAACAGGGGTCACCAGCTTTCCAGTCTGCAGTACCTGACCTCACTGCCCACCTTCCAGCCACTAAGCAACACATACTTAGATTGCAGAACTCGAGTGCTCCATTCTGCAGGTACCAAGTTCTGTATAAACAGGATATAGGTTAGATTGTTATTACAGAGATCCAAAAATACAATGCCTTAAGTAATACAGAAGTTCATATTATCTCTCACATAGAAGCCCAGGTGGGCGACCCAGGGCTCTTTTCGTGGCCAGGTGGTGTCAGGAGACCCCAGACTGATTTTATCGTTTCCCTGTGCCCTGCACTGCCCATAGCTTCCATTGGATGGTCCAAGATGGCTGCACAGCCCACACTTCAGCAAGTGGGAAGATAAAAGTGAGGCTCATCCCTAACCTGCGTGGAGCCTAGAGTAAGAATGCAAAAAAAGGACCATCATTTTATATGCCTAAGTATTTTTAAGTTATCAAGCCAACAAACCATTAAATATGCTTTGGCTCCCTTCCTTCACAAGTACACCTTCCTTAGGAAGCCAAGTTTAAATTTAGGATCAGGGTTCCACTCCAGAACATGGAGACAAAGAGAACTGGCCTGCAGCCCACCCCCTTTCTCTGCCCACACGAGGCTGAGTACACGTGCGTGGGGATACCCAGCCTGCACAATCAGACCCCGTCCACACACCACACAGACAGCAGTCCCTTGGCTACTCCTGTGGCCCCACAGTGTGCACACAGACACACAACCCACCCGTGGGGCACAAACTGGGGGAAGAGACCTGTGCAGGCTTTGTGGCCATTTAGACAGGGAGTTGTAAGTTTCTGGACACCCAAAGCATGTCCTGTTAAGAAGGATACAAGCTCTAGACAGGCAGGAGCCCTCTTGCCAAGGTCAAATATGGATACTGAGAGAAAGGAGAAATAAAGGGCCCCTCCCTCTCTTTAAAGATCTGACCCTAAACTAATGCTCAAGATGAAGTGACCAGAACTTAGTCACTTGGCCTCATCTGTTGGCAAGGGAAGCAGGAAACTGTGGTCTTTATTATGAGATGCCACATGCCCCCACTAATATTCAGAGAACCTTTCACTCACTGCAAAGGAAGAGAATAGGTATTGGGAAGAAGCTAGCAATCTCTGCCACAGACACATGCTTTTTCACAAATCACACTTTTGTTTAGACAAGGAAGTTCCTCACAGTCTGCTTTCAGAGAGGTGAATTTGGAGGCAAGACAATCCTGCCAGTTATAACTGACGGTCAAGATAATTGTACACCTGAGCATTTTTCCATGGGCAGCCAATATGTAATATTCTCAAGCTGAAATTTTGTCTAATTTTCAGAACAATCAGGAAGAACCAAGTGAATTTTTCTCAATTCAAAGGATATAGTGTGATTATGACATTCAACAGAAACAATTTTAATCATAAACCCTGAGAATGAATTGGATCTTAAACAAACAAAAACTAAAACCTGATCATATTTGGCAGAAATATTCGGCTGCTACCAAATGTACACCTACCAAGCAAAAAAGAGCAAAAATTGGTTCTGGCATTGTTTCTCCTGGCCTACTCCTTTATGAGAGCAACACAAATTTCAAAAAATTAGGCTGATACATCTTCCACGTTGTAAAATTTTAACCAGGTGTAGAATAATTGCAACATAATATTATATTGTAATAATGTAGTGATTATGGACTACTGCAAATGTAACAATGTAAAAATATAATAATTACATAATCGCATGTAACGTGGATTTTTTTATCAGTGAAACAGCACTCTAACGTCTTATGAAGAAATAACAGTGATATTGTGAATATTGACGAATATATCAAGCCTGCTTCTTCTATCTCCTCCCCTCTATCCTTCCTGTGCCACTGAAAGGATATCAGTCTTTCCACAAAGAAAGGGGAAGTCTCTCTCTTTTTAGCTAAAGAGCAATAGAGACTGAGCTCTACTTTAATCCCCACACTCTGGGCTATCGAGGCATCAGGTGTGCATTTCCTTGGTCAGAAGCTAAGAATGGAGCCCCAGACAGTCAGCAGTAACTCACGCCCTGAGTGAATGCTTCTGGAAGGTGATCCCTTTGCTGTGGCCCTTCTCAAAACTGTTGAGAAGTTGTCTCCCAATATCCATTTGCTCCTTCCATAATAATGGATTTGTTAAACATTTTTACACAATTTGAAACATTTCCCAGACTCCCTTGCAGCCAGGTGTAGCCATGTCTAAATTCTGGATATGAGTGATGTGTCCAGCTTCCAGATCTTGCCTTGGTCACTTTTTCCCATCAGCTGAGAGAGTGTAAAAGCATCAGCCGTGGAGCCCGAAGGAGAAACTCCTTGCTGAGGATGGCGGACGCGTCCTTCTAGCTCAGAATTGCCTACTGCTAGACTGTAATGTGGGAGAGAAATAAACTTCTACCTTTTGTAAGCCATTTTTTGGAGGGGGTGGGAGTGTTTCTATATCACAGCTCCTCAGCCTGTAGTGATTCATTCCCTGACATTCAGAGCAGTGCCTCACAACAGAGTATGTCCACAGAAATCAGCAAAGCGTCCTCCGGGTGAGGGCATCACACAGCTCTTGAAAGGATCTGGAGGGGAATAGGATAGCATGTCTTTTGTTAATTTGTTTCCTCCCCATTATATAAAGAGGGGGGCAATTCTTTTAAAACTTGAGTGGAGAAGCTTCACCTTCTAGCATTTCTTTTATTATTTTGTCAGCAAAGAATACGTGTGCAAAAGAGTTAAAATAAGGTGGACCCCCAAATTGCCTCCTTCATACAGCCACACATATTTTCACTGGCCCAGAAGCCAGGCATCTTGCATTTCCAGTTTCACTACTGCCTGACTAAGTATGAGCGAAAATGTTTAGATTTTTTAAATCTTTTAGAAGCAGACTGTGATTGCAGTTTCTTTCTATATTTCTTTACAGAATTGCAGTGGAGGGCAATGTATATACTTAATGCTCAAACGTGCCTTACTGACTGAGACCTGCTGGCTAAGTCCGATATTCTGCTGATGTCACTTATAATTATGTGCAGTTCATTATACTTGTAGATTTATTTTCCTGCCCTAAACTCACAGATTTTTTACCTTGTATCGTATTTGTTTTTATGAGCCACGTCAAATCCTTTTTTGGAGCAAGAAGTGGTATAAATAAGTTAGTGTCGTACTTGACAGGTCACAGAACACTTATGCATCTCACTTGAGCCTGACAACAGTCTTGTGAGGGGAGAATTATTCCCCTGTCATAGAGGAGGACATTGAGGTGTCTTATCTGAGGTCACACAGAGAGTAAGTGACAGAGGGAGGTATCAAACTGTTGCTGGCTGTCTCTGTGAAGGGATCCACGTAGAACCTAAATGTTCTAAGGTGTTTACAAGTTTTAGTTTAAATTGGCTATGTTTTAAAGAGGAAAGAAAAAACTAGGAAGTATTTTGAAATATTAACACCTATTTCTGTGGTTGTGAGTAATACGTATGAAGTGTGACTTTTCAGGAAACATCAGAAATTGCAAAAGGATTGAAACAAATCTCTATTCATCTGCTAAGGGTTAAAACGTACTACATTGATTGTTCTCAGAAAACAAACAGCGCCTGGTGGGTTGGTCTTGGCAAAATACGAGAAATATAAATTGATTAAACTTATTTTAATGGGTATTTACCTGCAATTTGTCTCAAATCCAGGCGTAATCTAGATTCATTATCTTGCCCCTTCTGTCTGGGAGCTGTGAGTGCTGAGCACGGGTCTGGCAGGCGGGGAGAAAAGGAATTAGGAAGGGAACTGTGCAGCCAGGAAATGCACTCCTGTGTGTCTATAGGATGCATTTAGGTGTGGACTCAAGAGAGCAAAATACAGACAGCGTCTTAGCCCAACAAAAAGAGAGAGGTTTGCAGAGGGGGGAAGAATCTCAAAGGCTGGCTGGGCATGGCCCCCCCAGAGCCGCAGAGCCGGGCGCTTGTGGGGCTGCTGCTTCATTATGACCCAGCGCTTCCTGTGGGCCTAAGGGGGCCTTATGGCAGGAGCTCCCCTAATCTATTCAATGCTTTCCCGCCTTGTATCCCTCGAGAAAAGGGACCCATTGATCCAGAGGGATCGCTACAAATCACCTAGGCCTCTGCGGGGGAAATTGGAAGTTGTCACACCTTTCCCAAATCCCTTTGCCTACATAAAAACCGTCATTTTAGACAAGGCATTCATAGAAAAACACAGGCAGCCAGTCAGCCAGATATGCGTCTCCTGCACCCACAGCCCAAGCCCATCCTCCCAGAATCTGAGGAAAGAAACTCAGGTGGAAAAATTTCAGCTCGAGATGTAAGATACGTTTGCAGCCCTTGTCTCGGGTGTAAAATGAGAAAGATGAGTACATTGATTTGGTTTACAAGGTTAAAAAAATATGATTTTTATTTAAACCATCACGCAGTGAAACCCCAAGGTCTAGAAGTCCGTACACCCCGCAGCCTTGCCGCTTACCGTCCAAAAGGAGGTCCCCATGCTATGCAGAGTATCCTACAGCATATTTTTTTCACAAGACAGATCTAGGGTACAGCAGCTTCTGAACATGCACATGTCAAGTGTGTAAGTGCTTTGGAAGCCTCAAAGGAAAAGTCCCTGACACACCTGGCAAGCCTGGACCCCCATCCCTCCTTCTTCCTCGCTGCTTCACATCGCACTGACATGGTGCGCAGGGGGAGGCTCAGAAAGGAAGAAAACAAAACCCACTGCTTGAGAATTTAGACTGCAGAGTAAGCTCGTTAAAGTCATCATCAACAAAAGCCAGCAAAATCACACATAGATTCGCATATTTCCGAAAGCCACCCTTCAGCTTTTTCAAAGGACATGAGTGTGCAACTAGCCTTTGCAACGTAGCCTTTGGTCGGAAGCATTTAATCCCGTCACCCCAAATTTTTGTGCTCAGAAGTTACACACGAATGGATATTTGACTTTTCTTGAACGCCGTTCAACCTGAAAGATTTCCAAACATGTCACACGTCACATTTAGCTACCTTGGCTAGGAAGGGCTTTCAGCCAACTGGCTCATACTCATCGCCTAGAAAAGCAGAAGAAGAGAAATTTTTAGCAAATAGGTAAGCTCCTAAAATAAATGGTATGATGATGCGGGTTCTGAATCAACGACACTAGTTTCCTCATTTAGATTGTCAGAGCAATGTAACCTTCAACCAGATGCATCTTAAAGATACATCAGTTCTACCGTTAAGTAGATCACCATTTCTACATGTCAGAATCCAGTTCATTATTTAACACCTAGCCCATCCCCATGAAGCTTTTTGCTGCTCCCCTCCCCCCACCATGATTCTTGCTTTGTCTCTGCCTGTCGTGCAGCCATAATCTGGACCACTCACTATGAGGGTTACCTGTGTGCTGGTCTTACTCGTGTTGCCGGATTGCAAGGAAAGGTGGCGTGTGGGAGGTGTTCTGTTCACACATCCTTTCAGAATGCCTCGCTTCCAGTGGATTCTACTCATCCCGTTGATTTCCTGAACAGCCTAATAACCATCTGACATCATCCTTGTGAGGTCCCAACCAAAAGTGTACAACACACGTTATTTAATGGGGAATTTTCTAAAAAGTTTCTGTTAACCTTCAGATCATACATGCATCCTGGTCAGTTTTCCTTTGCTCATTAGCAGTTAACTCCAAGATCTTAAAGAAACTTTAAATTAAAACTCAGACATCCACCAAACCATTGTCGGATGTTGCCAGAGGGTAAGGGGGGTGGGGGGTGGGGGGTGGGAGATGAGGGTAAGGGGGATCAAATATATGGTGATGGAAGGAGAACTGACTCTGGGTGATGAACACACAATGGGATTTATAGATGATGCAATACAGAATTGTACACCTGAAATCTATGTAATTTTACTAACAATTGTCACCCCAATAAATTTAATAAAAGAAAATAAATAAATAAATAAATAAATAAACTCAGACATAATTAAATGTATCTTTCCTCCATGCTTCCTCATGAGAACACTGACAGAGTTCATGCTACAAAGACGTTCCTAACCTCAGGCTTTCGAGTCATGCACGTCTTTGAGACTCCTGAGCCTTTCACCCTTTCATTTCTGTTTGAAATCCTTTGTGGAACATTCTAGGGTATCTAGAAATGAAAGAATTGTTTAAACAAAGAAAGAAATACGTCTTTATTAGAGCTTTGTATCGTTCAAAAAATAGACACTTAATTACTTATGTTACAGGCTGGGTGCCAAGGATACAAATGAGTAAAACTATATGAATATTACTATCTGGATATTACCGATTTTCCTGGCCTTTCTGACATCTTTGTTGATCATGTATCTGTGTGATACTGTCTTTCATCCTAAATATATTTGCATTAAAAAATAAGGTCATACAGGTAAACTGACATCAAGGAAGAATATTTTCATAAATTTTGTTTAATGTTTTAAAATATTTCAGTCCTCCGCACACAGCTTGTGTTCACATGATAATACACAAGCCTTTTATCAGGAGAGAAACTAGCCAGAACATATGCTTGTGGATCACAATATTTTGACAAAAAAGCAAATGGTCCTAACCTTTCTCCTCTTAATTTTTTTTTCATATTGAAGGGAGTTTTCCAAAGGAAGGGTTTCCGATAGGTTGTCTCCAGGTCAGTTCACCCCTACAAGGCTTGGTTAGTCTTCACTGCACGGCCCGATCCTGCCTTGCTTACCTTTCTCCTCCCACACCCACTTTGTGCCTCAGCCACAACAGATATGTTCCTTTGACTATGGATTTTTGTGAAACAAATCATGTGAGCTGTGAGCACTAATAGTTAAGGAATTTGATATAAAAAGCCTAAAAAGTTATTTTGAAATATGAATATTTCTCCCTCATTACAGTAACTGTTCTATAATTATGGTCACTTACTGCTTACATCAGCCTATATCTGCTTAAATCAACCTGTATCTGCAGGAAAACAATTTGGATGGGGAGATGTTCAAAGCTACACTATACTTTTGAAAACATGACCCAACATCATGCATAGAAACAAACCTACCAAGATCTGTAACAGATGTTATAGATGACTTATCTGAGCATATGAAAAATATTGACCGTTTTATTGGTATAATTTTTCATCATGTCAGTATTTCTATGAAAATTGCAAGTTTCTAGAGAAAGTATAACCTTGAAATAGAATCATCTTCATGTCAACTTAATAGACAAAGGGAAACAGGCATTTATGAGAACCCATAATTGCTGAAAAGCTATATTCAATTGAAAAAATAGCATTTTGGAGCCCTGGCTAAAACAAAACAAAGCCAAAAAACAACCCTGCCATTATTATGTGTGTGTGTTTGTTTTCAGTTATGCTTTTATTTATGCATATACATGTTTGTATTTCTACCTAAATAAGAAAAATCATATATGTTTAGATTTGGACTCTGGAAATGTTCCACGAAGATTCCTGGTCTGGTTTATATAATGGCTATAATTTGTGAAATCTAGCATCAGTGGGACGTGATTATATTGGGCTTCAGTCTAAAGAATTGTTGTAGTAGGAATTTTATATGCAAGACTAAATGCTGATCAACAGAGCATAATATTGTATCCTGAAGTGTGCTCATGAAAGCAAAATTAATTTTTTTTCTTTCTTTCCTTCTCCTGAAATCTTCTGCCGTAGCGACTGCATTTGCCTCCAGACTTGTCAGACACAGTGAGCCGCTCAAGCAAACAGGATGTGGCAGAATCCACCACGCTGCTGGGCCCAGGCTGTGGCATGATGGCCGGAGGCAAGAAGCACCTGGACTTCTAGCAATTCCTTCTTAGTCGCTGCGTGCAGAATTCTGTGGCACTCTAATTATGATCGCTAATAGCTTATGTAAATATTTTTCTTAACAATTTGACCCTCCAAGTCTTGAAAAACACAGGATTGCAAAATGAAGCCACCATTCTTCTTTTTTTTAAACCAACTTTTTATACAGAAATAGTACAGCAGAAATACTTTCATTTTAAAATTTTGTTTTATGTTATATCTAAAGAAGATAGGTCATTTTAATTTTTAAATAAAAGCAACTGAAATGTCAAAAATTCAAGATGCCTTACAGTGGTCATTGGCGTACGTGTATTAAGGCACTTAGTTCACGGTAAACTACCTGTCACAGCAGGTAGCATATAAAGCATTATGAAATTCAAAATCGTATATTAAAAAACAGATTTTCTCTTTATTTCTGAAAGAGTCACTTGCCACCAAAAGTGCTAAGGTTTTTAAAACAATGAGAAATTTGTTTGCTAGTATATGAAGACTATAATAAAATGGATTTGCATTTATGCATCCTGTTATTAAATTGATGAAGACAAAATAATATTTTGGGATTAAGACCCCATTAATTAGTCTGCTATAGAAGTTTATAAATATAAAAAACTTGAGTGATAGAAAATATAGAAAAAGAAGTTTATGGTCTTCTATTTAGTAATCCTAAACAATTAAAGTCAGCACCATGAAATTATGTCAACACATAATTCAGGATTGAAATTCAAACTGACAGCTACGTTAATGCTAAGATACTGGGGAAGAAAACATGTATTGAAACCTGGTGAGAGATTTTTACAGAATATAGGTCTGAGACTAAGTGGAAAACTGAAGCTAACTCACATTTCCATTGCATTAGGTAAATCCTTTTGTTAATTACGAACATCGGTTGGGTATGTACATTTATAACCACATAAACATGTCTTTTGGGGGTATATAGCATATTGAAGCAGTTTTCATATAAAACACTAGGTTTTTGAATCATAGTTCCATATTCTCAAAGCTTTTGACAAATAGTAGACAAAGCAAAATTTAAAAAGTAACTTGCATATTTAAGTAGAGTTTCATTTTTTAAAAAGCTATTTAACATCCTCTAGGAGAACCTGAATTTCCAAAATACATTTTCAAATATGGTAGGATATTTTGAAGCAGTTATAACAAGCATTTTAAGCAGTTTGCTTTTAATATACCACAAATTATACTTTATTTGTTCTTGACAACATTGAAGAAAACAAAGACTAGGTTTTTAAACTGTCTAACCAATATGATGAATGTCAGTCACTTAAAAAAACCCACTGTAGCATAAACACATACTGTATACAGCTTTTATTCAGAATTAGAATAATTGAATCAATGACAGTGATTTGCCAGGATGTCAAATCTCTCCATCATATCCTGTCACCACCAGTTTATTTTTTGTGATCAAAATCAAAAAGACAACTATTTTGTCACCAGCTATTTCATTAGTACTAAAAATCAGGTTTTTTCTTCTTTTTTTTTTTTTAGAGTGTCTGGTTTATTTTTTTCACTTCTTTTAATTCGAAAGACAAATTCTTCCCCATTTTCTTTTCAAAATAAAGTTTCAGAATTGATCTGTCAGTTAAAATTAAAGGGCTTTTATATTAAACGAAGGTGCTTTTAAAATTTAAAGCAACTTCAAAAAAATCAATTTAGTCCATAGATAGTAAATAATGTGCAGATACTCCACAAAAGCTTTGCTCTATCCTTTGAAAGCATTATGAACAGTCTGAACAAATTCAAATGAATATTTTAGTCAGGTTATTATTTTAATAACGCTAACCTTTTTCTTGCCGTGTTGTGACTCATTTGATACAAACACACAACGGAACAATTACATAGCATTTGACTCTGAAAACGAAATGTGAGGTCATCAGATATGTAAATTGCTTGTCAAAAATACTTAATAGGTCGTTGATTTACTACCCTGGCTACTATGTCAATGAAATTAACAGCCAATTACTCTCTAATACTATATGCTTTGTGAACAGATAAATACTATAAAAATTGAATGCATGTATTTGAACCCAACTTATTTTAAATATAAAAAACAAAACAACTTTTCAAACTCAATAAAAGTGCATTCCGAACAATAATAGTACCTGGGCTTTCCAAAAATCAGGTGCAAGTGCTTTGTTGTTCTGATTCACTAGGCAGGCTTTGTAAGAAATAAGCTAGTGAAGAGGGATGTATATTTCTGTTTTCCTCCTATAAAAACCCACTCTAAAAATGTGTTTTCCTCCCTTCTGGGAACATTAGCCATTAGCCATATGCTAATAACTTACTACATAAAAATACTGGTCTCCAATAATGCTACCATAGGTATACAGACCATTTGGATACATTATGAAATCTACACTCTGTAAACAATTTTTTTTTTCAGTTATCAACTTGTCTCAAAGATATAAATACTCAAGTAACTATGCTACACATAGCATTTGGAATGTTCTCATCTCTTTTAAATATTTCTAAAACTTCAGAACCCTCTATGGTACTAATTTATTATGCCAGATTTGCCTTTCTTTAACATGAGGTAAATATTCTGACTGCTGCAGTCTGCTTAGGTGCTAGAGTTCTAAGACCTTCTGAATTTCTTTTTAGTACCCACCAATTTCCACTTTTCTCTCCCTCTCTTCCATTCTTTATCTCCACCTCCAGGATCTGCAAATACTAACACTGGACAAAATAAAACTACTTCAGATGGAAGCAATACTCGGCAATCAATACCTTGTCTATCTTTTAATTTTAAAGAATCAGACACAGGCATCCGAATGCAAAAGGGAAATGGCTGGGGCGGGGGGGGGGGGGGGGGGTGGCGGTGGACCCTATTCATTTGTTTAAGCCCATTGTGAATGTCATTTCTAGAACATGTTAATGCCTTCCAAACAATAGTCACCATCAACACAAGACCGAAATTAAGCAATGCTAACCCCAAGTCCTTACACTTTGACTTTAAAACTGAGCAGTCATTCAGGACTGGTGCAAAACAAAAAAACAGGTGAGGTTTATTCTTGAGAAACAAAAAGGGGAAGAATTTGTGTCTGGTCTTGGTGAGCCAAACATACAAAAAAGAAAGCCTTTTTTTCCCCTAATCTTGTTAAAATTGAGGCCCAGTGCCAAAAGAATAAGCAGAATACAGACACCATCCAAAGATGACAAAAATTCACAAAACAAAGCTGAATCTTAATACTGTAGCAATGCGTCTTAGTTAACCTAGTTATGATTTTTTGTGTAGGAAGAGAGGACTATGTGAGCCATAGCAAGAAAAGCCAGTAGATTATCACTTAAGACTTAGGAGGCACAGCTTTGGAGGGGAAATATTCTAGAAATTCATTGTAGTAAAAAGCATTTTTTCACTCATTAATTTAAATGTTTCTTCCTCAAACGTTCACCTCTAATTCTGTTCACCTGGTAATTCATGTAGTAAAAAGCATTTTTTCACTCAGTAATTTAAATGTTTCTTCCTCAAATGTTCACCTCTAAGTCTGTTCACCTGGTGTCCCTAGTCGGGCAAGTTTGGAGAAAAATCATAAGCAGTTAGTCTTGTGATTCTACTGAGGACATCACAGATAGATGGTCACCACCTGGAAGATGGTATCGAAGTGTCCCTGCAGAGTTCCCATTGATAAATATATAAATATGCCTATCAGGAAATAAATAAACAAAAATAAATTATTGCAACAATGAGTCAAAGGCCACCTCCTGGGCACTGCGTCCACTCAGTGCCTGCCATGCTGTCCCCGGGAGAGTGCCTGGAGCTCCATTCAGAAGGACAGTTCATCATCTCCCCAGGGTGAGGGCAGAAGGCAAGGCAGCCGTTCCATCCTGCAGGACCAGAGGGCTTCTGCAGCTGAGCAGCCGCTTCTTCAGACCAAAGCAGGCTGTACCACTGTGTCCTGGAAATCCTGCCCTCAGAGGACCCGTATACGTGCCCAAGTGCATATGTACAGACCCTCTGCTTCCACAACACTCCCCATCTCCCATTCCCAGCTCCCGCACCCAAAGCGCCACACCCGGTTCTCCAAAGTCTATGCTCACTACACAATAGAGCTGTGGGCCAGAACTGGTTGCCTGACCCTGGCCCAAATCATAGCCACGTTGGAAACTGCCCCTTCTTGCAGAGAAGTCAGCCAACCAACACACACCTCAGATAGCCCTTCTCTGACAGCTCCCTGGGTACGTGTCCCTCAGGGAATGTGGGCTACAAAATGTTGGGAGGTAGAATATCTGCGTGGGCAACTGTACCAACAGTGCATGTGTGTGCACACCCCACTGCACAAGTGTGCAAGCATGCAGTGCAGGCTGACATTGAATCAAACTACATGCACACATAAAAACTGCAATTATCCTAGGAAGGTGTCTCTAAAGGTGCAGCAACTCTAGTGGAATAAAAGTATTAACATATAGCATGCCAGAAAAACAAATCACAATTATCTGTTCACAAGTAATCTAGAAAGTAGTAGATGTTAAGCTAGAAGGTTATTTTTTAAAGCCTCCAATTAATTTCTGTATTTCTGACCATTTGCCTTGGGGATTAAAAACAAAACACACACACACACAAAAAAAAAAGAGCAGAGTACAATTCAGCGGAAGTGTCTTTGTCCCCAGAGACTTCTTCCTGTGCAAGCACTTAATCTAGACTGCCAAAACCCTCAACCTTTGATTGAAGTTTGCAGAGGAAAACTTATCTATATTGACTTAGATGTTACACAGAACAGAGAGAACTAAAAGTCTCAGACAGGCCTTTTGCACCCAACAAAGGCTTATTTTATTTCCATCCTTTGCTTGGGCTCAAGCACTCCTGCCCTGCGTGCTGCCACTTTAAACATGATCAGATCTGTGCTTCATTGCAAATAACAACTGACCAACAATGGGCCCTGCTTCATAGATTTGGGAATGTTTGGCTTAAGCTGCCAATGACTGAAGGCCTTTAACTCCAACCGGCCAGTCACAGGCCTCTTTGTTGTTGTCTGTTGATGTGTCTGTGCTCATTATTGCTTGACATGCAACATCCCCCCTCCACCCTCCAACCATCCACAACCGCACAGAAAGCAAGATTCAAATGGGAACAGCTGTAGTGGTTCAATGGGAAATGATGCCTCTTGTGCAAAGGGGAGGGAGACAGAACAGGGACAGGGCCTATTGGAGAAAGGCAACAGCTTTTAGAGAGTCTTGTGTAAGAAATCTACTTTTGAATATACTTCAGTGAAATCACTGTTGAAATAGGCTGACAATGGAAATCTGCCCAGATTGAAAATGCCAGCCCTAATTCAAAAGACAATTCTTAGTTACCATGTTTCCCCCGGAAATAAGACCTAAGCAGACCATCAGCTCTAATGCATCTTTTGGAGCAAAAATTAATATAAGACCCGGTCTATATAATATAACATAACATAATATAATATAATACCAGGTCTTATATTAATTTTTGCTCCAAAAGATGCATTAGAGCTGATGATCCCACTAGGTTTTATTTTCGGGGAAACATGATAATAGCTTGCTGCGTTTTTAAATGATTTCTAGACTTTGAGCTTTCGAATTAAATGGCTAACTGAGATATGTTACCATTTTGTATGTATAAATGGGCACAGATCTACACACAGCTTTAAGTGAAATTTTTTTCTAACACATTTCTGATTTATGATCTCTATAAGAATTATTTCTTTAAGGATCATCAGGATTTAAAATAGAGTATGTATGAAAATAACCATTGGTCTCAAATGTTACTGTAACATGGAAACAAAATTTGTAACACCACACTATCAGGTTAAAAAGAAAATAGTATAATAAAGGAAATACAAAGGCTTTGGCATGTTTTTACAATCAACAATGGTTAATTTTGATATGTAGTTGTGAACAACTTCAAAACACTTAACTTTAAAACTCTTGCAAGCACTTTTAATTGATTAGGAATGAATTCTAGATGCACAAAATGATTGGACTGTGAACAGTAATACAACTATATCTAAGAACAATTAACTATTGCTGGCCAAAAAAGAAATGTATGATTGCATGAAAATGTGTATAAAACATCTATAGAGTATTCTTGTCAAATATAAATGAAATTAACTTTATTATAGAAATCATTCTGAGGATTTCTAGGGAAGACAAATACTTACATTTTGACATAAAACAAATTGGATTATATCGAAGACACACTCTACCTTTTAGCTATCAACTTATTTCTTCCTTGAATTTATATCTTACCCTCTTTTGCACATAAACTTCATCTGTTAACAACCTTTGGAAAACCAACAGATATTTTCTTACATAAATCTAGTGCATGTTGTTCCAGGTTTAATTATATGCAAAGGAATGGTACCAACATGGAACCTCAGTCCATAGACTATGAACAGATGGGTAGAAGTATTCGATATGTCTTGATAAAACTCTTAAACTCGTGGCAAAGCTTGTTGATCACGGTTTCCTGTTTTTAAAAACAACTTCATGACCAACACAGATCAAACATACATCCAGTTTATGTTGTTCTTTTTTTTTTTCATTATAACATACAAATGCCCATTTACAAATAATACACCAAAATGAATAAAAGTTTGGATACCAAAATGAAGATTTGTTCCAACTGATACCGTGCCTTCTGTATACAAAGGTCCTTGTTTCACGTCCATTCCCCAGTGGTACAATACCGGACACAACTGCAGAACTGAAGTGCTTCTAACAGCCATTTTCTTTCCTTCCTGAACGCTCAACTGTTGTGGCCACATAGTAACTGACTGAATTAACACAATATATTCTCTCTCTCTCTCTCTCTCTTTTTTTTCTTTTCTTTTTTTTTTTTTTTTTTTTTTTTTACTGTAATCTTGGCCAATATTGAGACATATCAGGTTCACTTCCAGGAACTTGAACTGGAACTGACACACCAGGGGAAATGAGTCCTAGAAGTGGATGAAAGAAATAGCCATGTAGATATTCCCTTCAAGAGATAGGCATGGAGTATAAATGTATAGGTTAAAAGAAAAACTCTAACGCTTTCTAACATTTAACTATATTTTTTAAATGTATTTTCAAGTGTCACAAACAAAAGTAGCATCTTCAGAAACCAGTTAACATTTTTACACTTACCTATTGAATCCCAGGGCCCCCACCCAAAAAGAAAAAGAAAAGAAGAAAAAAAAAAAAAAAAACCTCCATTTCTTTGTATGTTTGGAGCTTTAACAATGAAACTATCTCTGGAAAACCAGTGTGGTGCTGCTTCCGCTGCGATGAGAAGCACAGAGGAGCGAGGAGGGTGAGAAATCTTCCAGTAAGCGCTCGCCATGCAGCTCAGGGGGCCCTCACTGTTGAACTTGGGCTAATAATCGCTCCTCAGAAAACTTAACAGTCTCAGGCCCTATCTTCATATACAACTTCTGTGACCAAATTCAGGAAAAGCAACTTTGCTTTTTGTCTGTATGGTGTCAAGTTACTAACTTGACTGAATTTCCCTTTTCAATCAGTTTTCCCCAGAAAAGTGAGCAACAAAGAGTTAACCACACCCCCACACAAGGCAGGCCAGGAGGTTGTTTTTTAGATAAACTGTGAGTGAAGGGAGAGCACCTGGTCAAAGAAGCCCTACAGGCCACCTTTGTGCAGCCTTCGGAGATCAGCGGCTTACCTGTGGAAGTGGTGCCTGAGGTGCCCATTGGCTGACTGTTCATGTGTGTCTGCATATGTGGGGGGGTGTAGGTATCATAACTCCGCCCATTCACCGAAGGGCTGGTAGGCAGCATGCAGGAATAGGAGGAGGTCTGGCTGGGGACTGGTGGCTGAGAGGAAAAGCAAACCAGTAGTTACTGAGAAACACATCACACAGCCACATCCCCAGGCTCCCTCCTCCCCAGGACCTCTGTCAACAAGTCTGATCATTAAAGATGCCCTCATGTGAAATACTGGAATTCCATGCGATAACTGTAAGATCAGGCCTCCAACCAATCCTTCCGCTGGCCACTGATACAGAACAGTTGCCTACACACCAAACTTCTAAAAGTACTACAAATTCCCATAACTGTCCAGCTAGACGGTTAGCACTATCCATAAAATAGGATTTTTATCCATGTTCATCTTGCACCTCTACTGGCATCTTTAGAGAAGCAATAGCATGAGGATTTCCATTAAAACACACCCCCGCTCCCGCAAATCCAATCTATTTGGAAATCCAGGGACTCCCTGGAATCCCATATCTCAAGTTTTGGGGCAGAAGACAGTAGGAAAAACTCTCTACAAAGTTTGCTTTAGGGACCTTGTTTGACTTTCCTGCTTGGAATCATAGGATTCAAGATTCTTTGAAGAGGCAGATCAGTAATGATCTCAGATTAAAGTGGTCAGAAGAGTCAGTAAATACCTAGTCCCATCCTGTGAACTGGCTGTGACTTCCTTACTGACCCAAAAATCCAAATTGGATTTTACCCATAAAATTGTGTTGCTAGCCTCTCAGTGTTTGGAATGATGGTACTGAGGAGATGAATTTTTTCCTAACTAAGTAATACACAGAACTAGAACGAAACCCCTCATGGGCTCTCATGGGGCTAATGCCAGGGCAGCAAGCTTGGGATCAATTAATAGAAAGACAATGTCAGGAACAAGAGAGATGATAGTACCGCCCTGCTCTGCAAACTGTAGAAAGCTTTAACATTCCAAGATCCACACATTAGAGAAGATTCAGAGGAGGAAACCCACTCTTTGTAAAATGGTTGAAAATTTTGGTCAACAGCATGAATTGATGGACAGACAGACCAGTCCCCACACACAACTAGCTAATCTCTCCCTTCAAAATTCAAGAAGTAATTTTCTCTAAACAGTAGACTCATGGATAATTTTTATTTTCTTTATGCTTTATGAATGTATGTACATTTTGAATTATATAAGTTGTGTAATTTTTTTAAATCAGTGAAATAAATCGACCCCATGCCAGTCTATATGTTGAAACAACCCTAATAGAATAGCAGCATCTATTTGTTTCTAATTGTTTTCTCATCTACGCATTTTGTTTTGTTCACAGAAACCTAGACGTTGCTACAATTTACAAACCTGAACAAGACACTCAGTGGCCTTTCTACAATCAGAGGTTGACTGCGAAAATCGAAAATCGTCTTCAAAGAGATAAGCAGGCCTTTAGGGCCCTCCCTGCCAGAATTTCAGCTTGAGTTTGTTTCTAATTCCCCACATCACTTCCTCCAGGCAATCTGACTTCTGGAAAATTCAAAGGCAGTTGTAGCAAGACCAGCTAATGGACTATTAATCCCTTAATTTACATTAATTGCACTATGGCCAATAATATCCAGATGCAATAAAAATAAACATGGGAATAATTCCTCTGAAATTCCTTATCTAGTTGCTCCTATGTTAGTCTGAAGACTGTGAAACTTTTATTGTGCCATTATTTCAATTAGAAACCCAGCAAAAGATATCCAATGGAGAATAAACATTCTGTGTAACCTCAGAACTGTTTCCATCAGGGGCTCACACCAGCCAATCTCACATCATCTGTCACCTCTAATTGTCCCAAAACCCAGGAAGGTCACTGCAGAAGGTCTACCAGAAGACAAATTTTCCCCCATCAAGAATCTATCCAGCTCCAAAGTTCTAGTATACCCTACCTGCATTACATAGCTTCCATCATAAAGGGTTAACCTGGTACAAGGCCTATCATATTTAGGGGCTGATAAATATTTGGGACTGAATTGAGAGTAGGAGTAGGTTGTTACACCAAGTAACCGCATCAACCCAGGTAGTTCAGAGTGCCACAAACTTATCACAAAATTCACGGCAAAGACACTACATTTCTAGCAAATACCTTCTATTTCTTTTTTATTATTATTATAAGATGTAAAAAGAAAACTAGCTGTTCCTCTGTATTAAATGTATCCCATTTCTGATTCATTTGATCTTCCTCACTAGTTTACCCTATATACCCTAAATAATGTGATTCTACATCAATTAATGTGAACACTTTAATATAAATCCAAATTTTATGTATAACCCCTTACTATCTTATAATGCACCAGGATTATTTCCATTTTCTGATACAAGTTTCACTAACACCCAAAACATGCCCTATTGCCCCCCACCATTATCAACCTAACATTCTCTGTGAGCAAAAGGCAGATTAACTTGACTGAACACCAGGTTTTTCATTTTTTTAAGGGCATGAATCAGTCAATCAATCAACTAGAAGACTGGATTGACTGTTTTCATCTCAGACTTGACTGGTCAAGCCAATCACTGCAGTGAGAAAGGCTCCCGATGGGGCCAGGAAAGTCTGCAGGCCCCTACAAACACGTCACGTCTCCCACACCCCCGCTAAGCAGGCAGCCACCGGCCTCACTTACTTGCATAGGCAGGTTATTCGCCATGGTGAAGCTGGGCATGGGCGGCAGAGCGCTGTATGTGTTGGTGAGGGCTGTGTCTGTTCGGCCCAACATGGAGCCAGAGGTGAAGGAGGAAACTGCATGGAAAGGGACATGACAGACAGTCATGGTGAGAGTCAGAGCTGAGGGCAAACAGGTTGAAACACATTTCTTAACACGTTGCGTATGGCGGGGTTTACATCCCTCGTGAAGATTCTCGTGATCCGTAGGCAACGTGTTAAAAGCATTAATATTTCAACTTACCAGGCGTGGTGGGTTGAGGGATTGGTTGGTAGACACTGGTGCTGAAACTACTGCTGATGGGAATGTGACTAGGTGTGTTGCTGGCCTGTCTTCGCTGATTCCTCAGTTTTTCTTCTCTTCTCCACTTGGCCCTTCGATTAGAAAACCATACCTGGAAATCAGACGGAACAGGTGAGCGCCAGGTGTATCCCCATTCAACCCCACCCCTGGCACTCCCACTGTCTCCCACCCCCTGCCCCCACTGGTGGTCGAGTATTTAGCAGAGGGACTCTGTTACTAGTTATGTGAATAAATGGCGTTCATTAGAGGCACTTCTGTCTCTAGGAAAGGAAAACGGTCTGAATCACAAAGCACGCAACCACGCGGTGCCTAGGTACCTGTATTCTTGCTTCAGGCAGATCTATTTTGGCTGCTAGTCTTTCTCGGGCAAACACATCTGGATAATGGGTTCTCTCAAACTCTGAAAGAGTAAATTGAGTTTTCTGTGTTGTCAGAACTACACGTAATGTGTCGATCAAGCCCTGGATCACACTGGTTCCCACCTCCCCATTTTCAGCACCTCCAACCAATTCCCTTTAAAATGCTACTGCTATTAATGTTGGCTGTACTTGGAAGAACTATCCCACCAGAACCAAGTTGAATTTTCTTTGGAATGACATTCATTCAAGAATGCTTCTGTGGCCTAACTTAGCCAAATCATCATTTTTTTCTATAAGAGAAGTCGGACTTTTAGTCTTTGAATTACTGGTACATGCAAAGAAGAAAGAACACACACACACACACACACACACACACACACACACACACACACACTGAAAAGATGCCCAGAAAAAAAAGAGAGACAGAAAGAAAGAAAAAAAGAAAGAAATCTTTTCAGTCCTCTATGCAAAGGACCCTGGCTAAATTTAGCTCTTTGTACTGAAGATGTGGCATTTACTTTGATTTACTGCTTCTCTACTTTGAAAAACTCCATCACCTTTCTCCAGGGCCTCAATTTGCTCTTGGGTAAAAGATGTTCTATTTCTTTGCAGCTTCCGCTTCAGCTGAAGTCGCATTTGTGCCTCATCTGAATCTTCTCCATTGGAACTAATGGAGTTGGTGTTCTCTCCCCCTCCTTCCTGTTGCTGGCAGCCATCTGGAACAAAAAGAATAGTACAGTATGAGAAATTTGGAATAACTTGAGGCCTCCAAAAGGGGTCTGGTATGGCCATCAATGCCAGGAGCAGTATATTCAGACAGTCTTACCAAAACACTCCCAAGATAACTGTCAGCCCTTTTAAGAAAAGACATTAGTTACATACGTTACCTGACCATGATTTTATTTCTTTCTGTTTTTATCAAGATGAGACTGCCCATACAATACAGACACTGAGAGTAGCGTGTCTTCAAATGACAAAATAAGTGCTGATGTTGCCAGTAAAAATGACCTTTCATAACTAACCTTGACTCCCCAAATGCCTCACATATTTCCTTTCCCCTACAGAATTTATTTACCTATGGCTGTGTTGGGAAAATAGAAGAGTGATGTTCAAGATTTCAGCTGATCTATAATCGGTAATTCCTATCTAATCAATTAGATGTTGATAGGTTTGTAGAAAATGCTATTAAGAAACCAAACCAAGCTTGTAATCTTTAAAAAAAAATATTTATCTAGTTTTTATTTGAATTCTGCACAGTCAATTTCATTTTAAAGGTTGTGAATTTAGAAGTGCTCGCATTGTTCTGCAGTTTTATTCAACTATTGTATGAGTGTGCTTTGCCTTGACACCTATTACGAGCACAGCTGTAATTATATCATCACCAAGAACAGGCTATAATTGCTGAAAATGGAATTTTATATTTAGATAAAAGGACTGTCCATTCTTTGTAATGTGTTGCACCAGAGAAAAGTAAGATTTCTTTTAAATTTTTAACGTGTAATTTTAAAAAAGAAATAGTAGAGAGTTCACTAACTAGCTAAATATGCTATGCTGCAGCTGAATCCTTGGCATATCATTTAAGTGGTACATTTTTAATTAGGGCATTGCTACCACTTTTAATGTAATTTCTATCATTAAACAGGGGAAAGTTTTATTGTTTTCCCTCGCTGCTTGGAGGGCAAGATGTGCACTTGGGCTAGCTGTCTCTTGTCTTGCACCTTGCTCATGAAGCCACAGCTTGTCTGAAGGGAAGCACTCAGCCCTGACTGGGGCTGCATGCTGGCTCCTGGGTCTTGGGTCTGGAGGCCCCCAAGGGATACCAATGGGGCTGACCAGCCCCTCCCGCCCCCATCCTAGAAACTTGGCCTGTGGAGGGGAGGGGCCTCTAAGGGGCCTTGGTGGGAATCGACTTGGCCAGGAATATCATTTATAACCAGGAGACAATAGGCAGAGTCTTCAAAGAGTTCAGGGAATTGTGACAGGATCTAGTGGGATCTTTTCAGGAACTTTGAAATGTTTTAAAACCCCAACTTTCTCCCCCATTTAAACAGGCGGATTCATCGGCACTGGCCACCATATGGGCCCTTGGAGATCTATTGAGATGACCACCAACACTTGAATAGAGAGAGGCTGCTTTTCAGCGCCGCACAATGCCCCGCGAGTAAGGGAAACTATTAAACTCCTGGGGCAGGAGCGTTGGCAAACTTTCGTGGGCAGAATTTTGAGACCACAATGAGCGCGGACAACAAAAGGATTCTCTTGAGGCGTGCAGCGGGCCACATTGTGTTACAAGAAGCCCAGTCAACAGACTTTTCAGTGAAGTGTGTTAACCCCTCTGCTCTGCTATCATTAATCACTGTCCGAAGAGCGGGCGCCTCAATGCTATTTAGGGCGCTTGGCTGGGGGGATGGAGGGTGGATGGGGGGCCAGGGCAGGGGTGAGGGAAGGCAGGGAGGGTGGATGGGGACAGGGTGGACGTGGAGGGGGGTGAAGGCGGCAGGCTGGAAGGACGGAGACCTGGGTCGGGAGTAGGGGAGGGAGCAGGGAGGAAGGGTGGGGACCGGGTTGGGAGGGTGGGGGGAGTTGAAGAGGGGAAGGGGTAGAGAAAGATAGAGGAAGAAAAGGGGCTACAAAAAGACAGAGGCCAGAAAGGTATAAGGAGGACAGAAAAGAGTGTTGAGAGGAAAGAGAGACAAGAGGGTGGACCTAGAGGGGGAAAGAATGAGAAAAAAGAAAATGAGGGGGAAAGAGAATATTAGTAAATAGGCCTAGGCTCTACTTTGGGTGGTCTTGTGCTACCTCAGAAAAGTGAGGGGTGGGGAGGGCTACTTAGCTTAGGGAGAGACGCTGGACTCACGTGTGCCAGCACAAGTTTGTGCTAATTTACTGCCCTAAGTTTCCAGGTGACTATGCAAAGTGTTTTTCAGGGAAAGAAGTAAAGAACCGCCCTTATTTTTGGATTCAGTGAACGAGGAAGACTTTAGATAAATAGCCCTTTTGGGCCAACTGGACCGGCCTGTAGTTTATTACTTTAGGAAAACACAAAGAAAAATCTGCGACCATCGTGACGTTTAGGGAAAGGGACTTTGAAGAAACCACAATCCCATCTCGCAGAGGTGGTGGGTCATCCTTCCAGGAGGCCCCACCCCAGTCCTTTTTCCGGCACATTCGATCTTGCCAATTAAACAAAACTGTCCGGGTGTCCTTCAGAAGACACCCCCAGCTAGCATTCTCTGCTTCCGTTTGCTTCTCTGACATCTTCCTAATTTTAAAGCATGGACATTTGCCCATGCTTTCCTTCTCCCTCTCTCTTCTTCCCCCAACACACACTCACACGCACACAAACTCACACTAACACAGGCGCAGCGCAAACTTGAGAACTGACATTTAAGGGGAGGAAAGTCAACTGGGATGAGGAGAGCGCTATTTTAAACTTTGGTGCGGGGAGGAGGGTACAATTCGAGGTAGGTCAGTGGCTGCAGAATCCATCCCTGACCCCCGCAGAGCCAACGTGCACCACTGATACTTTTTTATTACTTTTAAAGTAGCAACTGCTTGCAGCCAGGTGGTGAAGGAGAGGTCACTCTTAGATTGGACGCCCCCTCCCCTTTATTTATTTATTTATTTACTTATTTATTTATTTGCTTTAGTGGATAAACCTTCCACCCTTAAAGCTTTTAACAAAATAAAACTAGGAGTTGGATCTCGAATTCCCCACATGATAAACCTAAGTGGCAGACAATTAAGATATCTTCTTTAAAAGGCGCCCCCTCGAGCGCAAAGAAGGGGCCTTCAATGCGCGCCGTCCACCTTCCAGCCTAATCCGTGAGAAGGCGAATGAAAGCGCCTCCCATTATCCCAGCCCCAGGACCATCTGACGCTGGGGATAGGATTTGTTTCCTGGAAGAAGGAGAAGAGAAAACACACACACACACACACATACAAAAAAAAAAAACACAAAAAAAAAGAAAGGACGCTGGGAAATAAAATCATTCCTTAGTTTCTTAGTGTCTTAATCAGTGAGGCGGAAAACAAGCAAGAAAAGATAGCAACCCGGTTGCGGCACCTTTTCAGCTCCCGAGCGCGGATCAAAACATTGTAGCATCTGTTGAAAAAGAGACTGACTAAATCCTATAGAGGGCCTGGGTATTATGGGGGCTGGGGTGAGGGGAGGAGATAAGAAAAAGTGTCTCCGTGATCCCTAAAACCAGCAAATCGCTGGAGAATTGGGGCTGGATAGAGTTGTCTCTTGTTGTCAGCCCACATCGTCGCGATTTTATTCACTGCGGCATGGCATTGATCAGATGGAAACCATATTTGTCTCCCTCTGAGACCTAACCTCGCCTTATGCTTTTGGAGTAATGGACTCTTTAAAACCCCAAAACAGCTTCCCGGCCGGGAAAGGGAACCAGGGAGGGAGGGGTACTTCTCAGCGCCAAAAGGTCTGACGATTCCGGGGGCCAGCCACCGGAAGCTCGCCACCAGCGTCCCACGGCCCCCACGCGGGGCTCCACACTCAGTGTAGGCAATGCATGCTCCCCACACAGTGGGCGGTCCCTGCCCGCTGGACGAAGTACTTGAGTATGTCTTTTTCTTGGACAGAGGGGAGACTGGCAGTCGGTGTGGCAGAATTCTCTAGCAACTTGGCGCCAAAAAACTCAAAGCCCCTGAAGGAGCTCCACCGCCCGCCTCAACTATCCCCACCAGATCCTAGCGGTTAGGTTCTCCCTTCCCGCCCTCACGCTCCCCGGGACGAAAAGCTGCCCTATTCGGGCGCAGCCTCTGGTAGAAGTGGTGGGGCTGGTGGGGCTGGCAAAGATGCAGACTTTGGCTTCTCTCCGGGCTCCAAGAAGCAGGAGGGGGATTTCCATGCTCTGGGCTCCAAATTACTGTGAGCCCTCGCGCCCAGAGGGCCAAGATGTGGAGGCTCCGGGCTCAGCCGTCGCTGGCCCAGCCACTGCTCCCCGCCCCTCCCCAAGGTTTCTCAGACCCAGTCAGCTAGACTTGGCGGGGTTAGGGTCACAGGGTCTCAGACTGCAGGGGGTTGGGGGACGCGCTCTGGGGAGTGCGAAGTGGGGTGTCACTTGGGTGTGTCCAGGTTGTGCAAGTGGCATCCTGCAGTTTCAAAGGTCAGGGGAGGGTGTGGTGGTCTACACTGAGCCTTGTTATTCTCCTGTCCTCTCCAGAGGCCCGAGTGGGCCTAGTCCTGTAGCCGGGTTGGAGGCAGTGCCTCCTCAGATGTACGGGACCTGCCCTAGGAGGCCTAGGGTTCTGGGCAGGGTCGTCCAGGGGAACCCGGTCCCAGCGGGTCAGGAGGCCTCGGACAGCCCAGCGGCCGCGCTGGGAAACCCGGAGCGAGCGCTTTGCTCCCTATCTTCCCAGTGTCCGTCCTATATTGTTTTCTGCTCTTAAAACTGACATGTCTAATTGGCAATTGGTGCCGAATCGTGTCCAGAGGTCTCTTGTGGAACATTTCTACAGCTGTCTCCTTCAACTAGACGCTTATTCATGTCGCCTTAATGAGAAACAAAACGTTCTCTAATGAGCAATTACAGAGCGACAGGATTGTTCCCATAACAAATTCTTGCGAGTGACAGAAGCATCCTTTGTACCAGATATTTCGCATACTGTTACCGATTTCCCCTTCTCTAGCCCGGCACCGTGGAGGCGCAAGGCACCCGGAGAGGTCCGAGAGAGCAAAGACTCTCGGGCAGCCCCGTCAGCGTCCCTGAGTCGCCGCCCCCCATCCGGAGCCCCCAGGCTTGGTCGTGCTCTGGGGAGTGAGACACCACGTCCCATTATCCCGCATATTATCTCCTTGTCACAAGAACAACAAATACCGATTAATCTTCGGAGTAAACTGTTTCCTATTCTTGACCAAGCTACCTCGGTGTGTGTAGGGGAGGGTAGAACCAACGGGCCTCACCCCGCCCCTATCTGTTCCTCTTCCTCCATCCTTTCTCACAGATCCTGGGATGGGCCAGATCCCATCCCTCCTCCCAGCTCCGGGCACCCCGCAGTCTGGCTCACAGTATCTTCACTCCACCCTTCTAAGCAGTCGCCACCCACAGAGAGTGAGAACTGGGGACCAGGAAGGGTGGAAGGTGTAGGAACCGAGATGGTGAGAGAATGTTTTAGTTGGGAGACCACCACTTCCAATGCCCCCATCCTCCACTCAGCCCTGCATCTCTCTGCTCACCTTCTCTCACATGCACCCTACTCATAGTCACATAATTTGTCAATTATGGCAAAAAGCAAAGTGATACTATCATGTTTACCTTACAGTCTGTCAGTGTGTTAACTTGTCACACTTCTACAGCAAGGGGGCTCTCCGTGCATTCTAATGGCAAATTTGAGTAGATTACCACGCAGCTAGCTCTTAAACACGGGCACATACTCCTGCCCATAACTCACACGCGATCATGCACACACACGAGCCACATTAATACTACTCTCAACATACACAGCCCTTTCGTTCCCGGGCCAATCAGATAGTTGAACAAACACCACCTATACACAGTGCAAGTCAATGTATCCCAAGCACTTGAAGAGTCTCCCCACTACATTCTCTAAGCAGAGGCTGGGAGAGAGAAAGGCTGAGGGAGAAGAGAATCGTCTGCATATACAGAGAGTTTAGACTATGGGTGCTTGGGTTTTTACCTTGGGTAGGTTGCCCTGGCACTGAAGTCCCGGGATACCAACCCGGGCGAGTGCCCCAGCTTCCGGTCTGCCCGTTCAACATCCTTAGTTTATCATACATGCCGTCTGCGCCCATCTGTTGCTTCTCGCTAGCCAGGTTGCGAAGAACTCTGTTTATTGATGACACCTGCAAATCAAACCAAAATCAAACCAAATGGTAGCGTCTCCTGAAGACAGGGTCGCCCTGTATTAAGTCCCCATCTCAGCACGTGCACCCCCTTAAAGAACCCTTAACACATTAAAAAAACTCCCAGCCATCCTGAGACAGTGGGTAGATTGCAGAGACATCGTGGACAGAATGACAGCCATCATTTTGGGCATGGAAACTGTGTTGGGTAACAATTGGGGGGTGGGGGGCTGTCCTTCACCATTGATCCATGTCTCTGGTGAGTTAACTCACATGGCTGTTTTGCTTTTATTAAAAGATTCCACCCCCACCCCCCAAATTAGACTCAGTTTAGAGCTTTTTCCACTTTATTTTATATTGGAGAAGAAATAGATGGTTGACGCCTGAAGAAAGGTTCAGGCAGATGGACTTGGAGGAGGTTAGAATCTGGTTTTCATTTTCATTTTCCTTCTTGATTCAAGAGCCTTTTCCCGGGTGCCTCTGCCCTTTACTGAGCAGTATGCAAATGAGGTGAACAACTCCCACACTTGACTCCCATTTTCTGGAAAGTCAAAAAAAAAGTCGGGATGCTCCTCTCAATAGCCCCAGGTACAGAGAAAACATATGTGGAGCCGGGAGGAGATAGAGACAGAGAAACACTGGTAGGGAGCAGAGCAGGAGGAGTTGAAGAAAGATATATGGTAAAGAGGACAGAGCATGGAGCTTAGGGCAGGGAGGGGGATGTTCTCAATGAACTTACACTTGGTATGTTATCGTTGGTACAGACCCCCTCGGACAGTAATCTGTCTCGGATTTCCCAAGCAAAGATGGACGGGCACTCCCGCTTATACTGGGCTATTTTGCTTACAACTTCTGGAGTCGCTACTCTCGGTTTACTACCTCCGATTGCCCTGGGTCTGATGGAGCCAGTCTCGTAATACCTGCCCAGAATTTTACTCACACATCCGTTGGACACCTGCATAGGGGAAGTGGACAGAAAACCACATTATTAATAATTTCAAGACAAAAATAAAATTGTTTAAGTATGCATTAAACAATGACAAGCTTACGTTTTGATTGTCCAGCACTTGGACTTTTGCATCTGCATGGGTCTATAACACAAAAATATACCTTCAATGGTACGAGAACTTACTGTAGAGTTTTTTTCTTAAAATTACATTTGTAGCCCTAAAAACTACAAATATGATGATACTTTCAAACAATTTGAACTAAAAAAAACTAATTTAAAAGTTTTTTTTTTAAAAAAAAAAACTGTTTTCTTAAACATTGCCTGAAGATGCATCAAAACGAAGTCAGAGTAATTTTTTGTGCTGACCTTGCTTAAAGTGGTGTTATGTTGTAAGAGCAAAGGGGAAAATAAACTGAATTTTAACTTATTTTTCCTTTAAAAATATATCCAATTGAGTAAGTGTCAGTTAGGGAGGGAAGTAAATAACATTTGTCATTTTAAAATCAATATATAGTCTTCATGAACATGAAGAATGCAAACAAATATCTCCAAATCTCAGGTAAGCATGGGATGAGAGAGAAGGGAATGAAATTTTGCTGGTTTTGTAAAACTCGGCTTATAATAGTTCATAAACTGTTATCACAATTAATTTCTTACCAAATAAAAAGAAAGCTGTTTTTTTTAATTCACAGACTTTTTTTTTTTTCTTAAGCGGATGAGTTATTTTAGGTGACTGACCCAAGTTGAAAGAGACAGGGAAGGATGGTGGAAGGAAAGGGGAAAGTGGGAAGACAGGGGAGTGGGGTGGGGGATTGGGGTGGGTGGATGAGGGTGGGGGGATCCACAATTAGCAGCGTTTACAGTAAGAAATGATGAGAGGGCGTTGAAAGTGGGGGGCCGCGGGGGCAGCGAGGGGGGCGGCGCCGGGAGGATCACCTGCAGAATTCGGGAAATGTCGCACGGCCGGGCCCCGCTGTGAGCTAGCTCTACGATCTTCTGCCGGGTGGAGTCCGGCAGTGGCCGCCCGTTGACAAAGACACCACCGAGCTGATTCACTCCGCTGTGACCTGAGGGGAGGGAGAAGAGAGGAGAGGAGAAGAGAGGAGAGGAGAAGAGAGGAGAAGAGAGGAATGGAGAGAAGAGGAAAGGAGAGGTGAGGAGAGGAGAGGAAAGAGGAAAGAGGAAAGAGAAAGAAGAGGAAGAGAAGGAAAAAGAAGAGGAGGAGAAAACATCCACAATGCATCCTCAGCTCCCTGCCAACCCCTGCCAACCTTGGTGATCAGGTCCCTGCTATCGATCAAAAACGACAACAGGACCACGCAGCCAAGCCGAGCATCGGGCAGCCCAGCCCCAAACACAGCCGCGCTCTTGCCCAGTGGGCTGCAGAAGCACCATACAGGTAGACACATGCCAACTAGCAAGAACACACGTACCTCACTATCGCCATCACCCCAGCAGTGCCCCCAGCCCACTGCCCCTCTTCGTAAACACTCCAGCAAGCCCCTGAACCCACAAGGTGCAAACAACCGGCTCTAAATATATCCTCCCAAAGATTCCCCTCTGAGTGTCATGGAAAACTGTGGTTCTACAGAACCCACACTGAATTTCCAAGCTCTCTGCATTGTTGGAACTGTGAGAGCAAACCCTACAGCCCTTCAGCACTCCCATGGACGCTCAAGTCCAGAAACGTTTGCTGTCACATTCCAAACTCTGGCGAAGGCACAGCACAGCACCAGGGTTAAAAATACATATATAGGAAAAGAGAGGGGGAACGAGTGGAGAAGAACCAGAACAGCAAATCGGTGTCTGGCGAACCCCAACATGGGATTCAGCGCTTTCACTGCAGGCGTGAGGGTCAGAGTCCCAGATTCGCCCCAACCACAAAGTAGTCCGGCTGCCGCAGTGGGGCTGGAGCAGGGAGTCTGCTCACAGCCGCCACAGCTCGTTTTAATTCCGCTGCTGATCTCGGCTCTCCCCACAGCCAAGGACAGGTATTAGTAAAAATCAAAAAGCGAAAAGAAAAGGAAAAGACCACACCAGTGTCCCCCATCCCTCCTTTACCTTATTATCTTGCAACCTCACCCCATTGTCTAATGTTAGAGAATAGGGAGAGCAAGTTAGCACCTCTCTGTAGCCCCCTCCCCAGAAACCAGAGGCCACAAACAGAGCCAATCGCCAATTTCCACTTCCTTAAAAATCTCCAACCTGCAGCCCCGACTCTAGAGAGAACTCCTTCCGGAAGACGTGGCTCCCTGCTCAGCTCTGCTCTCCTCTCCTCTCCACTTCTCTCCTCTCTTCTCCTTGGAGCCTCACATAAATTGACTCCAGGAGCCTGAGCTTCTTAGCAATAAATAAGCTCCAAATATAGAAGAGGGGGCAAAATATGATGAGCCTCTCTGACATTTGTCTTTAAAATAAAACTAGCTGCACGTCAAGTTTGAGCTTAATTTCTGGAAATAGGCGGAAGTCGCTCCGGATCATGCATGGAAGGCTAATTGAAAAGATCAGTCGGGGCGCTTGTGGCAGCCTTGTCACTTTGTGACAGTGCTCCGCTCCGGGAAATTGCATCGTCACGACAAACGGGACCGTGATAAAACGACCCTATCCGTCCCTATTTGTAGATCACTCAGAGGAGATTGAACTGCACTCGTTTCCCCTTCGAGGGGAGCCGTGTTTTCAGGGTAGCCAAAGGCTTGGGGCGGAGGGGGCCCTCACTGAGAAGGGGGAACAGGAGCCTCAACTCGATGAGAAGTGACAGGCATTTGGGGGATCTGGGCACCGGGTGGGGACATCGCAGGGACACTTTCTCCAACAGAGCAAGGCCTAGTCTGCGCTTCCGGTTTCTCCTAGGTTCCATTAACGTCTTCCTTTGCTTCGCTGGACCCACCTACCGCTCCAGTTGCCCAGCCTCCCCTTTGGGCAAATGGAGCCTTCCAGGAAAGAGAAAGGCTGTCCCAGAGAGAGACCAAGAAAGACTTTCCAAACTACATGCACAGCCTAGGCAATGCTCAACCTATGAATGCCAAGGCATGTGGGGCCGACTTATCCTAGACCTTCCTCTTTCTCCCCTCCCCATTGCAAAAAATAATGTGCCCACCACTTCCGCAGCAACATGGGGCGGGTGCACACCCAGGAGACGCCAGGGCCAGGTTGCCTTTGCCAGCATAGAAATGGCAGCGAGGAAACGCTGCTCTAAGTTACCCTTCAGAGGTTAAGCCTCAATCATTGTGTCCCTTCCCTGGGGACGGCTGGCGCTCTCGCCGAGTGGCGATGATTATGCGCCTAGAATTCGACCGAGAAGCATCTAATAGGAAAACATATGGTGTCAATTTGGATGCTCTGCTCCTCGCGCACACCCGGGAGCAAGCGGCACAAAGCCCTGCGGGCCGGCCCCCGACCCGGCGCCCCTCGGGGCCCTCCAGCCAGGCCGCATCGGCAAACGCTCAGCGCTGCGCGCTCCAGCCAGGCCTGCCGGAAAGCTTACGACTGGGGAGTCTGAGCTGCAGAGGGAAAACCCAGCAGCCAGGAGGTGTGAGCAGAAGCCTTCGCCTCGCCAAGAAGGGTGCCTCTCGGGCCAAGCGAGGGGGTCTGGCAGGTTCTGCACAACTAACCCGCCTTGAAGCTCACCACTTTTGCTCCCTCTCCTAAGCTTGGTGCCCACCAGCCGCCGGAACAACCAGGGGGCAGGTAGCCCTTCCTGGACAGAAGGATTGGGCGCTAGAGACCCTCCTAAGTCCGCAGTTCGGCAAGGGAAGGTTGCTAGAGGACTTAGGTCTTTCTGCACTCCTACTGCAGCTGAGCCCCTAAACCATGTCCAGACTCTGCACCTCAACCAGGGCCTGATTTCACTGAGCCTCCAGGCTCCCAGGCTCAGGCTCCAGACTAGCCCTGTCACATATCAACACGCATGGACTGAGCAGGAAGGTGGACTGGGGGCCCAAGGGGTCTGGATAGGGGTAACAAGGGAAGCACAGGAGCCCAGAAATCAAAGGCATTGAGGGCCTAGGAATGACCAGCACCCAGAGAGTTGCAACTACCAGAACAGGGCTTTTCCATCTCCTTGGTTCAACTTGCACTCTGTTCTCAGACCCAGTAAACCTGTTCTCGCCAGGCTAGCGCTGCATAACAGCCCCATGGTTCCAGTTTACCACCTACACCCCACCGCAGGCCTGAGTGCCCTGCTCTCTGCCTTCTAGGCCCAGAGATGGGGTGGGGAGGGGAGGAGCTGCTCTGCAAGTGACTGGGGGAGGAGAGCCCCCACCCCCACCTCGCCTGGATGGTAGAGACTTTCAGTCTTGGCTAAACCCAAAGAGGCCTCCTTCTCCTTCGCAAACAGGAGAAGCCTCCGCCCCTCCCCGCTCAGCCCAGCCCCTCTCTCTGGGGTCAGAGCCCGGGCAGAGGCGGGGAGGGGTGTGTGTTACAGGATTTGGGGGGATGGGGTTTCTCTACCTCAACTTCGCAAACTCAAGCGGGCAGCTCTGAAGGGCCCAGCCCCTGTTCTAACAGGAGCGTGAACTGCAGAATAAACGCCCTCCCCTCTCCGGCTGCCTGCCGGTCGAGGAGAGGAGCACAGCTGCCTTGAGTGCCCAGGGCTTTTCCCTCGTGCCGGGGTACCTGGCAAGCGCAAACGCCTCAAACCTCTCTGCACACTCCCCTGAGGTTCACGCATCCCCAGCTGGGTCAGAGAAAGACCAGAGAGGCACTTACTGTTCTGCATGCTGGCACTGGCTGGGGGCCGCGGGATCCCACGGGGCTCGAATATGGGGCTCTGTTAGCAAGAATATAGGCGTTAATCCTGGGCTCGCACCAGGTAGGCCTACTTCGCTACAGAGGATGACCTGGAGCCAGGACAGGAGAATGCCCCGTCTTTAGGAAATGATCCACTTAATCACTTGGGGGAGACTGAGGGTCATCCAGCCCTGCCCTCCAGTGCATGCTCAATCTACAAATAAAATACTCCAATACTCCTAATCTGTTTTCCCCAAAATCCTTAAGTAATTAACCCTTTAATCAGGAGAAAGGCTGACTCGATTTTGAATTTTTTATTCTATCTGAACAACGAAGAAGCATTCTGACTCTTTAGGGTTTTGGAGCCCAAAGCAGCTTTCGAGCCACCGCAGAACTTGCCTGAAATCTGGGATGTCTGTCCACTCTTACAATAAAGGGTCTCACACATCTGCGCGCCTCTAGTTAAAGTCTTCCCCCTAAGACAAAACAGAAGGAGAGAAAGGTATGTCAAATTGTGGCTCAAAAGCATAGGCCCATGGGCTCTCTGAGCCACATTCTCAGAAAAAAAAAAAAACATATCTAGGGCTCAAACTGCCATAAAACCCTAAATCCCAGATTTGCACCCACATTTTCTTTAGTGGCCTCTCCTGCAGAATTCACCCCCTTTTAGAAGTGGCTACTCTGGTCTGCTGCCTTGGGAGAATTGGAGAATCTGACAAGTCGGGGTCCCATTTTGCAAAAATATCCAGATAGGGAGGGGGAGGGAAGAACAAGAGAAACGTGGGGTAAGGAGTAGAGGCTGAGCACTAATACCTGAAGTTTAGAGGTGAGAGGAAGAGGACCTCAGAACTTCGGGCGCCTGAGGCTGCAGACTGGGGCTGATGAGGAGGGCTGCCGAGCCATACTCCCTCTTTAGGGAATTTCACCACCTCAGTTGCCCCAAGGCCCCCAGAACCCAACTCTCCGGTTACCCCTTTATCTTTCACTCTTCCCTTCAAAGCTTCCCAGTCAGGCCCCCACTCCACCCATCTCCCAGCCTTTCTGGAGCTTTGAATGTGGCGGGCCCCACATTCCCCCCACCCCAAACCTCACTTATTGTGATTAACTTCTCTTTTGGTGTTTAGCTCTTCCTCCCTTTTACTGTACTGTGACACACGCTGTCTACCTCGCCTCACTGCTTTAAAAAGTACGAACAGGAGGGGGTGAGCGTGGTCGACAAAGCCTACAGGCAGCGAACAATGGCTTCTATTCTCCAGCTCTCCCCAAACCCAAAGAGCAAAACCAAGTCTCCCTAACCAGCAACACAGCTTCCAACCACACGTACCCACAACCCACCAACTCACAAAGAAAACAGAGGGACACTTCTGGCTTAGTAAGTCCTGACCTAGTCTGTGTCCCCCAAGGTTCGCCCTCCACCACCTCTTCCCTGCCTTCCCCTAAGAAGAAGGTTCTGGGGGAGGGGGGAGAAAACAGAAAAGTAATTTCTTGTTATAAATATCTAGAGGTAATTGTGTTACTGGTGTGAGTTGTTAGGGGCTGTAAAAAGATACAACGGCACCGTGGGGAGCTCAATTGGGAAGAGAGAATTACAATAAAGAGCCTATTCAGAGGTTTGAAAAAGGGAGAGAGAGAGAGAGAAAGAGAAAGAGAGAGAGAGAGAGAGAGAGAGAGAGAGAGAGAGAGAGAGAGAGAGATAATAATTAAATAGTCACAGCATCATTTCTCCCTGTTAAAAAAACAAAAATATTCATTTTTTTCCTGTTTTGCCTATTTTGATTATTAATTTTGCCTGCCTGCAAGGAAGGAATTCCAAGAAGCACATTTTTTTCTCTCCAAGGCGATTCATGGTCTAATTTATTAACTAGCTAGGAGGCAGCTTAAATCCATAAAAAATAAACTTAAGAAGGGGACTTTTTACCAACTTCCAAATGCAGCCTGGTAAATATTGGAAATGGCAGAGGGCTACCTAGTTATCCCTAGCTGGGTTGGCTCTCAAAGCTTCACTCCCAGTTTTATAGTCCCCATGACCATAGTCATACCCTGGCAGGGTAGAAACCCCCAAATTCAAGCAGAATTTGTCCTCTCTGCCCTAAAAATGGGACTCTGCAAAGACATAACAGGCAGGGAAAGGGGTAGGGTAATTCCCTTAGAACGGGTAAAACTTCTTGAACTCCTCTCTGTAACCCACTTTGTACTCAAGCACAACTGAATGCCCCCACCCTGGCCAGTACATTCTTGAGGACATTTTTAAAAATTCAGGAGCTGATTCCAGAGAGTACTAACCAATTAATTTTCGAAGCATCTGGGAAAGTGGAAGCATTTCAAGTTCCGGTTCTGCTCCATTCCCACCCCCTTCTCGGCTAAGAGGCTATCTAATTACTTAAGTAATTATTAACACTTAGTGCAAAAGCAACCCGGGACCCGGGGCACACTGACTTCCGGAAGCAGTCGTTCGGGAAGAGGCTAGGAACCCCCCCCCCCCCCAGACAGAGCCAGAGCCCCCCACCCAGCTCAGACCGGGGCTTCCTAGAGCCATGCCAGGAATGAAGGAGTTTCCAGACACCTGAAAGTCACCACGGCCCGGGTCCACTAGGCCACTGCCTCCCCCATCCCCAACATTAGCCTCAGCTTTCAAATGCTGTTGTCTTAATGACTTAATTCTCAAAATCCAACCCCAAACTCCTTAGCTTGAGTGAAGAGGAGAGCTTACTTTCGGCCCTCCCGGCCACCAGCCAAAGAGTAATTAGCAATTAAGATGACAAAGTTTTACTCTCTAGGGCCAAATAAGATAACTAATCAAATTGCCTTAGGACATTTGCAAAGGTCACCAGCTATAAAACAAAAATAAAATGTAATGTCAATGGCAACAACTGTTATTTCTCCTCCGTAAACTGCGAGGCTTTCAAATTCTTTGCTTTTTATTTCATTTTCTGCTCCCTCCTCCTCCTCAATCTCCCCAAGTTCGAGTTAAACATCCAAAATGGCTTTGTAGAATATGAGAGAAAAGGATACCACACTCACTTTGTTTCTAAACTTTCTAGAAATCACTCAAGACTGGAGGGCCGGGGTTTAGCACTCAAAAAAAGAAAGCATTTCCACTTGAAATTCAACTCCATTTCCCCTCAATTACACTTGCTAAAATTCAGGGCTATTATGGTGCAGGGAGACTGAGAAAATCTGCACAAGGAAAGAGGTAACAACTTTATGAACTTTGAAAAGACACTTTTCCTCCTGGGGTCTTGCAATCAATCGGAAAGCTCTCAAATTACTCAGACTAATTAGCTGGGAGATGATGTGATCAGATGAATGAGAAAGCCAATGCTTTCATATTGATTTTTTAAAGACTCACCAAAAAAAAAAAATCGGGATTTGGATGGAAAAAAACAAAACAAAACAAAAAAGCAATCCACCTTTCCACCTCCAAACTTGTTGAAATGGCAACACCGGGTGCAGCTTTGTCAAAGAAGACAAGGAAAAATACCCACCGAGCGCTGGGGGCTGGAGAACAGGGAAGACCCCAGCTTTCGCAGGGCGAGGGCGAAGGTTGGGGGAAGCCTGGGGAGCAGAGTTTTCAAGTTCCGAGCTCTGCGCTCAAGTTAGGGGCAAGAGCCTGGGGGCTTGATGGAAGCTGACAGTCCTTCCTCTTGCCTCTGAGCTCCCTCCGAGCGCGCGTTCGACCGCTTTGGCCTGGTGGCTTCCTTCCCGGCTCCCGCTCACTCGCTCTTTCTCTCTGCCTCCACCGTGCGATTGCCTTGCGGGTGGACTCTGCTCCGGCTGGCGGCGGGCGCGGTGCCCCTCTGTGCTCGACAGCCAGCGGACTTCTGTACCCGGACCGAGTGCAGCACAAAGCCGGAGGTCGGGCGAGCGGACAGCAGAGCGGCAAGCCGGCTCCCTCGCCGCTTCCTCGGCACGCCGGATCTCTGCGTGTTCGCTGGGCCCTCGGCTGGACAAAGCAGCCGGCGGCGGCTGGTTCCTGCAGCCGTTCCCGGGTCTGGGACACCGCAGAGCCTCTTCGTCCTCTCCCGCCGGCGGGGAGCATTTGGCGACGCTGGGGCCGGGAGCCCCGGCTGCTTCTGCGCCCGGAGCCTCGGTTGTTCCAGCGAGCTAAGCCCGCGCTGGCGCTGGGGGTGAGCCGGCCGCCCGCCCCGAACCCTGCGCCGCTCCCGCTTGTCGGCCGTCGCCCTCCGACGCGGGCTTTCGCTGGAAGTACAAAGTTTGGGCTCCTGCGTGGAAACTTCTCCGGCCCAACTCTCCCGGCGTAGCAGTGGGGGAGGGGACCGGCGAGAGGGGAGGAAGGAAGGGGGAGGAAGGGGGAGACCTGCCAGAATATTGCAATAGAATGATGCGAGAAGAAAGCAGCGGACTCACCTTTATGAGGCATCCTTTCTCGTCAAAGCTCCTGTCAAGAGTTTTGTTTGGTTGGGGTTTTTTGGCTGTTGTTGCTGCTTAAAGACCACGGTTTGAAATGACGGTGTTTTAAAGGAGTTGCTGGTAAGAGTTTTCTCCACGGATGCTTCTGGTTTGGTGTGTGAGAGCAATTCTCAGATCCCTGGAAAGGAGACAGAGATTGACAATAAAATGGGCTGTCAGCGGCTGGAGAATGAGAGATAAAGAGTGTGGGTGAGAGAAGTGGCTGCAGCCAGCACACCTATGCTGATTGGTGATGGCTCAAGTGTGTTAATGTGTGTGTGCCGGCGCCCGGCCTCGCCTCCACCGCTCCTCACTGGCCCATTAGCGAAGCCTGACCTCTGTCATCATCCTCCAGCAAAACACTTCCTCCTGCGCCTGAACCAGAGCGGGAAATGAGGCCGAGCCACGGTTCGCTTTTCAAACCCACTAATCACTCCGCAACATGCAAATGCACCGCTCGCTCCCACACAAAATATTGCTTTATGCAAAGCAGCGCCGGGGCCTCGCGCCAGCCGATTGGATGTTCCCTCTCCCCGCCTGGTGCAATTGGTCCGTTTGTTTGAATATGAATACACTTGTTTTCGGCTCCAGCGGTGGGTCCTGCTCCTCTCCCCGGCGGTGGGCCCCCGCGCCCAGGCTCTGGATCTGGCGCTCGCCGACATCTCTAGGCTCGGAGCGCTTCGGGAGTCAGCGCCGCCCGCACTGTGGCCGAGAACTTGAGGGGTCGAGTGAAGGCCGCTGGTCTGGGGGTTGCACCCGCCACCACCTTAAGCTGGGCGCGGGACTCCCAACTCAAGGGGGGAGCAAGTTTCTGCATCTCTGCGCAGCCCTTTCTTGCCAACTCCAGCGCAGCATGGCCTGCCGCCCCGCCCCCGCTCTCGCTTTCCGCCCCTTTCCCATCTCCTCCTGAGCTCTGGGACGCGGAGCACAGCAGTGGCCGCGCCCTAGCCCACCTGGCTGTGCAGTGAAGAAAAGGGACGTAAGCGGCACTGGGTCTCGGCAGCATCACTACCGCGGAGGCCGAGGCGAAGCCTAGGCCGAGAGAAGGCCTCGGGGCTGGGAACTCGGCGAGGCCGGGCGGCCTTCCCAGTCCAGGCCTCCCGGGCCTGCCCATTCCCCCACTCTCGCCCCCCCCACCCCGGCCCTTTCTTCTGTTGTTTCTCCTTTCGGAAGCCGCGGTGCGCAGCGGAGCGGAGGCACAGCCGGGCTGGAGAGGCCCGAGCAAACACGCCACTTACTTTGTGTACAGAGGGTTCTTGTGAAAAGCCCTGAAGAGTCCTCACCAAACACTCACCAACTTCTCCCACGTGCCATTTGTTGACTAAGTGCGGCTGCTTTTCCAGGCTCCCGAGAGCAGGGGACGCCAGGGGGAGATAAGAGGGAGGAAGGTGACCAATGCTGGGAGAGATTGTGTGTGTGTGTGTGTGTGTGTGTGTGTGTGTGTCCTCGCCGGAGATGTTGGTGTGTCAGCGTGTGTCGGTGTGTGCCACCGGTTATCTGTGTGTGGTACGTGTGTCTCGTCACCATGATTCCTTTTCCTGGGTCTGCTCAGTCCACGGAAGCAGCTCCCCTTCAGCTGTTGCCAGAAAACCGGGTAGGAAAGTAAGTAAATGGCTTTTCTCTTCTGACCACACACCAGAAGTCCATTTGTTGAATGCCATACAATTAGGACACACCTCAGTACACTCCAAAGGCGCCCCTTGGCGCCCCGCAGTTAAGGTGACAAGGGAGGGAGCGGCTGCCTAGTCCTGCGAAGTTCCGAGCTCTATCGGACCTTGCACGCCGTGTCTCCGGGAAAGGGGAAGTTTGGAGATGGGGGACATACCCAGGACCCAGCAAAGAATAGGGTTGGAACAGTTGGGACAGGGAGGCTGAAACAGCTACCACCGGGTACACTTAACTCCTCTTGACTTATGAAAAGTGCCGAAAGTCAGAACTCATAAACAAAGTCTGTGCACCCTGAACTCGCTGCTGACATACGGCGCGGCAGCCACCCCGGGAAGCTGAGGCCGTGAGGACTGCAGGCTGCCTTGGGCTGCGGGCCTAGTATAAGCCTCATACTCTCGTCCCCTGCGGGGACCTACTAACGCCACGACCAAACAGCTTGGGCAGAGCTCAGGAAAAGCGGAGGCCTCCCCAGCTTGGGCCAGGGTTGGGGCCTCACAACCCGCTCACCTCCTGGGCCTGGGAACCGCCATTCCCGCGGCCCATGAGCACTCTGCGCCAGGAGAAAACAGGCCAGAAGCGAAGCAGGTGGCGCCAGGCGCCAGGGTCAGCGGCCTCCTACGTGAGATTTCGTAGGACCGCGACTTTTCCCGATCCCGGGACGTGGGACTGCGGACCAAGGTCCCAGACCAGCGAGAGTCTGCGTTCTTTTTCTCTCCCTTTTTACTTCTCAAGCATTAAAGAAGCTTGAACTCAAGAAGCTTGAACTCAAGTCCACTGGGCATAAGCGGAGGGGGTTGGGGGGAGGCCCAGATTCTGTCCGAACTGGAGGCGAATATCATTTTTACAACCTGTCAAATTAGCAACCGAGTGGATTAGCACCTTCTTAAACTTTGCCTCGGAAAGAAGCCGCCATAATCTTGTTGCTATTTCCCCCCTAGGCACTGGCTCTTTTGATGGGCTCCTCCTCCCACCCCCCAATCCCCATCTCACCTCGGAGAAAAGTTTTAACAACAAAAATCATAAGAAGTGAGGAGCCGGGATTGAATGCCACTGACGTCATTGGTGGGGGTGGGGGTGGGGGCTCGGGAGGGACTCTTGGAAACCCCTCTGCACAAACAAGAAACAAAAACGAGTTGGTTGCTTCCAGTGTGTCAATATTTTTTGGAGGGGTAGCTCAGCCCTGAGGGAGGCAGAGTTTTCAAAGTTTAAGGGGAGGAGTGGAGAGTGAGATTCCCTGTTCTTTCTGGGCTAGTTTCAAAGTGAGTGGGGGTTCTGTTCTACGTTGTGGGGCCTCGCGCCCTCTGCCAAGTACGTGTTATGGGGGCGACGCAGCTGGTTGCGGGTGCTGGGACGGAGGTGCAACGCGCCAGGGGCAGAGGTGTGAGCAAAATTGAGACAGCTCCTAGGTCGCCATTTTAATTGTGGCTTCCAACACCACAGAGGCACGCCTGCTGCCCTCCAAGGCGGGGGGTGGGGGATCGGCAGGATCGAGCCTTCCGTTTCTGTCTCGCGTTTTCCCGCCTCTCCCCAAGATGTTCCCCCCCCACCCCCCGCCTTTTGGAGCCTGAAGAGGACAGCTCTTCGGCCTGGTCCCTCAGGGGCTGGGGTCATCCCACCCGGTAGGGGGAGGCTCTCTGTGCGGAGAAAGTCTCGCCCGGGGCTCGCAGCTCACCAGAGTGTCGGCAGCCTCTGGCCGGTATTGGTTGGTAAACGTGAGATCAGGCAGCATCTCACCCCCAGCGGTCCCAGGCATTCGCCTGTGCCCACTCCCTAGATTTTCGGTCCGAAGGCGGCCTCTGGCAAGGCAAAAACGTGACCAGTTTTCGGGAGATGTGCTTTCGGCGCACGGCTTCAGAACCAAGAATCTTCCACCCGGTGTTGTGACACCTCTGAACTGCCACTTTTCCACCGCCAAGCAGAGGAGCGGTGCTGGAGCTCTGGGGAGGGTGGAGAAGAGCTTTTCTTTGAAGGAGGAAAGTCTCCGCAGACACCTGCGTCAATTTGCAGAGCCTCAAGAGGCTCTCTCTTTGCTGGCCTTGGGAAGGTGGGTTCCCTCGATAACAGAGCTGATGAAAAGGGTCAAACGAGCACGAAAAGCAAAGGCACCCACTTCTGCCGCTCAGTTTGGGGTCCCTCCTCCACACGAGGCCTTTCCCTCTCTCCTTTCCCCAGCAACCTGCGGATTTCTGGTTCACCCCGCAGCCTTGCAGAGACCCGCTCGCCGGGAAGAAGAAGAGAGCCGGGAGCCGGCCGGGTAGCGCCTCCAGGCTGTGGTCACGCTCGGCTGGGGAAAGCCGCGGTGCCCTCGCCTTACCTCCCCTCCTGCCAAATGGCAAGTAGGTTCGGTCCTCTTCCATTCACATTAGGAGGCAAGCGTCTCTCTTTCTCTTCCTCTCACCCAAACACTTTCTAAAAATCATTGTCCAATTGTGTTTCCTAGCCAAGAGATCCCTGGACTCCTAAGCCTTTGCTTTCCTAACTCTACATGCTGCTGTCCAGATGGGGACCAGGTTTAAAACTCCTGATGTGTGGGACATTTGCAATCAGTGGTACTCTCTGATTTTTGCAAATAGGGTTCCCAGGAAAGTTTGCTTTCCTTTTTTGTCACTGCGATGGTTCCCCAACTCTCATTTCACTGTAACCTCCGTCCTCAAGAGTCAAGAGTTCAGCTTCAAACGAAAAGAAAGCCAAGGCCACCTCAGTTCCTTCTCGAGACCTAGAGATCCCTTCTCTAAACAGCTGCCTATTTTAAAGGCCAGGGACCGAGTCTAGCATTTGTCCTGGCGTGGAGCAGGGAACACGCGGGCCGGGAACTAGGGGCTTTGCTGGGGGGTATGAGGCTGGGGGAGGGGGAGAGAGCAAATGTCATGGCTGGTTCGCTCGAGCAACCAGGGAACCGGAGCTAAGCGTATCCTGACGGGCTCTTAAAATGACATTGATTGGGACAAGCTGTTCCCCACCCCAGTAAGAGTTAATCTGCCTGTTAATCAAGGCACTAAGGGGCTCAATGCGAGTTTTATTAGCGATTGGAGAATAGAGGCAGCAGTGAGGGATCAAAAGCCGGGATTCCACATATTTGTCAGCCCGATCACAAAAAAAAAAAAAAAAAAGTATTTTCAATTAGAGAACAATTCGGCGCGTTTCATCACTTCCTAACTCAGTCTCACAGATGGTGACTTACAAACCTGGCTAGCGGGGAAAACTGAAGCCCGGGGGCAGCCGGGGCGAAAGGCGGGGGAGGAGCGGCAGGTTGGTTCGAGGAGTTCGGCCGGGAAAGTTTAAGAATCCTCAACCTAGGCCCTTGAAGCCTCAGATTCCTCCCGAGATGAGAGAGAATGAAAAATAAAACAACATATAACACCACCAATATCCGTGGAATCCCTTCCTCCGAGTGAGCTCCCCACCGCTCAGGCCAGGATCTGGCGCCGGGTGGTGTCTGGCCTCCGCGCGGCAGCCCGACCTGCCAGAAAGTTTGCGCAGCGAGAGGGACTCTCTTTCCATCTCTCCCGCGCTGCCCCCTTCCGCCCTGGAGGGGCGTTAAGCTCCCTCCGGTTTTCCTTTAAAACTCTAAAATAAATAAATAAGTAAACGCCAGGCCCTGGGGATATTTGAATAGTATCTCGTTCAATAATTCAAATTACATGAGAGGGTCCGAGGAAAAAAAAGACCAGCCAACCACATACGCCCTCCGATTAAGGAGGGCACGGGAGTGAGAAGGCGACAGAGGAGGTCCCCGGCTTGCTCTGGGCGCGGCGCGAAGACTCTGGTCAGAGGCAATTATGTCACTGCGTTTTCTCGCCGTGACAGCCCGAATAAACACAATCTCCAATAAACATCTCTAATGAGGGAGGAGGCCCGAGGATGGCTGGGTTTGATTTATGACTAGGGGGAAGGTCCACTTCCCACAGCTAAGTGGGCAACCTGATCGCCCCTCAACTCTGGAGAAAGGAACCCGAGGAGAGGACCCAGACTCAGGTAAGGTGCTCGGCCGGGTGGCCACTTCTCTCGTTCCCTTGCTTCCCGAGCGAGGTGGGCAGGGGGCGGCCACCGCTCGGAGTTGGGCATTGGTCCCAAGCACCTGTCATAGGTGCCTGAGACACAAACGTCCTCCAAAGATGAACACCCAGAACGTCTAGAGAGGTGGCGCCAGGAGCAAAAGTGGGAATGAGGGGCGAGCTCCGGCCTGACCTAGAGGCCTCCCCAACCTCCGGACGGGTGCTTCTGTGCCCAGGCGTTCCTGGGTGTTTGAGGCTAACCTTCTGCGACTTTCGCCCCGCAGAACCACGAGTGAGTCTAAGTATGGGGTCTTCCCTTCCCTGACCCACGTTGGAGAAACTTCTGGAGCCCGGCTTGGGCCGTCCGGGGGCAGGAGAGTAGCCGGGAGCTGTTCTCCCCGGCACTCAGCGGCCCGGCCCCCCTGGCGCTCACAGGCTTCCCACCGAGGCAGCCAGCGCAGTGCCGGCGGTAACCCGAGCCCGCGTTCTAGCTCAGTGAGAATCGCTAATTATTAGGTCTTCCGAAGTGAAGCTCAAATCACACGCTGGGGGCTTTACGCGCTGCCCAGCTCTGCCGGCAGCATTCTTTAGTCCTCCGCTCCTTTCTGAGAAACGAACACCCATCTCTAGGACTTTGTTTCGGTCCGACCATCTACACTTTGCAACCGCGGGAAACTTTTGCTGCACTTCGCCGGGTCCGCGGCGGGGCGTTTCCACACGCTCCAGGCGCGGATGGGGACGTCTCCACGCGTGAATGTTGTGAATTGTGATTCGGTTGTTCTAGGTGCAAACTGCATCACCCCCACCCCCACCCCTGCATTTCTCACGGTAGCGAACGGCTTCTGCAGACAGTAGCAGATCCCGGTCTCCCTCTCCCCGCCCCCTTTAACCCAGCTCAGCACCCAACTGGAAGACCACTCTGGGGACTGGAACATTTTGCTACTTTTGCAGAAAAACACGCTAGGCAAAGACAAGACGCCCCCTCCTTCCCTATCTGATTCCGCCCCCTGTAACTCCCCTCCATCTTTTATGGCTCCTTTTAAAAGCAAAAGTCAAGCCTCTGGGCTACTTGGGGCGGGTTTGGATTTGGGGGCACCAGTCGCGGGCAGCGGAGAGGCGGCGCGGGCCCGGAGCCGGGCGGGGGCCGGAGCCCGGGCGGTTACCTGGGAGCGGAGGGCGGGGAGGCAGGTGAGCCTGGCGGCGCGGGTTCCCACACTTCTCACCGCCGCTCGGCAGGGGAAGTGGCAGATCTGACAGCCGCGTTCTACGCGAGGACTTGCCCCAGAGTTTAAATGTCAATGATAAGAAAAGAGGGTGCTCAAGCAAGCGCTAACTTTCCTTAATATCCATGCCAGCGCGGTTCTCATTGGCTGCCCGACACGCGTGACGTCATGGCGGCCAGAGTTGGGCTCAGCTCCGTGCCCACCAGCGCTCAGGCCCGGCGGGAGCCTCCTCCTCCCCACCCCGAATCCGGCCCGCTCCAAGCCCTGCGGTGGCCTGCCTGGGCCCAGCCCTTGGCTGCTCACGCCCAGCCCAACCCCAACCCGACCCGCTCTCCCTTAGGGCGTTGAGTCACCCCAAAGAAACTAGTCCTACTAAGTACGCTCTTCCCTCCTGGAACGTGGTCCCTCCTCTTGGCTGGCCAGCTACCTTTCTGGGTGCCCACCTGGCCCCCTCTTTCCATTCCCGAAGGAGTCACTTTATCAGAGACACACGAAGGTTACACCGGGGTTGAGAGGGTCCTCTAGAGGAAATCGTTTTCAAGAGGAGCTCAAGGAGCGATAGGTACCCTAAAACTGGCCTATGGGCTTACAAGTCACCAGCTAGGCACAGACGAGGACTCCCGGGAAAGAACGAGTGATTGCTTCTTCTAGGCTAGGCCAAAATCCTCTCCAGGCCGCTGGTTTCTTCTGAGGGGAGCCACAAACGGCACCTCCGCTGGCTTCTCACGCCTCTTTGGGTTGAAAGGCTCCAGTCACGTAGAAAATGTAGGTGATTTTATTAATCTTTGACTTGGGGGGTTAACAATTGACTTTGTGGCCTAGAGGAGGAAAACAGGAAAGTCCCAAATTCTGAAGTCAAGATTCCCCTTCCCGGGGCCCAGGAAACCACAGAAATTGGGGCGGGGTGGGCAGGATACTGACCTGGTGGTCTGTGCTTATTTTCCCCTTACACCCAATGTGGATTGGGAGATACGTAACTTAGTCGAGCCGGGCATCTTGGGATGGGGACCTAAACCTGCGTTGTGATTCCCGGGTCTCTCCCTCCTCAACAGGGGAGGAGGCTTCTCAATGTCCATTGCTTTCGTTCTCAGCCTCCATCCGAGTCTCTAACTTGGAAATGACAGAGGTCCGTCCGGGAGAGCCAGGGGCGCTTGACGAGGTGGCAGGAGGGGAAGTGGTGGGGCGTGGATTGGCTTTTAAGCAGCTCGTGGGACGCCTAGCCCTGGTAGACCCGGGCGTTGGTTTCTTGAGGCTAGGAGGTTGACGCCTAGGCGGCAGGAGGGCCCCAGGGCCAGTTCCTGTTCGCCTTGCTTGGGTGGGTGCGGCAAAAGGAGAGCGGAGCACAGATGGCGCACGAGAGGTCGAGAGGTTCCCGCTCCCGCCCTGGGCACACCTGGACAGGTGTGGGGCTTCGCAACCAGCCGGGCGGAGGCTCCAGGCAGTCTGCCTACTCGCTCCTCTCCACCGGGCCAGCCAGCTCCCTGACTTGAGTTTTTTTTCTCTCTCAGCCTGTCGAGGCCCTGAAGGCAGGGTAAAAGTGAAGAGGAGAATGGGAGAATAGGCAGAGTGGTCTAAGCGTGGAGATCTTACTTATTTACAACCCGTATCCACTATTTCTCTCCATCCCAACCCTCAGGTCTTCCTGTGTCAGAGGCCAGGAACATCCATCCTACCGCCCTCCACTCTAATCTGAGCCAGAACCTTGTTGTGGTCCTGTCTCCCCAAGCCCAGCACTGCTGGGGAGTGGTACTCAGAGAGGTGTTTGCTAGGGTTTCTCCACCGCCACCGGCCTTCTCTAGTGACCTAGTTTCTTGGCAAGAGCCCTAGCTCTTCTCCAGGACCTGGTCCAGCTTTCGGCCCCAGATGTCCGAGGTCTCCCGCGCTCCAGGATCTGCCTTACAGTTTGGACTATGTGTAGGCCCCGGGCCTGAGCAGGCCTCCCTAGCTCCGTACGTAGTTTGTGTCAGCGGCTCTCTCCCCACCCGCACCCTCTGTCCGGAACGGAGGCCGCCGGGAAGGCTGCTCCGTGATTGTTTGTAGTCCAGGCCATTAAATGTGTGCGGATCCCTGCAACCCGGCAGGGTGCTCAAGAGCGACGCTGGAAACGCCACGGCCTGGGCCTTCTTATCTGCCTGTCAATAAAGGGCGCTCTCGGGAGGCGCGGGAACGCCGGGCGGTGGAGGCGAGGCCTGGCTAGGCCCTTCCGCGCTCCGGGCCAACGCAAGAGCCGCTCTCCATTTACCCCGGGCACAGAAGGCTGGGCGGGAGGAAGCTCGCGCCGGGGTCGCCAGGGGGAGGTGCAAGTTCAGCTGCTGCCGAAGATTGGTCTCAGGGTAGCTCTGGACCCGGGAGCCTGCCACCGGCCTTGGGGGCGGCTGGGCCCGGCCCGGCCCATAGCAGTGCTCAGCCTGCGAGGCCGGGCCTTGCCCCGCCTGGGCAGAGGCCGACTCTCTAGGCCGCATCTCCCAGCAGCGCGGGCGGCTCCGGGGCGTCATCGACGACTTGTAACACAGGTCGATGGCTGCCTTGTAACACAGGGATGCGGAGTGCAACCGGAGGCGGGCTGTAGGTGGGGTGCAAAGGTCCAGAAACAGGAATCCTCCGATACCTAGGGAGTCCCAAGCTCTGGTTATTCACAATAGCAGTGAGTGAGCTCGGCAGCCGCCGGGTCTGCGGGGGGTTCCCTGGCCTAGGACTGCCGGAAAGCCCAGAGCTTCCCCTCCAACTCACCAAGGCGAGGTGGGGAATGGGGAAAGGGTGAGGGATCTGAGATAGGGGGTAGGAGTGGAGGACGGGAAGAAGAAGAATGGTTCGAGAGCAAGGCTTGAATGGAAGGAGACAAGGGATGGGAAGATAGATCCGTCGTTGGCTTGAACTGTAGCTGATGTATGTAGTTCTTGTCCAAAGTATGTGTTCTCGTTCTCTCTCTCTCTCTCTCTCGCTCGCTCGCTCGCTCGCTCGCTCTCGCTCTCTCTTTCTCTCTCTCCCTCTCCTTTATGCAAATAAAGCAGCTTCCAGACTGGAAGCCCCTCCTGCAGGATCTGTGCTACAGGGTGGGTGGGAATTGATTTAGTATTTGTCTTTTCACTGAGAAGGGCTCTGGCCAGTCTAGAAACAATTGAAAGTAAAAAATTGATTTTCCCACTTACGTATTTTAATTTCATTTTACTAAGTCTGGACATAATCCATCCTGTTAACTTCTATTTTTAAAATTATTCCTGGGAGGGTACTAATTTATAAAAGGGTTTAATACAAATCTTTCGCATAAAACAATAATAGAAAGCGAGGGAAAAGTCCCTGACTAATTGAGAAAAATACTGTGCATTGCATCATGTCAAATAGCTGCACAAGACAGAAATCCATATATTAAACTTAACGGGCAGTGCATTTGGCTCTCGCTCTTTCTTCCTTCTCCTTCACTTCCTTCTCCTTAAATGGCAAGCTTTTTAAAACAAGATTTTATTTTAAATAAAAACTGGAGGAATGTTTAGTGAATCTGAGCATTAAAAAGAAAATATTTAGCGAAGTTAGTATTTGCCATCTCTTCACTCGGGTCTAAAAGGCTGCATAATGGCATGGTTATAGGCAGTATTGTGGTATCTCTGCTGTTCAATTATTTTCCTGCTCTCATTCAAAGAAATACTTCGGTTCCTCTCCTGTCCATTCTATCCCATCATAAAGTTTTATTGGACATTTGGGAAAATCTCCGAATCCTTCCAGTTTGCTTTCCCACTAAGAAAATCTTGATTACAATCAATTCGAGAAAACTCTGCTTTTCCTTTCCTTCTCAACATTTTCATGTGAAGTCAGTCACGCTATGGCACCATGTTTGATTTCTTTCTCTCCCTTGCCTGGGTGGGGACAGAGACATTAGCTGAATTCCCTGAGGGTGATTGGATGCAATTCTCTGAAAGTAGACAGGCACGTCCTGGATGTTAGAAATTCACTTTTTCTCAACGTGACAAGGCTGCCTTCGATCTACAATTGTATTTGAATGGGCAATGAGCGGAAAGATCTCTCATCATTAAACCTGCTTCTACTTTAGCAAAATAAGGAGAGCCTCATTTGCACACAAATGCGCATAACACTGGGATTCCCTGCAACTCTTTAATAAAAAGGGATGGCTGCGTAATTTAAACTGGAGGTGAGAAGGCAGAGAGAGAGAGAGAGAGAGAGAGAGAGAGAGAGAGAGAGAGATGGGGGTTTCAAAGGCATCCCCCTTCCTTCCCCCCAAAGGACCACGTGATTGAGTTGACTTTTTTTTACTTTAAATCTTAAATAAGATGTGAGTTGTAACAAGAGGATTGGCACTTACTCTGTGACCCTTATAATTGGATTAAATATAGACTGAGACATACAAAAACACACCAAGATTGACACCTGCCAACTGGACTTCATTATGATTGATTGTGATGCTTCGTGCTGGCAACAATAATGAAATAAATTGTACGGATAAAACAGCACATTTGTCATTTCCGTGCCATGAGTGAGGAAGTCAACGAGTTAGGCAAGCTGTTAGCTGACAGGCGCAAGTGGGAGGCAAGCTAAAGAGATAAATAAGGATTCCAGGCATTGACAGGACAAATTATAACTTGTCACAACCTTTTTAAATTCAGAAGTTTTCAATTAACATATATATTGCTGTTACATATAAGATAAGGGGGGCCCCCCCACCTAAACACAAGGATGCTCAGGGACACGCCCCACGTCGCCAACAGCTTGGGCACCCAGGCCTCTCCCTCTTGGTTCTCAGGTGAGTTTGGAGTGCACCCACTGGCCACGAGTGCCCCGCCAGTCCACAGGCGCTATGGGCCTCGGTAAGGTGGGTTATGGTGTGTTAAGCTAAGGGGTGGCTCCTTCTTTTGTTTAGAAGTGCAAATCGTGGGTCCAGTACCCTTTCTTCACAGAAGCAGAGCTCCCAGCCAAAGCGAGAACCTGAGTAAGGCCTGGACCCAAGTCTGGCAGGACCAGTGATGCTCTTTTTGCCTCCCCTCCATCGCCACATAGGGAGTAAAAGATAGAAGGGACAGGTGCCCCCCTTTAAGCCTCCAAAGTCTCTCCATCAGGAGGAAATCTGAGCCCTTGGACTTGGAGTCCACGTCATGGGTCCAGGCCTAGGCTGCTGAATCCTGGTGTGGCTCTTCTCCCCTTATTGCCTGGCCCAGTGTGACTCTGGAGGAGGCCGCAAAACCAGCTCTTTTGTCCCACCCAGGAAAAGGGACTACTTTTCCCTGTTCATCCCTTGACTTTTGTATACAGTCTTAGGGGCTCTGCATTGGTCCTTGGGTGGGGATGAGCCCACTGGCGGGTCACTGGGTGCCCTGAGGCCAAAGTAGGGTGAGTGAGACTTGAGGAGGAACAAGGAAGGCTCTGAATTACCTGGCAGGGGCTACAAGTGAGAGGCAGCAGTGGGATTTCTGATGAAGACTCCTGTCTGTGGATGGAGACTAATGTGGGTAACATTTGACATGAGTCAGAGAAGGGTATAGGGGAGTGTAAACTCCTTAACTGTCTCCACCTCAAAGGACATTGACTTCTCAGTTTTAAAGCTTATTCTCTACCCCAAGCTAGAATCTGGACCTTGCAGTATCTCTTGATATTTCCAGAACCTTTCTGCACGTGTGTCCTAGCCTCCCATCAAATGCCAGCTGGAATTTCGCAAAGTTAGGGGTGGAAAGTGAGCGTCCCTAGGTCTGAGGCTGCTGGGCCAGAAGCACCGCCTGGATAGGAGTGTAGGGTACAGAACCGGGACTTGTCCTCGTCCAGCTGGGGAGTGCAAGTCTGCTGGAAGCAGGGCAGGTCCAGTTCCAGACAGGCTGGGGAGGCGAGGATCTGGGAAGACACCCCACTTCTTCTCGATGCTTTGGTCCACTTCTGCTGCTTGCGCTCTGCTCCTGCTGGAGTCTCGCTACTGGCGCCGTCATCCTGGTTCTGGTAAGAAGAGCCCAGCCTTCGTGTCAAGGCTACAACCTGTCACCACAAACACTCAAAAGAGTGTCAACCCCAACCTTCCGGTGCCTGCCACCAAATTAAACACGGAGAAGCTCTGAATCTTTCCAAAGACAGAGCCCCGGAAGAAGGGGAGGGACGAAAAGGAAGGCAAAAAACAAGTTACTTAGAATTAGTTGGAAGCAGCCGCATTCCCCAGCGACTGCAGCCATTAACATTATAATCTCAAACGCCATTTTTTATGTAACACTATTGTTAGTAAATCAACTCCTCAGGTCCTCTGAGACGCTGACCCCTGGCAATTCAGTGAAAGTGTAATTATCTCCCCGAATCTTGGACAGATTTAAGAGATTACATTTCAACTAAATCTATATCAATGCTAATTCCCTCTCCCCTCCCTCCCCAGCCTGCAGGTGCTAGGCACGGGAAATGGCGTCAGGCCTCGGCACAGCGCTTCACAAAGAGGAGAGGGCTTGCTGTGTACAAGGCCAAAAGAAATGAAGCCCCACATAAAATTACACCTATTTTTTTTTTTTTTTTTGCTACAAAACCTGGTCTTATATAGTAAAGTTAAACAAAGCAGCTATGCTAAATTAGCGTTACATAAAGGCGAGTTTAATGCTCGGTTACAGTCAACTGGTGTATCTCTGATGGCTAATTGTCTATCAAAATTAAAGAGAAAAGAACAAATGATTCGTTATAAGAAGGTGTTAAAAGCTTCAACAAAAGAACATTTCACAAATATAATATCGGCAGCTCGAGGATTGCCCGCGGGGTTGTTCAGGCCCCGGCCCTGCGCAGCTATGAAAAGTGGGGTGCGGGGTGCTATTTTCCTGGCAAGAGCTCATTTCCTTCCAAATGAGTATAATAAAAACCCGAGAGGGGACATTAGAGTAAAGATCGGGATTAGTCCTAATCCGCGCGATGGACGTGGGCTTCAAAGCCGACTCCTACTCTCTCTGCCTGGGCTCAGGGCGGAGGGCGCTTTGCCACCTCCCAAGGACACCACAGCCAACTCGCCACTGCTTCACATTCAGGGACAAGAGGGAGCGAACACGGGCTGGGGGTAGTTTCAACAAAGGAGCGCAGGCTCTGCCGGTTCCTGCTCTTCCCTGCCTTCTCCGGGCTTGAAGAAGACAGTCCCGGGCTCTCTGAGGGACGTTGGAGGTTAGGGCACCGTCCAGCACGTGCCTTTCTGACGTGCAGTGCTGGCCTCCGGGGGCGCAGGCTGCTGTAGCCAGCCCACCCTCCTAGACTGGGGAGGACGCAGAATATAATACGACGGCCCCCTTCCCAAGGCGACACCAGATCTAGAGCTCCAGGCATATTTGTTGTTCTAAGTTAATTAAAGGTGAAAGCAACCAAAATGCGCGCACTAGGCGCACAGAGGCAATTCCCGACTCTGCGTAGTCTGTCCGCTGCACCAGAGGAGCCGCCGAGGGCCGCCGGGGCACGCTCACTCCGCCCGAGTCTCTGTAAGAGAATCTGAGGCTGGGGAATAAAAGCCGAAACCAAATCAGGCAGCAAGAGCAACAAACCGTCTGGAAAATGGACCCACGGAGCCGCAAGAATGTACTTTTTTTTTTTTTTTTAATCTTTGACCACTTGTGTCCTAAAGAAAGTGTATTGAAGATAATTGAAATGATTACAATTCATTGCTGCTTGACTTTGAATATGAAGTCACATAATGACATGCCCACCGTACAACAGCAGTTTAATTTCCATTATCCGACTTCGGGATCCTTGCGCCAGCCGCCGGGGCAACGCGTCGCTAATGCAGAAATCTTGGCTCTTGCCTGCATTATTCATTGCAGGGGCGTGGGGGTGGGACGGGATGGAAAATGGGTTTGTTTCCTCCTCCCCCCGAAACTTGTTCTGAAAATCCCAGGGATCAGTGGACCCGGAGGAGCCGACATCCGAGACAGTCACCGTCAAGGGGGCACTTTGCACGACGGGGCTGCGGGCGATGGCGCTGCGCTGCTGTCTTGTCCTCAGGGGTTCTTGGACCCGCCTGGGACAGGTCCCCCCAACTCCCACCCTAGCCCGGTCCTGTGTAGGAAGAGCTTGGGCTGGGAGCTCTTCGTCAGGTTGCCCCCAGGGACAGCCACCCTTTCCTCTTCCTTCCCCCTTTCTTCCATTCCTGGTGAACTTTCTGCTTCTGAGCTGCTAGGTTCGCGCGCAGGGGGCCGGGGGCCCCCTCTTGGATTTGGAAGTTGCTTAGGCCTTGAACTTGCCCTGTCCTCCCCCGCGGCCACCCCACACCCCCGCGACCTCAGGGAAAGAGCGTAGAAAACCAGGGTCTCTGCACCGTGGGGTCGCTGGAGCTCACCTTCGGGCACGGCCTCGGCAGAACCTCTCAGCTGAAGCCGCAGGGAGAGGGGGTGGGTGAAGGGCCCGGGCCTCAGCCTTGCGCAAGCGCCGCGGGGGCCCGCTGCTCCCTCCCCAGGCGCGGGGTCCCGGGGACAGATCCTGCGCCCCTCTCCGCGAAACTACCGCTTCTAAAAAAAAGACCATCTGGTAATTGTCTTTCTTTAGATCTTCCCTTAATTATGCTTTTAATTAAAGATGGTTCAAGGCACCGGACCACATGAAGGGCAGTAATTACAAATTACATTACAAACCCGACAGATGTAGCGGGATCTGCTGGGGAAAAGGTACCGGAATAAAAATTTGACTAAACTTTGGGATAAATTAATCGGCGGCTTGGAGAACAGCAGCACAGTTCTGATTATGTAGGCTCCGGCCAGGATTTAAGTTTTGTGTCATGATTGTTTTCATATTTCTTTGACGTCTATTGATTTGGAGGCAGCTGCAAGCCTTTGTCACAGGAGAGAAGAGCAGTCACAATATATTAGCTTGATGGCATAACTCGAACCGGAGAGGCGAGGGGAGCCGGAGCGACGGGGGCACATGTGACCCCGCCCGGGGCCTCGCGGCCCAACCCTTACATTAACTTGTTCTAACAGGAATAATGGAGTACTACTACTAATCCTTGGTCAGAAGGTGCTTTTCTGTCTAGAACGCGGGCGGCGGGAGTAGCGCGGCCGCAGCAGGGAAGACGAGGGTGTCTCCGTGCCCGGTGGTGCCTCCTCGCCGGCCTCGGCCTCGCCGCTGGTGAACTTAGGCTGGGCTCAGGCCCGGCTCCTGGACTCCCAGTTCCGCACCCACGTCGGCGGGCGCCAAGATGGGAGAAGATCCACGGGTCCCAGGCCTGGCCCGGAGGCTCCAGGCCAAGTCTCCCCTTTGGCCTCTCTTGGGGACTCCCGATGGCAACGTCGGGGTTGGAGGACCTGGGGCGGGAAAGGCGGTCGCCTGGCGGGTGCCCTGCCGCCCGTTCGCCCGCGGCGGGCTGGGAGCCTACAGAAGCGTGACGCAGACTGTGAAAACAGAAGGGAGGGAGTTGGGTCATTTCCTTCGCTAATCATCGCCTCCGCCTGCTCCTTCCTCCACCCTCACGGTGTCCCCGCAGCCGTCCAGACTCGAACACGTGTCCATGCCAAAGTCTGACTCACTTTGAGCCAGTGGCTGCACTTGATGGAAAAAATATACGTGCCCCTCACTCAGCCATCTATTTACAGCGTCGGTGCAGAGCCCGGGGAAGACACGTGGACAATTAAAGACACCCACTTACGGCTTTCTATTACCCACAAGCTTTCAGAAATTGATACAACCCTAATTTTGACACAAAATTCGTCTAATGCACCTTGCGGTAGAGGAACGTTCACCGGGAAGGTGTGATCCACCCTCGATCTAAACCAAGAAAACAGAACTATTGTTGCAGACCCAGCGGCCTGACACCTTTTCTCACTGCCAGGGGAAGGAAAGTTTTTCTTTTGATTCGTCCTCTCACTATGTTTCACTTTTCCTTGGCGTTACAGTTTCTGAGAGGAATGTAAATATTTTGACTAGTCCTCCGCAGGGGCCTTTCAAACACCAGGCACAATCATCTGTGGAATACTGTAGTTTTCAGTTTCAAAAGTTGGGTGTGAGAGTCTGTCTTGCTGGGGAAACCCATAGAATTAGCGGCGACCTCTCAACTCCCTATTTGTATAATGAAATGAAGTATTCCCTAGTGATTGTCCAAGTTTTAAAGACTTTTTTTTTTCCCTGTCACCGGTCCTTTCCAATTGTTTGCAGGGAAGAAAAATGAATCTAACAGACCATCAGTGGGGTTGTGGCAAGATCAGATTTCGCCGTGCTTTACTCTTACCTTTCTTCCTTTTCTGCTGTGGGCACGTACATGAAGTGTGCAAAAGTAGAAATAATATTTGTAAACATCAAAACCCTGTTTAGTTCTTCTGGGTATTTGAAGTGGGGGTTTCTTTCTTTTCCTGTTTTATTATTTGATACAAAGCTGATATGCTGAAACAGAATGCAAAATTCACAGAAACTAAAATAAGGAAAATTGTTCTAAGGTTTCCCTAGTATATAATATAAATAACATAATTAATTTTCATGTAAAATGAAGCAAAAATTGCCAGGAGGCATAACACATCACTGAATGTGTTTTTTTCCAAAAATATATTCCAAACATTTCCCAACATTTCCAAATATTTCCCAATATTATAGTCTTAAAATATTTCTAAACGTAAATATGGTATAAAAACATTGATTTCAACTCTGTTCTTTGTTGTTGTTAAAGTGGTACTTTCTTATTCTTGATTTCAAAATACCTGCACTGTTAATGTCAGTTGTGGCCATTTTAGGGCCTGGATGCTCTATGAAGACCACCTATAATGTGTTCATTTCCCTATCCCATTCTACTATAGTGTAATGAGTATTTTACATAAAACATTTTGGGCATTCTTAAGTCTTTTTTTTAAATCAAATACTCAACGTTTGTGACAAATAAGGCTGATTTTTTATTTTGTTTATACCAAATTGACTTAAATGAAATAAAGCATAATACAGAGAATTTAATAGTCCTATGCAATGTGACAAAAATTATTGAAAATAGAAAAAAATATTGTTAGAAATGTCTATAATATTCCTTGTGATCCTAATTTTTTTTGTGTGCGTATGTGTAAGGAATCTGAGTTTTTCAGCTATTATTCTGTTACCTCATTTTATGTTTCTTTTAGAGTACTCACCTATACTGTCTTCTCTTTCTGTCTTCCCATAGCTTATTTGTGCACTGTGAATTTCAGTAAATATAAATTATTGCTTAAAAGAGTAAAGAATGGTTACTTTATGTCTCATTGTTCTTTCCTTACAATCTGCTCCAAAATGCTTTTTTTCACAAATCTCATTGCTACTATTTCCCCTCAATTCCATGATGACAGTGAATGGCAAGTGCCATTCAATTTAGAGGAACTCAAGCACAGAGAATATAAAGATTTTGTTCAAAACTTCCCTCAACTCTGTTTTTGGATTTTGAAGCAGAACGAGGCTGAAGCAATATCAGTACAAATCTCTCACTCTATATGAGTCTACTTGAAGGAGGTGGCTTTGGGGGTTCATTTTGGAAACAGCAGACCTACGTGTGCCTGAGAGACTGACAGGCGATGGTAGACCCCAGGAGGAATAAAACAACCTGCCCCTGAGTTGCAAACAAGGAAGAGTTTCCTCTCATTTTCTCTCCTGCATTACTTTTTCTGTATTTGGCAGCTGAACTAGAGAGCAGCCTGCAACATTTTGCCTTGGGGGACTTCCTGCGGCTTTGCCACATTCCCTGGAGAAACTCAGATCCTGGAATAGATGGAGGGATTATAGAGAGCCACAAACATCATTCTCCCTCTAATCCATCTGGGGCTGATGCTGTATTGGTAACAACCTTTCTGTTACTTAGCGGTTTCCGACTATTTCAATGAGAACAAATAATAGGAATTTGGTAGTGGAGGTGGGGGTGAAGTAGGGTTAACTGGTATAGGCTTTTGGGTTGAAAGGATTGGTTTCTATTCCAAAATCATGGAACTAACATTTCCCACTCATTTGTTTCAGAGCAATTTCATCTCTCTTTTGATTATTGTGCATTTGGATTGGGGTACTGGCACATTTATTTACCAAGAAATCTTACATTGTTCCAGGACAAGACAGTACTCAGTTGCTTGAATTTTGTAGCTTCACTTTGTTTGGCTCTCCCTGCTTAAAGCTACTATGTTAGTTAATAAGGAAGCCCATTTGCATTAGATAATAAGAATCAGGGACAAGACAGACACATTGCTGATTAAACAAGGACTCATATCCCACGTTGAGAGCTCTCTGATAACCAGAGCCACAATCACATCAGTAGGTCAAGCAAAAATCTGAAGATAAAATCAATGTCACTTTTCTGTCTCGGTGACAGGCAGAGACCCACCAGAATCATAGCCAATAAACCCTGTTATCAAGTACCTCACTGTTGTCGATGAATTCAGTTATGCTGTGGGTTCAATCATGCCCCTAGCTACATGATGATGTTTATGGCGTCCCTCACTTTGACACAGACTTGCACACAACAATATGCTAACAATTATAGCTGTTCAGCAACTGAATGGGCTGCTTTGTAAGGTAAGGTGAGTTGAGACATTGAGAATGTTCAAGTGGAATCTGGGTGCAGTGAAGGCTAAATTTGCATGAATGGGTGGTTGGGAAAATTGACCTAGTCTCCAAACTCCTGTTCAGGGCCAGTTATATCAGGATTCTTTCAGAAACATTTATTTGTTAATTGATTAATATATTAAATAATTTTAGTCTGATTGCTTTTTGAAAATGATTATATATTCATGTAGTGCAGAATTTTAAAGATTCAATAAAATATTTCATGAAAATTCTCCTTCCTACCCTTGTTTCCTAGTCACCCTGTTCTAAACCAGGGTAATGAACCAATGTTGCTAGTTTCTTGTATATAGGGGACCTGAAAAAAAAAATAACCCAAGGCCTACTTAATGAGACTCTTTGGGGGCGGGGGAGAGTCTTGTAATCTGTTTTAAAAAGCTTTCAGATAATTCTGTTGAGTTGGACACCACAAGCTTAATTGACTTCTAGATGCCCTCAAAACACTGAGATTCTATGGAAACCTATAATGTAATAGTATTCATTCCATATATTCCCACAATTTATGCAGAGTGTTTTCAAAACCAGCGTACTTTTTAATTCTCCTTACAACTCTATGAAATAAGTATTATTTTCCTGCTCTCTCCCCATTTTGCCAGAGTAAATGAGTCTCAGAGTTCAAGTGACTTGACAAGGTAATTAGCTAGTATGGAGCAGAGATAGGAAGCATCATTTAAGGCCACCCAAGGACCAACATACTTTCATTTTGAGGCCCTAGCCCACAAAATATCAAATAAAAAAATATACCCATACTTCAATATAAGTATTTGCTATGAACTTTTTTTGGAAGAATTTTGAATTTTGTTAGGAATGAATTATTCATTTTCTTTTTATGATTTCATCTTTATTGTATTTATAAATAACATGATTTGAGTTGCAGCTGTCATATTGACATAATGTCAACTTTTAAATTCATGTAAACATTTGTTAACGCTGAATTTGCAATTTGTTTTTTCATATTTTAGAACTACGGGAGGGAGAAGACAGAATTCAAACATCTTTTCAAGCCCTTGAAAAGCCTATACATTTTAGATTCTGTAACTGAGGTGCCTGTATTAATTAAGTCTAAGCTTCTGTAATTCAGTGGATTAAAGATAGAAGTTTATTCCTCTCTCAATTAACAGCCTAAAGCATATTATTTCAGGGCAGCAGGCAGTTCTACTTTATATTATTATTCAGACACCTGGGATCCTGTGTCTCGTAGGCCATTGCTATTGTCTGCATGACTTACAGGTTCCTTCAGGTTATGGTTCACGGGAAATGAAAAGAAAATGCAGGAGACTGTTTCTGATTAGTTTGCTCATTTATTCTATTCTTCAGTTTTGTACACCTGAAACTAATTAAAAAATTATAATAATAAAAAGAAAATGCAGGAGGCACACCCATGGTCTTTAGATTTACCTTGAAAGTGGCACACATCCCTTCTTTTTGCATTCCTTTGTCCAGAACTTCATCACACATTCACAGCAAACTACAAGTAGAATGGGAAATTCACTTGTATCAACTCACTTGTAATGAATGGAAAAGATAATGGATTGCGGTGAACAACCAGCAGTATCCACAACAATGCATGACAGCCAGGAGACTTTTATAATAATCCAGGTAAGAGCTGCTAATGATGGTAGCAGTGGAAGTTATGAGAAGTGATTGGATTCTGGACGTATTTAAGTTTTTTCTAGGGGATTGGATAAGGTTGTGAGAGAAAGAGGTGTCAAGGTTTTGTCCTGAGAAACTGGAAAAATGGATTTGCCATTTGTAGAGATGAGCAAGACTGGGGGTGGGGTGGGGTTACGGAGAAAAATAAAGGATTTGGTACTGGGTATACTGAGTTTGAGATGCCTATTAAACATCCAAGTGGAAACTGCAAATAGAGTTGGATATATGAGTCTGGAGTTCAGGGGATCTGTCCAGGCTGGTGAACTGGGGAATTGTTGACAAAGAGATAATTTTTGAAACTACGAGACTGAATGAAATTAGTCAGGGAATCAATGTAGGCAAAGAATTGTTCTAAGGGTCAAGCTCTGGGGCATGTCAGTGTTTAGAGCTCTGGGAGTTGAGGAGAACTCAGGAAAGGAGATTGAGCAGAGCAACCAGCAAGGCAGGAAGAGAACCAAGAAAAAGTGGTACACAGGAGGCCAAGGGGAGAAAGTGTTTTAGAAGGCGAGAGTGATCAAGTGGTGACCAACTATAGCATAGAATGCTATGAAGAGTTCGGGTTGGGTAAGGTTTGATGGTTGGACTTAATGTGGAGGTCATTGAAGACCTTGTCATGAACTGTTGGGTGAGTGAATAGTAGGAGTAAAATCTTTTTGGAGTGAGACTGAAACATAGTGGGAAGAGAGAAATTTGAGGCAGTTTCAATGCATATAACTATTATAGCGATTTTTGTTGCAAAGAGGAGCAAGAAGATGAAGCCGTAGGTAGAGGTCAGGATTTGTTTTTAAAGATGGGAGCAAACAATCGATATGTTTGGATTCTGATGGGAAATCTTGCACTAGAGAAGCAAAAATAAATTGATGATGTAGAGGAGAGAAAGGAGAATTATCTTATCAGTATCTATGAGAAGGCAAGAAGAAATAGGGTACAGTGTATAAATGGAGGTATTGGTCTAGTTGGTAGCAGGGATGGTCTGTGTACAAAATGGGTGAAAGCAGAGTCGGGCTCAGACACAGTGGGATGGATATGGTGGAGATGGAGCTTGTTCTTCTCTGATTTTCTCAGTGAAATAGCAAGTCAGGTCATCATCTTAGAGTGAAGATGGAGGAGGAGGCGTTGTGGGTTTGAGGTGAGGGGGAAATTTTGAAAGTCATCTAGAGAGAATGAGTGCATGAAATAGATGGAATTTTGTACAAGATTTCTGGGCATCTCTGGGGGCCCAGTCAGTCTCACTGGTGTACGATTTTCACTAGGCATAGTCAGATTAGGTTGCAGAGTAGGCGGAGAGTTGGATTTGGCCAGGGTTGGGCTTTTGCAAGGATGGTATGGTGAAAGGAGAAAGAGGGGCAAGAAAGTTACTTATGTGTGTGCAAGGGAGTGATTCCACAAAATCTAAACTGGATCAGAAAGGAAATGAAGATCTGAGGGGGTGAAGGCCAGTGAAGAGGTGAGTAGCATTAAATAATTTTAGATTTCAGTGGGTCGATGAATTGTTGAAGTGATAGATTTGGGTTGGAAAGATAAGAGGTGTGGCTGGAGAATTGGATGTAATAGAAATGGAAGGGTGAAATTAATGTCAGCATCTAGAGTACAGTCGAGGGAGTGAGTGGCTGGAGCACAGGAGGGCAAGGCACTGAAAGGCGAGGGCCCTGGAAAAATCACAGATATTGGAATTCCCAAGAATTAGGATAGGATCAATGCTGGAAACAGGGATGGTGAGCTAGGAGCTAAAGTCTTTAAAGAATAAGAGGGAAAGGCCTGGAGGGGGGTCTATAGATTTCAGCTACCAGTTCAGGACAGTAGGTGCTATATAGTCTGATGGCCTAAGAGTCAAAGCTGGGGGATTTTAGGGAGGAGGGAGAGACAAGTGTGAAAGTGCAGGTGAGAACAGATCCATGAGGGGTATGGGGAGAAGCAGCTACCATCTGAAGGGGCTGCAGAGGAAGAGCTAAATGTCGGGAAAAGAAAGTGAAGTGTTCCCTCAAAGAAAAAGGTAGAGGTGATTATGCTGAGGAAAGACCTGAGGGCACAGTGGGGTGGGATTTCAGGGAATCAGGGAGAATGAACAGTATTAGCCAGGTTGATGGAGACTCAGATATGGCGGCCACCTGTGTTGTTTGCATGCCGGGAGCTGGGAAGGCTCAACAAAGAAACAATGGCTTCCACCAGCTCTTTTGTCTGGGAGAAAGCTGCCCCTCCAGTCCTTGTCCTGAAACAGGACAATTCAGTTCCTCCTGGTATGTCCCTGGTGTCTTTCAAGCTGCTGCCCCAGTGCTGGATCTCAGAGTGCATGAGTCCACCAGTGAGTAAGTTCACGTGTGGGCCCTCTAAGAGAAGTGTCTGGGACTCTAACCACCTCGTCTTATTCAGCCACAATCTCTGCTGGGTTTTGTTTGTTTGCTTGTTTGTTTGTTTTAAGGAGGGCACAGCTCACAGTGGCCCATGTGGGGAGTGAGACTTCAACCTTGGTGCTACCACTACGGTGCTCTAACCGACACTAACAGGCCACCCTTTGCTGGTTTTTACAGTTAGCAATTATGGGACTTCTCTCCCTGGCACTGAAACCCTGGACTGGGGATTCTGGTGTGGTGCTGAGACCCCCCTTGGGGGGGGGGAACCTCTGCAACTGAGATATCCTTCCTAATTTTTAATGATCACACGTGGCTGTAGGACCAGCTGGTTCCATGTCTCTGCCCCTCCTACAAGCCTCAAGGTGGCTTCTTCCACATGTCTTTAGTTGTAGGGCTTTGGTTAAGCTAGACTTCAGGCAATTGGCTGTTCTGTAGTTTAGTTGTAATTTTGATGTGGTCATGACAGAAGGCAAGCATCATGTTTACCTATTTCACCATCTTCTCTCACTTTCTCATTTTGTTCTCATTTTTTACTTAGAAAATAGGGTGTAAAATAACAGAAAAATTAAAAAAAAGGGAAAAAATGTGAAGTGACCCCGTTAGCTGCTAGCACTTGGCAGAGATAGGGAGTGGTGTCCCAAACTGTGGCTTTGCTGCCTCTTTTCTTTCCATAATGTTCCTGAACATTCATGTTCTACCCATGTTGGCAGAACCAAAAGAGGGAAGAGCAACAAGCTCTTAGGAGAGCTTCGTAAACAAATATCAACAGCCATGTTTGTTATGTGCAGCAGCACTTACTAGACAATATTCTCTACACCAGGCCATAGGAGGAAGCTCCAGGAGGCCATATCAAAGAAGCAGACAGTATGCTCTGATTCTTGAGAAGACAGAGGATGAGGACTGCCTTTGGAAACTGTCAATGAGAATGTACAGTGCTGCCCACCAGAATCATCCTATGCCTTCAAAACACGTTCAAGTGCCCTTGATACAGCCTCTCCCTGAGTGATCAGTCAAAGGTCACCTATGATTCCCTCCTACTTAGAGAGAGTTTTTGGCTTATGGCGTATCAGCCTTTGTTTATATGAACTATAATTTTTGAATATTAGACTTATGAGAAACTTTGAGAACATCTTTATAAAACGTATTGTTCAAATAGCTACAATATTACTTGGGGTTATTTCTATAGCCTAGGAAAAGCAAGAGTGAGAGCATCGAGAGGTGCAGTGATTTTTCTCAAGGCTACCCAGAGAGTAGATGAGAGAACTAGCTTCAGGACCCTCTAACACTACATTTAGCCTACCACCCCCTACTCCTAAGTTGAAGACACTGTAAGAATCAATCAGATTAAATTGAGAAATTTGCTTCAAAGAAGACTGGAGTTTGGATGGAGATCCAGTTTCTTGAGGCAATGCTTTCTCTGTCTTCTGCCCCAGCTACTTGCATTCTTGTATCAAAGTCCATTTGGCCTTCAACTGTGGGCTCAGCCCCACCCCAGGCTTGGGGCCAATTAGACTCAGAGGCAGAGAGGAAGCATAATGTCACTGGGACCCAGGATTCTACTCTGCAGTGATTTTACTGTGCTCTCATATCAAGGGTCAGTCACAAGTAGCTGTTTACCTTGCTGCACTATGGTGAAGGCCCTGCCTCAGATGCTACCTTGACTTCTCCCCAGTGCTCACGTCCTCTGGGCTGGTAGGAGCGAAGGGAACCCAGAGTTAATGTCACGTTGAACAGAACCTCAGCATGAACTACTAAGTATAACCTTGACCTTTTAAGAAAATAATGGTAAGCATAATAAGGAAAAATTTCAAATTTAAACAATACAGAAATTTATAGAGTAGGAAGTCAGTTTTCCCTGCTTCTATTTCAATCTTAACCACATCCTTTTTTAGAAGAATCCTTATTAACTCTTTGGTATAGAACTTTTCAAATTCTTTTCAACGCTAACTAGACATTTACACACACATCTATCTGTGCTCATGTAAGGAAATAAAGGTTTTTTGTTTTTGTTTTTTTCCCAAGGTTGATCATTTAACAGAGCTATCTTTCCAAGTCATTGCCATAGTATTTCCTTTCTAATGGCCACACGGTATTCCATTGTATGGGTGTGACATACTAGGGGTGCCAAAAAAAATGTATACACATGACTTGCGTTCATCTTTTGTTATCGGTATACATTGAGTATCACAATTTTCATACAGTTTTTTCCTTTCTTAAAATGCGTATGCATTTTTTGGCACTCTCTGTACTTTACTTAAATGGTCCTGTAGTGATGAATATTGAAGTTGTTTGGAATTTTTTCCATTATAAATGATACTGTACTGCTTCCCTGTACATATATCCTTGTGCTAGCATTTTGGAAGCTAGCCTCCTAAAAACAAAGTCACTATGCCACACTGTATGTGCATTTAAAAATTTGATAGACACTGCCAAATTGTTTCCCTTCCCAAATCATGTACCGATATGAGTGTGCCTCTTTCCCCACATCCTTCCCAGCAATTTGTCTCCTTCTGGAGATCTGCAAAGAAGCAATCTGTCAGACAGTGGAAGAGGCAAATGAGAATGTGTGTACAATGAATACAACTGACACCTTGTTGAATCCCAGGGCTCGTTCTGCTGATCTGGCTGCCTAAAGGGGGGTCCCCCTCTCTCTCAGCTCCATGGGGAGCCCAGCTGAGGAATGGTTGATGAGGGCCACTGGGGCACTCTCCTTCACTTTGATTTAAGGTCTGCTCCTCAGTCCACTGCTACTCAGGAACAACATGCTCTGATGGCTGATAATACGCTCTATTTGTATTCTGGCTGGATGTAGGTATAGGAGCCAAGTGTTTATTCATTTCCCTCAGGGAAAGTCTTCAAGCATCGGGTGCTCACCTTGATCTTTAATTGTAATCACAAAATCAAAGCCCTGCTGTCATCTGAAAGGCTCACTCAGACTCCAAACTTAGAAGCTCTATTGGCCTTCCTTCCAAACATGTAGGGCAGGTGGCTCCTTCTGTTATAAGGCTCCCTCTCCATTGTCTTGTCCCCTGAATGAAAACAGAGTGCTAAGGAAGAGAAAGCCAGTGCTCTTCTGAGGCTCAGACTCTTAAAGCACCAATAATTTGTATGAACAGTGATGCCCACTTTTGTTTTTAAGAATGCTTAATAGACTACATTTCTGAAACCCAAACCACAGATTAATCTTTCCAGACCAAGTCTTTGGAAGAGAACACCCACAGACTTTCTCAGAGGACTTCAAACAGTAAAACTGTACAGTTAATTTTCATGGGTCGTAAAAGGCCCCAAGAAAAATTCATCTTTTCACACATATGCTAGGTGATTTTCAAAGGAGATTCACTTATTTCTTGCATTTTTTTTTTAAAAAAGAGCTTTTTTCTGTTTTTGTGAAATTGACACATTTACAGTAAAAAAAAAAAATCAAACAATTCAGAAAAATACAATGAAGAAAATTAAAAAAAAAAAAAACAACCCGTATGAAATCCCACAACCCAAGGAGAATCACATTAACATTTTGGTGGAACACATTTCTAGACACACTCTGTATTTATATGGGCCATACTCATGTAAGCTGCTTTTTTCCTATTTGAGGGTATGTAATTACCATTTTCTCATGTTCTCTTTTATTACTGATGAACATTTTAGTCTATGGATGCATCAACAACTTACGAAGCCAGTTCTTTAAGGATGGATAGTTAGGATATTTTCAATTTTTTTTGGCGATTACAAATGATTTTGCAGTGACCATCCTTATAGCTAACTTGGCACATATCTTTATATGTTTCCATGTAAGTAATATTTGTATTCCAGAAAATAACACTAGTAGATTGAGGAAATTTGTACTTTTTAAAGTTTTTGACACAATTTACCAATTACCTTTTAGAAAGGTACAGTTCCATAGCAGATTATGAGTGTTTTTTTCTGCATATGGTAGCAGACATTGAATAGTAACATTAATGTTTATCTTCGGTAACTTAATAAGTGAAATAACACCAAATTTAATTTGCATTTTTTGTATTAATGAAGTTTGACACTATTTAATACATTTAGTGGTTAGTTTGTGTTCTTTGCTCACAAAGAAAAACTAGCATATTCATTTATTAAGAATAATGATTGTCATATATATGTTGCATACACTTCCCCAATTAGTTTCCAAATTTTGTTGTTATTTTAATTAAATGTAATTAATTGTATGTTTGCATTTCCCTTTCAAGAGGGAAAAATGCACTTTAAAGGGGAAATGATACATGTATCATGATAATACTGAGAGCTTTGGCTGCAGGAAACTTGAGGATAAGTGGCAAAGTGGGGCAGATGGCATCCTTGACTGAGGAGGCAGAAGACCCTACTTGGCAGTTGTTCTGCCAGAGGCTTTGATGATATTCTAATACGATTTGCTTATGTGTTTTCCAAAGGAAAGAGGACCCAGTTAAAAACATCTGAGTATAACATAAACTTATTTTTCTTTGCTTCTCCCAAAGTTTCATGAATAGCTCAGGCCACTTAAGACTGGGGTTGTTTCGAGGGAGATTTTTAGGTGGTTATAGCACCACAGCTGCTGAGACAAAAACGTTATTGGATGGGTTCTGTTTTACTATCATTTATTTTTCCCCTCAGAAGGCTTCATGTCTAAAATCTGCCTAAAGATCAAATGTGTGATCCTTTGCATGAGGGCTTGGCCTAGATTTAGCCTCACTTGACAAGTAGACATTCAATGCAAGGAGCCGATCATAAAAATAAACCAAACTTAGAAAACATTATCCCAGATTTTGGTGTGCTTGATTTATAGTACTTAACAAATAGTGGTGGCTGGATAGGAAATCTTTACTCATTTGGGCTCAGATTACTTTAAAAATTACAGGGAAGATGTGCTGCCTACTCAAAAGAATGCTCTACTTTCAAGGATCTTAACATTTTAACTTTCTGGAAGCAAATAAATGCTGTATAAAATTTAGGGGACATTTATTATAGGCCACTGTTTTATGAAAAGATATAGATCTATATACCTTTATATCTGTATATATGCCCTGCCTCCTCCTAAAATTGTCCCCTCCCTCCCCCAGCTCTAGGCTTGAAAGACCAAACTGAGGAAATTTTAGAGTGGTTTGGGAGTTCCATGTCAGGAGAAGTACAATCCTTTGCATCAATACTTCAGCCTTTTCTCAGGAGGGTTGGAATAAACAAGGTGACTATAAGGAACAGGTCACCCTAACTCTAGGAATTAATGACAGGGACTCCTCCTTCAGTCCATATCCAAGCAAGACTGTACTCTTAATTCTCAATCTCATTCATTTAAAGATAATCCTAGTTAAAAAAAAATTTGTTACTTTTATTTTAAATAAGTAATTCATGCACTTGGCAGAAAATTCACAATGTGCCAAATGGCATGTACTGAAAGATAAATCTCTTTCCCTTTCCTGTACCACTCTGTTCCGTTGCCTCCCAAGAGGCAACTATTATTGTCTTGTGTATACGTCTAGGGACATGCTGTGTACTCACACAGTGATGCGCACACATACACATATTCTCTCTGCACCACTTACTCGTGGAAATGGAAACATACCATAACACTGTCTTACTTTTTTCACTTACATTGTATCTTGGAGACACATTCTTCCAGTCTACTGTATTGATGTGCCAAATTTGTTTAACCAGTTAAAAATAGTCGTTTGCTGTTACAAACCAAAGCAGCAATGAATGCTTTAAAATATACATCATTTTGCATGAGCCTGGGTATATTTGTTGGACAAATTACCAAGAAGTGGAATTGCTAGGTCACAGGGCTGATGCACTTTTTAATTTTGAAAGATAATCAGGATGTTTGCCTAGGCAGAGCTGTTAAGTAGTTCTTATTCAGTAAGATCGTCCTGCTAAATAAATTAATATATCTTGGTTAGAAGGGACCTCAAAGTTCCTTTCTAGAAATGTCTTGACTAAGTGCAAACTATAAATCTCTGGAATGTATTAAAAAGATATCAAATTTGGAGATGCAGGACCGACCTGTGAAAAGCAATGTCAAAGTAGATGCACTAGGTCCTAGAGATTCGGATGGGCAACAGTACGTGACTTTAGAGGCTTTGAAGTGCAACCTTCTGGGGCTGCCAACGTTGTATACTGTAGGTGGTGCTGCCTGCTATGAATTAGGCTGAGCCATATGAAAGTTGTAGATGTTAGACCATTTTTGACCTAAAAAAATTGCAACTTTCATTTTCATTTCATTAGTAGTTCAACTCATGTTAGGTTTATTTTTTGGCATCTTAGGGAGAATTCCTTATGGAACTAGGGAAGGTTCACAGAGAAGGTGGGTTTAGAGTCTGGGAAGTGGAAGGTCAGGGAAATGGACAAGATCATCACAAATCAAGGCTATGGGAGATGCCTGGGAATGAGCCTGCATGGAAGAGAAAAGTGTGAATCAAAGGAGTGACGTCTCATTTTTACAAATTTTCATGAACTGAAGCTGACTTCCCAGCTCCTGGTGTGAAGCAGAAAACTGTAGTGTAGCAAGGATGATCGGGTCAGGACACTGGGGGCTCCCATCCCCAAATGTCTGCATCGGGGTTGGGGTTTTAACCGCACAACAGAATCTGATGGGGATTAAAATAGTGGTCCATTTTGGGATCTGGTACCGAGAACTTCAGTTCAACATTGTGGTCAACGTCTGCCCTGTCAGCACAGACTTCAAAGCGGCCCTGAAGTTAATTATCTTAAATGGTTGCTAAAGGGATGATAATAGAGATTTCCCCACACTCGGAGAAGAGTCATCCTGGAGCACTGGGATGAATACATAGTGAGGAAAAGTGTGTTTCCTTTTAAAATTATAGATACAATATAACAACATTAGGGAGAGTTTAGAAACAGGAGAAAACCCCATCTATAATCACCACCCTAACAAAACAGTTCTCAATGTTTCCATAATCTTTTCTACTCCTTGACCATTTGCTTTTACATTTTTACACTGTTATAATGACAAGCTTTTCTCATTGTACATCTCAGTTTTGCTAATTATCATTTTAAATGGCTGTGTACTAGTCCCTTGAGTGGTTGTACTATAATTTGCTTATTTATTCTCCTATTCTCAGACGATTTAGACTGCTTCCAATTTCTTGCTTTAGAAAAAAGTGTCTTTTTGATCTCCGGATCTGAAAAAAGGCTGCCATACACTTTACTTTTTTCTTATTAAAGTAAATTATTCTGCCACACAGCTTCCCTCTGCCAGCACAGAAACCTATTTGTCTATTTTATTAATATTAAAGGAGATAATACATAGAACAGTACTTGGCAAGTAATGTGTGCTGTATAAATATTAGCTATTATTACTAATCAATGTCTGTCGTCACCAATCTCAGAAAAAGACTTGCAAATAAGGAAATTATTGGGAAGATATTGTTGGATTGCCAACAGAGAGCTAAAATCAACAAGTGGGGAGGAGCCAAGGAAGGCTTGACACTTCTTTTTTTATATTAATGTAATATAATTGAGGTCTTAGTTGGTACTTTCTTTTTCTTTTTTTTAAAGTAATTTAAAAAATATTTTAGGACCTGGCCCGGTGGCTCCATGCTCCTAACTCCAAAGGCTGCTGGTTTGATTCCCACATGGGCCAGTGGGCTCTCAACCACAAGGTTGCCAGTTCAATTCCTCGACTCTCACAAGGGATGATGGGCTGCGCCCCCTGCAACTAAGATTGAAAGGACAACAACTTGACTTGGAAAAAAAGTCCTGGAAGTACACACTGTTCCCCAATAAAGTCCTGTTCCCTTTCCCCAATAAAATCTTTAAAAAATATTTTTAATTAAAAATATAGCTAACATACAATATTACATTAGCTTTAGGGGTACACCATAGTTATTCAACATTTATTTACCTAAAGAAGTGATCATCATGATAAGTCCAGCAACCATCTGACACTGTACCACGCTATCACAATATTATTGACAATATTCCCCATGCTGCATATTACATCCCCACGACTTTCTTGCTTTGTACCTGGAAATTTGAACCTCATTCCTTTTCACCTTTTTTGCCCTTTTTAAAATTTTCAATTACAGATGACATTCAATATATTTTATATTAATTTCAGGTGTACAGCATAGTGTTTAGACATTTATACAATTTAAGAAGTGATCCCCCTGACTAGTCTAGCACCCACCTGGCACTATACATAGTTATTACCGTAGTATTGACTATATTCCCTACGCTGTACTTTACATCATCGTTTCGTGACTACCATTTGTACTTCTTAATTCCTTCCCCTTTTTTACCCTTGCATCTGTCACCCCAACAAATCTAGTACCCATCTGACACCATAATATTGTAATAGACATTACAATATTATTGACTATATTCCTTATGCTATACCCTACACCCCGATAACCACTTTGTAATAACTAATTTGTACGTCTTAATCCCTTCCCCCTTTTTCACCCACTCCTCCAACCTCCCTCCTATCTGGCAACCATTAAAATGTTTCTGTATCTATGAGTTTGTTTGTTAATTTTGTTCCTTATATTCCACACATAAGTGAAATCACATTGCTTCTGTCTGACATACTCCACTCAGCACAATACTCTCCAGGTCCATCCATGCCGCTGCAGATAACAAGAACCCATTCCCTTCCATGGCCAAGCAATATTCCATTGTGTATATGTAACACCTCCTCTTTATCCATTCATCCATCGATGGACACCCAGGCTGCCTCCACATCTTAGCCATTATAAACAATGCTGCAATGAACATATAAACGCACACATCCCCTTAAAGTAGCGTTTTGGGTTTCTTTGGATAAATACCCAAAAGTGAGATTACTAGGTCCTTCTTTGTCTCTTGTTATAGACTTTGTTTTAAAGTCTATTTTGTCTAATATAAGTATTGCTACCCCAGCTCTTTTCTTTTTTTCACTTTCATGAAATAACTTTTTCCATCCCTTTACTTTTAGTCTGTGTGTGACTTTCAATCTGAAGGCATTCTGTTGTAGGCAGCATATGTATGGATTTTGTTTTCTTATCCATTCAGCCCTCCTATGTCTTTTGATTAGAGCATTTAATCTATTTACATTGAAAATAATTGTTGATAGATATATAGCTATTGCCATTTTATTACTCATATTTTTTATCTCCCCCCCCCCCATCTTAAAGAAGCCCCTCTAACATTCCTTGTAATGCTGTTTTGGTGGTGATGAACTCTTTAGCTTTTTCTTGTCTGGGAAGCTCTTTATCTGTCCTTCAATTTAAAACAACAGCCTTGCTGGGTTGAGTAATCTTGGTTGTATGTCCTTGCTTATCATCACTTTGGATATTTCACGTCATTCCCTTCTGGCCTGTAAAGTTTCTGTTGAGAAATCAGCTAACAGTCTATGAGAGCTCCCTTGTAGGTAACTAACTGCTTTTCTCTTGCTGCTTTTAGGATTCTCTCTTTGACTTTAACCTTTGCCATTTTAAGTATGATGCGTCTTGGTGTGGGCCTGTTTGGGTTCCTCTTGTTTGGGACTCTCTGTGCTTCCTGGGTTGTATGTCTATTTCTTTTGCAAGGTTAGGAAAGTTTTCAGTTATTATTTCTTCAAATAGGTTCTCAATCTCTTGCTTTCTCTTTTCTCCTTCTGGTACCCCTATGATGTGAATGTTGTTACGCTTGATGTTGTCCCAGGGGTCTCTTAAACTATCCTCATTTTTTTAAAATTCCTTTTTCTTTTTGCTGTTCTGATTGGGTGTTTTCTGCTACCCTGTCTTCCAAATTGCTGATTTGATCCTCTGCTTCATCTAGTCTGTTGGTGATTCCTTCGAGTACATTCTTCATTTCAGTTATTGTATTCTTCACTTCTGACTGGTTCTTTTTTATGGTTTCTATGGTTTTTATGTTTGCTATCTCTTTGTTAAACTTCTCACCAAGTTCCTTGAGCTTCCTTATAACCAGTGTTTTGAACTTTCTATCTGGTAGGTTGCTTACATCCATTTCATTTAGTTTTTTTTTTTTTTCTTCCTGGCATTTTCTATTGTTCTTTCATTTGGGACACATTTCTTTGTTTCCACATTTTGGCTGCCTCTCTGTGTTTGTTTCTATGTATTAGGTAGATCTGCTATGTCTCACAGTCTTGGATAGGTGGCCCTGTCGGGCCCTGGCACAACCTTTCTGGTCACCGGCTCTGGGTATTCCAGGAGTGTCCCTTGCGTGAATTGTGTGTGCATTCCTGTTATAGTTGAGCCTTGATTGCTGTTGGCATGTCAGTGGGTGAGAGTGACCCTCAGGCTGATTGGCTATGGGGTTTGGCCATGTCCATAGCTTATGGGATGCTGTGTGGGGGTGGGGGGAGGGCTTACCCCACTGAGTGGGATTTGCCCCATTGGGCTCTCGTGCCTGCTGAGACCACTCTTTGTGTGTGCTGCTTGTGGGGCTAATTGGGTGGTGCTCTGCTGTGGTCTGAACCCAACCTCCAAGTATGTTGGTTCTGGGGCCTCTTGGGAAGGGCTCCAGTGCAGACCCAAGTGACCTACTTCCTGTGACCAGCCAAGGGCTACCTGAGAAGAGCTACAAAGTGATCTGCAATTGTTCATTGCCTGTGCTAAACCTAAAGGCATGTGGGAGAGGCCACACTGTGAACCGAGGATTTGTGTCATCAGTACCAGGCCTGAGGTAGCAAAAAGCCAGGACACTCTGGGGTCTGCTGCCTCTTGCCAACTCCCTTAAGGTTCAGCTGCAGATAGAGACTCATGTGGTATGTAAGTTGGGTGAAGCAGGGTCTCAGGGAGTCACTAGAGTGGGAAGAGTTGTGGTTAATGTAAATTCTGGTTTGGTGTAGTGCTGAGCCTGGAGTGACTCAGCAAATGTCTCAGAGCACACTGAAGCCAGTTGACTCCCCCTCTCCCACCCCCGTCTGGGACCTGCAGGACTCTGATAGTTTTTCAAGAAAGAGTGCAATGCGGGTGGGGCTGGCTACTCCTGGAGAAAATGCCTCTGGCTTTGGAGGAGTTGGGTAGGGCTGGATCCCAGCAGAGCTCACCAGACCAATCAGATTCAGATTTGGCCCTGTGGGGGAGGGCTCAACACAGGAAAGATGGCGCCTGGCTGCTGGCTAGTGGAAGGAGGAGCGCTTACAGGGAAAATGGAGACTGTCCTCCAGCCTTCGCCCTGAGCCACACAAATGCCTCTGATGCCTTCTGAGTCACCGTCCCTCCACTGGAGCCCAGGGTGAGTGCCTGCGAACGAGTGAGTCTGTGCGCACAGGCTCTTTAAGAGTACATCTGGATTTCCTGCAGCCTTCCACCCGAACGGTCGGAATACCCACTGTTTTTCACAGCCAAATGGGCTACTTTTTCCAGCACCAGTACTCTGGGCTGGGGAGCCTGGTGTGGGGATGGGGTCCCTCGCTTCTCCAGGGGGAACCTCCGCAGCCAAGATACCCCTCCTGATTCTCAACCACCACAGGGAGGTTTGGGGCCTGTTCCGTGTCTCCATCCCTCCTACCAGTCTTGACGTGGCTTCTTCTTTACATTTTTGGACTTCTGTTCAGCTAAACTTCAGATGGTTTTTCAGGTTGATTGTCCTATAATTTAGTCATAATTTTAATGTGTTCACAGAAGGATGAAGGCAGAGTGTTTATCTACTTTTGAGAAGTAATGGTTAGCTATTTTTTATAATGTCCCTCGATTTAGGTTTATCTGATATTTTCATGATTTCTGGAGTTATGGATTTGGAGAAAGTATACCCCAGAGGTGATATACTTTTCTCATGCCATCATATTAGCGTATACAAAATGTTGATATATTTCATTACAGTGATGTTAACCTTGAGCATTTAGTTAAGGTGGTATCTGCCAGATAAAGTTACAGTCTTTCCCTTTTTATATTGTATTAGGTGAAAACAGGTTATTAAGTTGAGCTCACATTCAAGGGGAGGGGAATGAAATTCCACCTCTTGGAGAAAGAAGAACCAAGTAATTTTCAGACACAGGTTAAAAAACCACCACAGAAATTCATTCTGGGGGAGATACTTCGAATTTATAGTACTTCGAGTTTATAGTACTTTTTAAAATTTCACCCACCAATTTTAGCATTCAGGGATCTTGCCTGGCCTGTAGCAGTTATATTATGGTGTTCATGGATTCCTGTTTGTACAAAGAATGCAAATTCTGTCTCAAAAACTCATTTGAAATTTGAAGTTTAATTTTCCTAGCAATGGAAAGCATTGTTTTTATGGCAGAGTATTCATCCTGGAGGAATGAGAATGAGGACTGGTTTTGGTTTCAGTTTTTTCTTGCCTTAACTTTGAAGGTAAACAATAGTGCTTAATTTACAAGGATAGTTCTCAGTTTTCAGCTCAGATATTTCTTATGAAAATTAAGACAGGAAAGTTAAAAGACCTAGAAGAGGTGTTATCAACAAAGTGCGGTGATTAAATACTTGGGCAGAAATTAATAATATGCAGAGAAGCTTGTTGAGTTTTCAGTTTCATCAGCAAATCGTATAACTTCTGAAGTTTCAGATGTTGCTTAAAACATAAAGTCCCCATGCCTCACCCATTTTCTCTCTGGCAGCATGAAACACATTTCATAGTTAATTCTCCTAAGGGAAACCACCAGACTGGAGGAGCAGGAACGTTATAAATGATAAAGCTCTTACAAAGAGGTATTATTATTGGTATTATCGTTATTATTCCAATTGCTCAATAAGAAAAAGCGAAACTTGGCAATACAACATTGCCTTGTTTCTTGGAACAAAAGTGGAGAATAACTTTGTCTCCATCTGCTAGGGACACTGAAAACAGGCCTACTCTTTACTGCGTGTGTAATCTCCATGGGAAGTGGGATAGAATGAGGTGGAAGCCACACCGGAAAGAATCCCAAGACTTTTATATTTAGAAAATCAGCAGGGGCTCTGGAAGAGCTTCAGATCAAGAGAAAAAACACACACTGTGGTATCTGAACACTGAATTGGGATTATTAAATATTCAGAGAATGAAAAACATGCTGATTAAAAAAACCACTCAAAAAATCAGGAGAAGGGTTATTCTGTGACTAAAAATAAAAATCGTCCCATAACAAATACTTCCTAACAGTATCGTGGAACCTTGACTCCTGACTCTGGGCTGCACCTTGCGTTCCAGATGACTTGTAAAGCAGTGATTTATTGGTCCCAGAGCCAGTGAGCTTGGGAGCAGTTCAATAAGACAGTGTGGTCTGTGGGTCCTGAATCATTATTCTACCTGGCAACCTTATGACAGCTGCTGAATCTTGGAGAGGGCCAGGAGGAAATGATGTTGATTTATAGAGGGAGTGGAATTGTTTGTCAATGAAAATATAATTGTGCTTCTTCCAAGCTCAGCTATCTATAGGAAACCAGATCAGCCTTTACTGACAATTTAGCGTAGACCAAAATTTGGAACAGGGAAGCATTGCCTTGCATTTTCTTAAAACTTTGTACTTTTTGTTAAAGGTTTCACTATGGTTCTATTAATATACTTTCTATAAGATAATTTGTGCACACGCCTCCTTTATAATTTGTAATCCTCTCCATAATGTTAGTAAAGTGGTGCTCTGATGGTGAGTGTAATGCATGATGTACATGTATCTTTAAAGGAATAATTTTGTATTTTGTAAATAATCATAATACCTACATATGTGTGTGTGTATATATGTATATATATCATATGACATGCATGGTTTCATTTACTCTTTTTAACAACCATGTGCTTAGCACATTTTGAAAGATAAGGAAACTGGGACTAATAGCCTTTAAGTACCTTGGGTAATGTTAACCAGATAATAACAGAGCTAGCAGCTGAAGATTAGAACATGGCCTCTTGTCCAATCTTTCCACTGCGCTCTCCCCTCTGGATAGAGAGCCTTGTGCTGCTAGCCTCTTATGACCCATTGAACAATGAAAGAAGTACATGCATTGCAGAGTTTGGCAGAATCAATCAAAAGCAATTCTATTTTCTCTATATTAAACATCAAAAAATTAAAAGCCATTCAGGCTTGAATCTCAGATAGACAGGTAATAAGCTGTGATCGCTCTTTGGTGGAAACTCTCTCCCGCCCTCCCCCCCCATGACCCCATCCCAGGAAGATGCTCTCAGCTCTGGGTGGCAGACTCATGAATAAATAGTCCAACCTTATCATAAGAATGATTCTTCCCAGGACTGAGAATGGGGCTGCTCAGAAAAAGTGGGGATGGTGCTCTGATGGACACCAAATTCCAGAGGTTCAAAGCCAAAGCAGGGGAGAGCTTTGTGTGGGGCACAGAACCTTGGGAGGAGATTTAAACCAGCAGAGAATTGAGTAGGAAATGGGCTGCAGTTTACCTTCTCCAAGGGTACATATTCTTTGGTTACTAAAAAGACATTTTCTTTCAGTACAATAAATGAATTTTCTCATACTTGTATTAGATTTTAAAATCCAAATGTGACTTGGGCTACGATTTTTTTCAATCCTACTATTAGGGACATATATTATGGATTATGGACTAATGGTCTTATATCCAGTAAATTAATGTTGGATAGAATACCTGTTCAAGGCACCAATTTCATTCTAATTAAGCCTGAAGTCTGAAGTTGCTTGTAGGAGGAATAATGAAAAGATTTAATCAATGCCAACCAGATACGGCCCTTATTGAAAATAAGATTTGGTGGAACGAATGAAAGATACAATCGGATCTCAGTGATTATTTATATTTACACATTCAATGTTTATATTGATGGCCTCCCAAATATTTCCGAATGTACAAAGGAACTTCTATTTATTGAAGGCCTGTTTTTGAAGATGACTCTAAGATACTGATAAGGCACATGAGTTGCTTAAGAAAAGTGAATATTTAATATTTCATGTTATTAAATGAACTACTCCTTTGGGGTCAGCTAAGTGAGTTCCATTGACTTTCAGACAATAATCCTGGGGTCTGAAAGTCAGTATCTCACCCTCTGCCATGTGTCTAGGAAGTGTTTGCTCACAGCACTTGGCTTTAGATTCCTTCCTGTTAGGAAGTTACGATTCCCTAAGAGGTTGCCAGAGAAATCCCTGAGGGCGCGTCCCAGGTGGGCTCACTATCTGACTGGGCTGCCTTGGGAAGCAGAAGAGCTGAGGAGGGCTAACCTCTCTATTAGGATTCATGGGTGCTCAGGTTCCCCTCCACCCCAAGACTTAGGAGAGCTTGGAACCAATCACATCACTTCTGAGTCCTTGCTTTCTCCTCTTGCACAAAATAGATATTTAAATATTTAAGAAAGTAAAAAGTTATTGGAGGAAAATGGAACACTGACTATTGCCGAGAACTTAGAGTAGTTCTAAAGTAAGTCTGTGCGTGAGAAAATAAGAATGTCCGTGGAAAAGGAAAACACATCTTATATTTTTCATGTTTTTTCTCTCTGAGCCTTTCTTTGAGGCATCATCACCAGGACTTATTGAGTGTTCCTGGTCAGCCCTAAGTGAGGCACAGGGTGGGCCTTGGGACCTCTACGCAAAGCTGAGGCCTGGGGAGCATGTGCTGACTAGCCATCCTGGGGACATCCTGTGCAGAATGGCGCAGTGCCCTATGGTGTGAGGCCACACACACCACCAGAGTCTTCTACAATGCCCTTCAGAGCAAACACAGCTCCTCACTGCTGGCCTGGGGGCATTTGGAAGCAGCAGAAATGGGGCTCAAATGTAAAGGCTCTCATAAAAATCCCATTTTATGGAGATAACCCCAGAGAAACTCATTGGGTGTGAACAAGGTTTTCCACTGAAGTTTCTTTTCATTCTGCTTCCTGAGATTTGCCCAAATGAGTTTCAGAAAACTCGGAGAGATTTTTGCCTGTCACCCTAATAGAGTGGGACATCATTTTTCTCCTTGTCCTTTGCAAATAATGACAGATGAGCTCGCTGTGTTTCCAAATGATTCTGCATTTTCTGCCGCATAAAGAAAAACATCTCCTTCCTTTTATAGATATGCAATCCCCTGAGGTTGGCCCTTAAAAGCTGTTTTGATCCATGCATGGTGTTGCTGCCAAATTCTGCAACTCCCAAACTACTGTTATGCATTTTCTCTCAGACAGGGAATTTTAGGACCATCTTTCCTGACCCCATAATAAAGCCATTTATTTCTCTCTGAGATGGAAGATTCATTTATTTTTATCTTGTTTCTTCTTGGTATTTATCTCTATTACTACCCATAATCTGCCCAATCGTTTTCAATAACATCCTGTGATTAAAGCTAATTGGCTTATGTTGAAAGCTAAAGGAGACTTAACCAGGCACAGCAATATTACCCTTGGATTAGAGAAGGCCAACTTTCAGTAGGCTGGTACTTGAGAGGTTTTTGATGGGGAAGGGTGGGTGTTGACCTGACACTAACATTCAGTTAAAAAAAAAAATGTCAGTGCTCAAAATAAGGCAAGTAACATATGGTAGCTCCTTCCACAGACCAATGGACAGTTCTGCCTACAAATGAGGTCAAAGGATGTCTTGTTGATTTTTGAATATTGTCCCAATTATTATACCCGGCAGCATTTCAGAAGACAAGGAACAAGGGGCCCTTCATAATGATGCTGCTGATGATAATAATATTGACGATGACAGTACTAGTAGCCACTGCTTACTTAGCTGATCATTTGCATTTATTAATTCACTTTATTCTTTCCTTACCCTTTAATATAGGCATTATTATTCTCATGTTTTAGAGAGGCTGTGTGATTTTTCTCAAGGTCACCCACCTAGTGAGTAGCAGAGTAAGGATTTGAACTTGGGTTTCGATGCTCAAGTTACTTTATGCCCAGCACCCTGCTTGGCATTGATGGGGAATATGAGAGAAGCACAAACATTTTTCTTGCCCTTGAATTAACTGTCTGTCTTGGGGTAGATAATACACTGGGAACCCTTAAAGAGTCCTGAACAATCATGTACAATTAAATCCCCTCAGCACTTAATACCCTGTTACTAGTCAATAATTTTTTTATTAGATAGTCCCTGTTCAAATTACTAGTGTGGCTTCTGCCTCCCTATTGGATCCATGCCATGAGGCCTACACACCCACAGGATCTCTGAGATGGTGCCCGCTGGGGCACGGTTGAAGCCTGGGGCCTCTGCTTTGTAGCTGTAAAACCTTGGCAAGTCACTGACTCAGTCTGTTTCCTCATCTAAAAGGTGCGAATGATATCTACCTCAAAGGAGTGTAGGAGAATAAACTGAAAGGTGTGAGGAAAGGGGTTTGCACACAATAAGGTCACCTGTAACAACAAAAACATCAATAGTGACAAAAAGGCTCAGAAATAGTGCTATTAAAATTCAAATCCATTACAAGGAAGAGGCATACCATCACCACTTGTTTTCAGTACAAACCTTTTTATTTAGCCTGGTTTTCGGATTTTTTAAATTCCTATATGGATCCTTTGAAAATGCTAAATACCATGTGATGGGGTGCTTTGTCATTGCTGTATGATTTCTTGAGTCCTTTATTATTTCTGGCCAGATGGTAAGTTTCTGAAGGAAGGAAGGGGATGGCAAATCTTATTCTTTAGTTTTCCTTGATGTCAGTTATAGTGCCTTGTGCACATCAATTCACATGCAGAGTGATGTTTATTAATAGTGTGAGTTTCTGTTTCCGGGCCCCTTTCTCAAATATCTCCTCCATTAAGGTGCGATTAAGGTCCCACAGTGAGTAAAGTCCACTATCTTCATGTTTTTGGATAAACACTATTCCCTTTAGATTTTTAAAAATTTTTTTATTGGGGAACAGTGTATTTCTCCAGGGCCCATCAGCTTCAACTGGTTGTCCTTCAATCTAGTTGTGGAGGGTGCAGCTCAGCTCCAAGTCCAGTCACTGTTTTCAATCTTTAGTTGCAGGGGGCGCAGCCCACCATCCCATGAGGGAATTGAATGGACAACCTGGTTGTTGAGCGCTAGAGCTCACTCTCTAACCAACTGAGCCATCCGGCCGCCCCTAGGTATTTTTTTAAATAGATTTATTCCTCCACGGACCAGCACACGAAACTTCTATTAATCATTCCTACCATAGTGAGAATTAATTTATCAGATAATTTCAAAACAGGAAATGACCAGACAGTGTGGAATACCTGGAGAGAAACAGAATGTGCTGAATGTTAGAAGAGGAGAGTGAGGAGGAACAAGCACAGAACAACATAAGTTTTTTAATTGTGGTTGGAGCCAGCACTGCACATTGGATATGCACAATAAATATTCTCTAATTTTGCAGATCTAGGCATTCCAGCAGAAAATAATCAGCAAATTTGGGAGATAATATAACACACAGGTCTAGATTATAGGCTTTGTAATTAGCTACATCTAGGTTTGAGTTTCAGCTCTGTCATTAACTAGTTATATGATATTAGGAGAATCATTTTATTTCTCTGATTCTCAGTTTTCTCATCTGTGAAATGGGAATGATAATGGTACCTACAAATAAAATTTCAGCGGGGATTTAAAGAGATAATGCATGCATGTGTTTGACATAGAAGCTAGCATGCAGTAAATGCCATTAGCTATTTTTTGTTATTAATGTTAAATATCACCCAGAGTTAGGCCAGTGGAAACATTATCTCACTGAGATATTATGAATCCCATGACAACCACAGGATACAAACTACAGTGGTCAGCCTATAAGGACATTACGAGATGTGGAAAATTTCCTTAAAAATCTTGATTAAGTCACTAAACTATATTTTAAATAAAATTTTTATTTTGCAAGAATTTTAAGTTTATAGAAAAGTTGCCAACATAGTACAGAGAGTTCCCATATACCTTTTCATCAGCATCCCTAATGTTAAAATATTTTTAAAATGTGTTTAGGTATAATAAAATTCTCACCACTAGTAAATCTAGTTCATTTCTTTTGACCATGGTACTTTCTAGTTCTTGTTTACCTTTTGTGGGAGATGGAAAGGGTGTTCTCATTTCTTAACTACCAATAATTTTCAACATCCGTACCCTTGCCATAGGCTCTTATTATAATATAAGCATGGATATATGTGCACTATCTACAAAGGATATGGAGTGAGATTCTTTTCTTTTCATTGAATCCGTTATTTAAAACACTGGTTCTCAATCCTGGCTACATATAGATCATCTAATGCCAAGATCCCACCACAAAAATAATAATTTAATCATCTGGGTTGGGGCGCAGTTACCAGTTTTTTGTTTGTTTGTTTGTTTGTTTGTTAAGCCCGTAAGATACTTCTGACGTGCAGCCATGTTTGAGAACCACTACTTTAGAGTATATTTTGAAATTTGAAATGTGTTGTTTCACAGAGTTTCTTTCTGCATTAAGTTGTTTCAATGAGTCCATCCATTTCCACATGCAGTGCTGACGAGCCTGTCATTTCAAAGACTGGTAACTGTAATATCACCTGCACTATATGAAACCTTCAAGTAATGCTGCAAAAGTTGAAAAACAGGAAATGCAGTCCATCTGGAAATTGACACCCTCCTGGAAGAGGAGGGAATTACAGTATGAAAAAGGAGCTCAGTAATACATACACATGGGTACACTTATTCTATAAATGATCACTTATATTATTATAAATATTTTAATTCAGCGTAGTCAACACGTCTTTAGTTCCTGATTCACCCGTGTGTTCTGGCTTTCAACTTCCTTGAGAGAAAATATCTCTGGGAGAAACAAAGGGCAGTTGACTATCTCTGTCACACAGAGAAATCTCTCACCTGTTCAGATACCTGCCCTGGTGAGAGGATGTGATTTAGAAAAAGAACTAGTGACTAAGGTCATGCACTCCCTTTAGTGAAGCATGCGAAAGCAGCCCTAGGAAGGACTCAATAGGAATGCGTGTGTAGGCCGCAAATCACGGACTCCTTGGAATCTGATCATCCCATTTTTAAGTTAGGAGCAAATTGGAGGTTGATTTGGGATTTTGACTTCCTTCCTTTCACATCTCCTGCCTTTCTTCCTTCTGACTTTTCTAGGCTTGACTTTTTAGGTGACCTTTTGCCTTTGTTCTGTGTCACCTTCCTCCATTCTTATCCCTTCCCCATTACTAGCGGGGCAGTTAGGAGTCAGGAGACCTGAGTTCCAGTGCAGCTTGTCCTTTGACCAGCTCTGTTTCACTCTCTGAGTCTTATGTTTCTCATCTCATTGTCCAAATCTACAAAGTAGAACTCCTGATACTTGTCTGTTTTATAAGATTATTAGAAAGAGTAGAGGAATAATGCCTGTACAAAGGCTTTATAAGTGGAAATCCATTCTGTCTGGATTGCTTACCTGCCAAGCCTATGGGAAGGATGGGAAGCTGTTAAAATATTGAATCTTGATCTGTATTCTGTGCTTATCAAACTAACAGAGTCTTCAGGTGACACAAACAAAGAACAAGTTTATGCCAATATTGAGAAGACCGATATTCTTATTTTAAACATTATAGAGGGGACTATAAACCAATGTGAAAAACTAACAATTTCCAGAACATAGATTTTCTTCATTCAGAATTTGATAATTATTTATTTCAGAATTGGAATGAAAATAAAATTCCTGTGGATACATTAATTTTCAAATATGGATTAATAGAAACAACTCTTTTGCATTAATTTCTGGATTATTTCCCATATCGTCTACCTTGTCTATCACACAAGAGGTGTTTGTGAAAGGCACATGCTAAGAGCACCAACATAAAGCAGTTTTAGATGTTCAAATGGTGTTGGCAAAAGTCAACTGCCATCAGTCCCCTTCCTGTCTTCCTCTGTCCGTCTTTGGGCCAGATTCCTTCAAGGTCACCTTGCAGTAGACAGGATGTGCCTGGTAATAGTAGATAATGCTTACTGAATGCTTCCCATGGTCTAGCCGCTGTGCTTTATCAGCACACGTCACTTAACATTCACAATAAGACCGCAGGGCAAATGTGGCAGGCTGAAAAATGAACCTGTGAATGTTAACGTATATGGTATGAAAGGGTCTCTGCAAATAAGAAAATTATCCAGGTGGGTCCCACAGTAGTCAGAGTTCTCCAGAGGTTATGGGGGCTGAGAAGTCCCACATCTGCTGTCTGCAACCTGGAGGACCAGGAAAGTCAGTGGTGAACTTCAGTCTGAGTCTGAAGGCCTGAGAACCAGGGGAACTGATGATATAAATCCTTGTCTGAGGGCTAGAGGAGGTGAGATGAGATGTCTCAGCTCACACACTGAGGCAGGAAAAAGAGAAAAATTCCTTCTTCCTTCATCTTTTGTTCTATCAGGTCCTCAGTGGATTAGATGAGGCCCATCTACACTGGGAAGAAATTTACTTTCCTGAATCCACTAATTCAAATGCTAATCTCATCCAAAAACACCCTGACAGACACACTCAGAAGTAATGTTTAATCTGGGTACCCCATGGCCAGTCAATTTACACATAAAATTAATCATCACTGGCCATGAATGCAATCACATGCATTCTTATAAAAGGGAGGTAGAGAGACATTTGATATACAGAAGAGAAGTTGATGTGACCATGGAGGCAGAAATTGGAGTGATGAGGCAACAAACCAAGGAATGCTGGCAGCCATCTGAAGTTGGAAGGGGCAAGAACTAGATTTTCCCCTAGAGCCTCTGGACAACATGGCCCAGCTGACACCTTGATTTTAGCTCAGTGAGATTGATTTTGGTCTTCTAGCCCGCAGAATTGTGAGAATAAATTTCTGTTATCTTAAGCCACAAAATTTATAATATATAACTATAAGATACTGTAGCCATAACAAGCTAATATAGGTGATATTGATATTATCATCATACCCATTTATAGATGGGGAAACAAAATTTAAGAAAACTCAAGAGACTAGACTGAAGTCACAAGTAGCAGAGTCAGGATTTGAACCCTGGGAGTCATACTCTAGAGTCAGCATATTTAACCAGAGAGCTGACCCATGATGGTCCATAGTACGTCTAGTGAATGCTGGCCCAATCTGTTGCCCCTCCTATAATCACATACACTGTTATCTTCCTAAATACAGTCATTTTTGAAGACCTCTGCAACTCTGCTTTGAAACTACTCAGCATTTGGGTACTGGAAAAATTGAATCACTATCCATTTTCCCCTTCTTGCCTCTTCAGTTTCTAGCAAAGCCTTTAAGAGCTTCTACACATTCAGGATGAGGAGGGTTTGTTGGGGGTGACATTGGATCCTGAATTGGCAGAAATTCACACCTCTGGTTACATCATTGGATTAGATTATAATTTATTGTTGAGTTTTGCAATTAGTTGTACACAAGGGTCTGAATCATCTCTTGGTCTAAACTACCATTCCAGTTTCTCCTTAGGTGAGAATAAATAGTGTAACTGACCTACAGAGAAATATCTGTGTGTTATATATATTATATATGTCTGTGTATTATGTATACATATCCATATTTATATATATATATATCCAGTGTGTCTCATGAATAAAGATCCAAATAATAAACTGTGGTTACCTGTTTAGTGACTACCATTTACTGAGAACATTTAATTCTCACAATAGTTCTGTGAAATAGTTACTGTCTCTTTTTTATAGATTTGAAATTTTCCAAGATCACCGGAGGTAGGGTATTTAAACTTAGGTTTGTCTTGCAATCCTTGCATGCCTCATACTTCTAACCGCTCAACTTTTCTGTCTTTCTATTTTGCTTCCTTACACAAGATGTTTATTAGAAGGTGTGTGTGTGTGTGTGTGTGTGTGTGTGTGTGTGTGTGTGTGTGTGTGTAAGGGGGGTTGGGGGAGGCTGTCATGTGATTACTATAAAGAAATGAAAGGCAGAAATTTTAGTTCGTCATCATGATTCAGTGGAAAGCTTTGACATGTTACATGATATGCTCTATGTTTTAAAAAAGTGGATAATATAGCTTCAATCTCAAAAATAAAGATTTCTAGAGATCAAATATGATTCCAGTCAGTGAAAATTTACCTAGTTAAAACTTTGGAGAGATTTCTGAGGTTTTTTACAATGGGGAAACAGCTTTGAAAGTCCAAAGAAAGAAAATAGGCATTTCCTCATCTTGAATAACAATGTGAAATTGTCTTAGAAAGTATTCTTTTGTTACAAGGATTAGACACCCATGAAAGCAGCTGAAACAAAGAGGGGACAACTATGAGGAAGGATAGGTATCTAATTGAATGATGCAGTGGAATCTCAGGAGAAAATACATCCACTGTACCCCCAGTTCCTAGAACAATGTCTACTTCAAAGTTAGGGTTCAATAAATGTTTGTTGAATGGGAAAATGAGTACATTTCTAGGGGATAGAATCTGATTTGTTCGGCTTGAGTCAGGTGTCTATAAGGTGGTCCAGTTCGTTTTGGCCGGGGGCAGGTTATATAGGGCCCTGGGGGGAGGAGGGTGTATGGTTCTCAGAGAAGGAGGAACGTGGATGGAGAAGACCCCCCAATAAGTGTCTGTTAAAGAAGTGATGAATACCTAGCCTTGTTGGAGCTGCTGAGCCCTCTTTTCAAGTGAAACAACATGGCCCTGTTAGAGAAAGCACTATAAAATGGGGCAATGTGGAGGTTGGTTGAACAGAAAAATCATCTTGATCACATTTTCTCTTTACACTTTAGAATAACAGAACAATGGAAATATTTTGAAAATATGAAGGAAACACTTCTTTGTTTATAGAACTAACCAACCCTGTTCAAAATTTGTTTACCATTCAGTAGAGACCATGTTATTAGGACACTACTCCACAAGGCAAAGATTGAAATGAGGGTCAGTATTTGGGGCAGAAACAGCTGATTGACAATTTGCAGAGCTTGGTCAGGTCCTTATTCTATAATGAAATAAGGAAGCAGTTGCATTATGAGATCAGTCTGCAGGTGGCCGGATGCCCAGGGACAGATCGGGACACTAGAACACATAGTTTAGCTTTATGGAAGGGAGCTGAGTCCTGGGCCTTGTTGGGATTCAGGTTGAGGCTCTCGGTCTCTGGCAGAAATCCAAGTGATTGGTATGTAACCCAGAGACTGAAGACCCTTCAGCTTGTTCCTCATACATAGGATCTGGTTACTTGCACAGAAAACTAACCACATAGCAACTATAGCTGGGACCCTGCAGTTAGATTTGGGGGAGTGGTCAAGAATTCCAGAATGAGGCATGGGGAGGAGACCATCAATATCCACTGTGACCTTGTCAGAGATGGCTGGGGAACTCACCAGGGCTTGTAGGTTAATCCCATCTGGGGAAGAGGAAGGTGGAAGAAATAAGGGAAGGATTGATACGGGTTGTAAATGGTTGGTTCAGGATGGCTTGGTTTCCAGACATCGTGTGCCTCCTCCGTGGGGCCCTACAGACCAACTCTACAACTTGGGGTTTGATTCAGACTATGTATTCAGGGGTCTATGCATTTCCAGGGGTTTGTAAACCCCTTAAATTATGACAAAATTTTGTTCGCCATGTGTTTATCACAGGAAAGTTGCAGAAGCTCATCTGGGGCTCTGCTGCTTTGCTGTAGATCTTCATGGCTTGCTCCCTCACTTGCTTGTGCTCATGCATTTCTTCAATCCATTGATTTTCCCCAGAGATGTGCTGATAGCTCCTGCCATGTTTGCAAACTGTCCACACTTCTGCTGCTCCATGCTTCATTCCAACTCCTGACTCTCTTCTCCATGGGAGGAAATATTCATTTCCCTTCAGAAACCCCATTGTATAGAAGGGGCATGAACTGGCTTCTTGGCACAGAGCAGCTAAAAAGACCCACTTCCTATTCTTGGGGATGAAAGACACATGTTTATTTACTGGTATCTCAATTTCTGGTCCCTGACTACATAGAGTTGCTAGACTTAGCAAATAAAAATACAGAAAATCTGCATATTTAGGACACACATGGAAGAATTATTTGTTATTTATCTAAAAATACAACTGAGTATCGATGGTTGTCAGATGGGAGGGGGGTTGAGGATGGGTGAAAAGGGGAAGGCCTTAAGAAGTACAAATTGGTTGTTACACAGCAGTCATGGGGATGTAGGGTATAGCATAAGGAATATAGCCAATAGCTAGAAGTTGCCAGAGGGGTATGAGTGGAAGTGATGTGTACACTTAGGGCCCATGTCCTTAAAGGGAAGGGGCATGTTCTCTACTCCCCTTTCTTTCTCACTGGCTGGAACGGCATCTGCTGTTGATGGTGGTGTTTAGCAATCTAGAAACAGCGCCTTGGAAATGAATAGTTGGAAATATTTGATGGGACACTCAGTGAGATGCAGACATTTAGAAAGTTACGAAGCTTTACTTTGGATGGCTGTAAATTGCACATACATGCTCTAATTAGGTAACAAGACATAATTAAACAATTTGGAATGATGAGTGAAAAGTAAATATTTTAAAGGGCAAGGGGGCAAAATTTAAACACTCCGCTCTTCATGCTCATTTCTTTAGTTCACAATGTTGACTGAGGGGTAATTACAAGTGGTAATAGTGCTTGATAATTATATATTCGCCTGTGTTTACATTGGATATGAAATCTGGGAACTTACTTCATCAGCAAGACTTTATGGATGTCCCTTCCCAGAAAGGCCTTCGAGAATGAAGTTCACATCACAGCCAAGCACCAAGCAGAGTTAATCGTGACATGAACCACAGGAAGGAGAACAATTCAAGATAAACTTTCAGCCCAAGGGAGTGAGGTGGGGACTGGAGAGAGGTAAAAATGCCAACCAGCCAGAAAAATAGCAGATATTGTTTGAGCATCTATGCCTGTGCAAGGCCCCTGAGCACTGTGTGGGGGATGGGGTGTGTTGGGGGGGAAGGAGTCAGAGAGACATTTAAAACTTGGGATCTTCAATGTACCTGGGAGGCATGACACATCTGAAAGGAAAGTGCCATTCTGAGAAGTGTGGGCTTTGTGCCAAATCTTTAGGAGCTCCATGGATGGAATGGTTCGAGAGGGTGGGGAGAGACAGGAGAAACTACAAGTAGGTAGATGTCAGTCAACAAACATGAACTATTCTTGGTGTTGGAGATATAGGGGTGACCAAGAAAGAGACCTTCTCCTCAAGGGGCTCCCATTTTGGGGAGGGAGGTAGATCATAAGCAATCTTAGCATACTATTATTAGATAGGATTTTATCAGGTTTATTAATCAACATTTATTAATAATAGTAATAATAATATGTAATTGATAAATAAATGAGATATTCTCTGATACCAGTAAGAGCTGTGGAGAAGCTATGATAAGGTAAAGTGGTACCAGGGAGTGGGTGGAGCTGGGTGGGGGCAGGGTGGTGGTGGCCGTGGTGGGGGAAACCGCCTGATGAGGGTATGTTTGAGTCCAGGCCTGAATGAGGAGAAGCATGCAGCACGTAGAAGGCAGGAAAAGCAGGACCAGCAAGCCCTGAGTGGGGATGGAGATGGCTTGTGTGAAGGGCACGAGTTGAGGCCAGGGCAGCGGGAGTGTGGTGAGGGAGGGCATCGTGGGTGGAGCTGAGGCTGGATGAATGGGGCTTTGAGGCCAGGGGAGGTAGTGTAGGGTTTATTCTAAGGATGAAGCCTATGGTTGAGAGGAATGACATGATATAATTTATGTGTTGTTTTTTTTAAACCCCATTCTGGCAGCTGTGGGGAAGTGGGATAGACACTGGGGCACGGGCCTAGAGCTGGGAGACTACTGAGGGGCTGTGGCATGGCCCAAATGCTCCATGATGCTGGACCTGGAAGGATGTCTGCAGAGGCAAGGGCAGGCACGGCAGAGTATGAGCCTGGAGGAGAGCGACGGGCAGGCTGCAGGGGGCGCTGTGGGTGTCCTCAGCCTCTGGCTCTTGCTGTTTTAGCTAGTTGCTCTGCAGCTTGCTGTGATTTAAATGGGAGAGGCTGATCCCCAGAGATCTCTGTGGGAAGGTGCTCAGCTCTGCAGGCATTAGTGCACAGAGGAACACACACAGAGAAACAAATCCCGACCTGTCTGAGGACACTGGGAGAGCAGGCAGGAAGAGTAGAGCTAATGTTCCTTCAGCCTGTCTGTTCCAGGGGCCTAATACAGAGCTCCTGGTCCTCACACAGCTCCCCAAGGGCAGGGTCTTCAGTCTCACTCCCCAAAAGAGCCTATGGAAGTCCGGGAGACTTTTCCAGGCAGCCTGGCCAGCAATGGGCCAAGCTAGGGTGAAACCCAGAACTTTCTGGCTGCACAGTTGGGGTTCCTAACCAGTAACCACACAGTTTCCACGCTGTGCTGCTGTTTTCCTGCTTACTCCTGTTCTCCCAACACTCTTCTGACATTCTTCTCCTTCCTTCTCACCCACATCGGCAGCCAATGACCACTAAAAATATTTTTTAAAAATGACTGGGATCTTCAATCTTAAATCCAACCATGAAAAAAAGAAAAACTAAGGGGGTGTTTGTCCTTGGACCACATATATCCTCCAGGTAGGGAAGAAGCACTTTGACATACATCCACTGAGTTTTACACACATTAGCTCGTTAACCCTCACACGACTAGGAGGGATCTCCATTTTGGAGAGAGTGAGTGACTCACCCAATGTCACACAGGAATAGAAATTATTCTGAGTTCCACCTTAAAAACTCTTTTTTTCTTTTTGTCTTTCCTTAGCAATCCATGCTGCTCTGAGCCCTTTCCCAAGATGTCACCTTTCCTTTCTTGCTGCTTGTAACACTGGCTACAATACTGAACCCTTCTTTCCTTATTCCCATCTGAGTCATGCCACGAGGACACATATCTCCATGCCACCTGTGCCTCCAGCCCAAATGTGGGAAACTTGTGGCTCCCAGTGCCGTCCTACCTCCTGCATGTTCTGCTCTTCAGCTTCTCTGACACGTTCAAGGATGAACCAATGGGTTCCACACCTTGTTCCTGTGAGAACAGGTCTATAGAATTAAAAACAAATAAACACATAGACAAACTATTCCAGTTTGTTTGAATGGTTTCATTACAAATGATCTCAAAACTGAGTTGTATAAAATGACAGCCATGCTGTTATGCTCGTGGATTCTGTGTGGGTCAAGAATTTGGATAGGGCAGAGTCAAGAAAACTTGTCTTTACTCCATGATTATCTGGGGCCTCTGTGGGGAAGACTTGAATAGCTGGAGGGGACTTGAATAACTTGGAACTGAAGTCATGTGACACCTGGGCTGGACTCAGCTGGGACTCTTGACCAGAGTGGCTTAGTTATGGCCACTCCATGTGGCTTGGGCTTCTTCACAGTATGGCCTCAGATTAGTGAGCCTTCTCAGATGCAGACTCAATGCTGCAGAAGCAAATGTTCCAAAAACAAGGCTCAAAAAGCAAACACAATATGAGCTGCATTGTTTGTGAGCTGTGTCTCGTGTGACCTAGAGTCAGACATGGTGTCACTCTGACATACGCTATTATTTGAAACAGTCTCAAGTCTGTCTGGATTCATGTAGAAGTGACATAGTCTCCACATTTCAAAAGAGGGGGGTGTCAAAAAAAATTTATGGACTTACTTTCAATCTGATATTCAAATAAATAAACAAATCTTTTTTAAAAAACAAACTTTTTAATTTTTAACTCCTCAAAAAATTCTCCGAAGCCTGGCACAGCAGTTCCTAACCTTTTCCACACAAAGACAGAACAAAACAGAAATCCCCAAAGAAAATACTTATTGTCTTTGAAAGACTAGCACATACTCATAGCAGATAATTCAATACAGCTAAACACAAAGAATTCGGGATAGTACAAATAATGTAAAATATTCTTGAAATCTTACCACCTAGAGATACCCACTGACTTTTGAAGACTTCCTTGCAGATATTTCTCTATGCATATGCACATGTAAACATGAGAACGATTTTATATAAATAAGATCATATTCTTAAACTGTTTTGAAATGTATTCTCTTTTTCAACTCAATAATATGTTAATTTTTCTATTTTGTAGCAGAAACTGTTGGTTTCTTACCCAGTAGCTATTGGCTCTTTCTTCTTTCCTTAACAGAATTCCTGTTTTAATTCAGGCATCTACCTTTCTTTTAGTGGCAGTTTGTTTCTGGGAAGACAGACACTGTCGCCAGTTCCCAGGGTAGAAGATGATTGGGCTTAGCTAAAATAGCAGTCCATTCCTCTGGCCAGTGACTGAAATAGTGATGGACTGTGACATAATTCTGGCTAAAGTGAGCGCAGGACTGATGGCAGGTTTGGGGGAATGGGTTTCCTTGATGATACCAAGAGATACTCTGCAGCATCCTCTCCACTTCTATATTGTCACTTCTAAACATGATGGCTAAAACTATAGAAGCTTCTGGTGGTTCTTTTTTGTTGTTTTGTTTTTAGATAAGTCAGTTATTGTTCAATTGAAATGACTTGAGTTGTATCTTTCTGTTACATATAGCCAAAAGTATTCTAACTGACGTATATCCACAAAAAACTGATACAGAAGTACTTTGAATGGCTGCCTATTCTATCTTATGGGTATACCAGAACCAACTCTGGAAAAACTGACAATTGTTTGACATTTAGGCTCTTTTCTATTTTTTTTTTGTTTGCCATAATAAGCAACACTGATGAGTAGCAGTACTTTAATTAATTCAATTTTCAGGTACTGCATGGTGTGTCTACATATCTTCTATCCTCTGACAATAAGTCTCTAATCCAAAGATTGGTTCCACTGAGGCACAGATTCTGAAATCTGACTGTTCTGTCAAAGATGAATGCTTGTAACTTCCGTCATCCCTAGTTCTTTTCCCTCCAGTAGAAAAACATGGATTTGGAAACCAGACAGAAATGGCTAGAAACCTCTGCCACTTTCTGGACAGATAATCTTCTGAGCTTTGTTTCCATGCTCTGTAAAATGCGAATAGAAATACCAGCTTTCAGAGTTGTTCTCAGGATTAAATGGGACAGTGTGTAGTAAGCAACTCACTCTGAGTTACCTCCTGTCTGGAGCCTGATGCATCACTAACTGCTGAAATGGTCATTATTTTTACATTTTATTATTTACCATCTGGAGAAATGTGTGTGGAAAGATAGGAACAGTGGCTGTTGCTCTCAAAATATGCAGTCAGCTGCTTTTTGCTTTCTTTCCAGAAGGGCCAAGACTTCTTGCAATTTTTTTTAAACTTTTAATTTTGAAATGATTCTAGATTAACAGAAGAGAGGCAAAGACAGCATAGAGAGCTCCCATGTACCCTTCATGCAACTTCCCCTCATGTTAACATCTTCTAACCATGGCACATTTATCAAAACGGGCACATTGCCATTGGTAATACCAGTCACTGAAATACAGACTCTATTTGGATTTAACCAGTTTGTCCATTCATGTGCTTTTTTCGTTTCAGGATACAATCCAGGATGCCATGTTGCATTAGGTCCTGCTGGTCTTTAACAGACTTGACGCCATTTCCTTGGAGGGCTGAGCTGAACACACTTCTGCGGGAGAAAATATCCAGAGCATCATCCATTGGGTGCTTCCAAGCTGCCATCCTCAAAACGCTGTGGGGTAGCTATTCCTGTCTTCATTTTACAAATGGGGAAACTGAGACTCAGAGAAGTTGAGAGGCTCGATCAAGGTCACTGAGAGGCCGAGTGGAATTCAAACCAGGCGATCTGGTTCATACTTAGCTGCCTTTCCCAGAGGAGGTACTCCCCTGGCCCTCTCCCTAGAGCCCTCAGTGTGTGGCTGGGTGGGCAGGAGGGGTCCTGGGGCAGGGGCTCCTCCCCTGGAAGCAGAGCTAACTCTGGTCAGAATTGACCCTTTCTAATCACGCCTCCTCGCTCTTACCTTCTGGCCTTTGGGCCAGGCCCCTCCGAACCCCTTTCTCCCATTCCTTCCCCATCAGCTCCGGCTCTCAGCGAAATTGCTCCTTGTCAGTCCTCCTGCTCTGTGCTTGGCTACAATGCAAAGGCGCCTCCTGGTGTTTACACTTGAATAGGGACCTGAGCCTGAAGTCTAACAATGAGGCTCATGGTGGGAGTGGGGGCGAATTTGGGGCGAATTTGGGGCAAATTTGGGGCAAATTTGGGCCAAGAGCATTACGGCAGCCCTCCTAGGCCACCGTGAAGGCTTGACGGCGATTTTCTTCTCCACTTACTCAGAAGGCTCAGTTCTCTATTTGAAATATCAGACAGAACCCTTCTTCATCTCATTCTGCTGGGATTGCCCCTGCTCCTGGGGGCAGGGAAGTGACTCCCTTTTTGTTGGCATGGCCTAGGATCTTCTTGATTTCCCTCCCAGGAGGGCTGTCCACTGCCAAGAGGAAATCAGGCAGCCAGGAGTTCAGCTTGCTCTCTGAGCTCCCAACTCCATTACCACCGTCACCCCTTCAGCCAGGGTCACAGGCACCTACTGTGCGCTAGACTCACCTCAAAACAATGCAGCCAGGAGCTACATGTATCATACTATTAAATGAGGAAATGGAGGCTTGAGCTACCCAGCTCGTAAATGTTGGAGCAGGGACTCGGACCTCAGCTTGACTGGCTTCCACAGTCTATAACCCTTCCATGAAACCAATTGTTTTCATGACAGTTCTTCTGGAAACAGGACCATTGCCAAAACCAATCTGGGTTTCTGGTGCCGGGAGAGCCCTGTGCTGTCCCAGGTTGGGCAACATGCAGATCTCAGGCTCTGGAAGACCAGGCTGGTGACAAAGCCCTTTTCTAAGGCACCCACCTGAAGGAGGAAGAGGGTTCTGCCTGGCAAGCAGGAGGGCAGAGGTAGGGGCCTGCATCCTGTCAGAGAAAAGGCATTTTCTCATTCACTGCCACAGTTTAAAGAACACTGATAATGAACTGCGTCACTATTTATCCAGCAAACTTGGCCTAGCAAGAGCATTACCCAGGCCTGGAGCAGCTCTAATCCCCTTGTTTACATTAGAGAGTTCAGTGAAACTAGGATTGTCTTAAGTTGGAACTACAGTTCAGCCGCAGGTCTGCTCTCAGTCCTGACACAGAAACCAGCTTTGGGGGAAATAGTCATAATATCATAGTATTCAGAGCTGCAACGTGGGGTGACTCATCTCAGAGTCACGGTCAAGCCATTTGCACCCCTCTTGGTCATGGCTTTGGGTCCCTGGACGGGCCCTGGAAGTCTTTGCTGAAGAGTGTAAGGCAGCTAACCTGTGCTGAGCTCCACTACGCACCAAGCACTTCTCCTTATCAATATGGTTAATCCTTGTAACAGCAGGCAGGTAGGCAGACTGCTTATCTCCACTTTATAGATGAAGAAACTGAGGCATAGAGAGCTTTAAATACAGAGGGGGCAAAAAAAAATGTATACACATTTTCAGAAAGGAAAAAAAAAGCTATTAAAATTGTAATAATATATACCGATAACAAAAGATGAATCCAAGTCACTTTTGACTTCTGTGATCACAAGAGGTGCTCAAAGTGGTTACCATCAGCGTCCAGACACTTCTGATTACAGTGAACTACTGCTTGAGCCACGTTGACCAAAATGTCCACTTGTGTACGTTTTTTTGGCACCCCCGTATATTGTGTAAATTCATGCAGCCATTCAGTGGCAGAGCTGGGAGTTGAACCTGAGCGGTTTGATCAGAGCTGATGCATGAGGTTTGAGGGGACATAGACTAAAGGGTTCATGCTGGCTGGCTACAGGTGATTTTCTTTAACGTTTTTATTTGTCTTTCTTAATTTGCTACAATATGCACTTTGTGGGGACAGGTAAAACAATAAAAGGATTTATACTAGGAAAAAAGAGAAGCTCCTTAGTGAGTGAATGTTGCACAGGGCTCTGTCTCAGGGGTGTTCACAGAAAACCAGTTAGGAGAGACCACTGTGGGCTCAGGTGGACAGATTGCAGCAAAATCATTGATACAAAATAAGGCGTTTGTTCATTTACACATTTGTATATTGATTCGATTATTCATTCATTCTGTCAAAAAAGTATGGAGCCCCTGATTGGTCCAGGCACTGTGGTGGGTGCCAGGGATGCAATGATGCCTGACAAAGTTGCTACTCTCCAGGGGATTCTGGTCCCAGGGTAGGGATGAGGGAACTTGTGCTTTTAGTTCAGCACCATGTAACATGTTAAGGTATAAAATAATTTGCATGTCTGTCTCCTCTGCCAGAGTTTACATCCTTGAGGGCAGAGACTGGTACAAATACCTGCCACATACTTCAACCATTCATTCATTTGTGCACTTTTGCTTTACCACATGATGGTTGAACATATAGGGTTTCAGCAAAGGAACAGCCTAAGTGGTCATTTCTCCAGGATGAAGAATGCAGAGAGCAGGTTGGTTGGAAAAACCCCCATAGAGACTTGAACAGAGGCGTAAGAATTGAAAAAATTTTTGCCAGGTGGGGAAGGTACTTCAAGGTAGAGGGAAGAGCATGAAAAATGACAGCAGTGTGAAGCTGCTAGTGCATTTGAGAAACAGCTAGTAGTTCAGTATGGCTGGAGTATGAGTGTGTGGGAGAGACAGTGCAGACTCAGGAAAGGATGGGACAGGAGGAGTGTGCAAAGCCTGGACCCTGGCAGCCTTTGTCATGCTAAGGATCTGGGTTTTAAAAGTGGTCAAGATATAATGAGAGAGAATCAAAGGACGGAATGAGGGATATGTGTGCAGATGGAGGCTAGGGCATATGAAGGAATTCTCCTTTTCCTCCTCCCTCTTTTTCTGTTTCATAAGCCCTCCCCTCCCCTTTTATAAAGGAGTGGGAGGGTAGGAAATGAACATCTTTCAGCACCTACTATATGTCAGGCCCTGTGGTGAGTGCTTTTCTACCTTTAATCCTTAACTCTGGCACATATCACCAGCCCCATTTTCCAGGTGAGGAAACTGAGGTTCAGAGTGATTAACCTCAGAGCTGAGGTTTCTACCGCAGTGGATCCAGTTCCAACAGGAACTCTTTAGCCTGGGCCAGACAAAACAACTTAAAGTGGAAATAAGCTTTTACCTTTGCAAAGTATTTCATGTACCTAGGCTCACTGGATTCTTACCATGACCCTGAGTGGTAAATTGAGCAAGTGTCATCATCCTCATTTTCAGGAGGAAAACTGAGTCACAGAGAGGTTCATTGACTACATGACAGTTTCAGGATTAGAGCTATCCAAAGTACAGAACAGATACCCATCTGAAAACCACATGTGGAAACAAAAATAACCCGTGGTTTCTTGGTGCAAAGGGGCGGTTGTGGACATGCCACAAGTGCACAGGAGAACTTTGCATGTGCAAGTTTGCAGCTGAAATAGCCGGAGGGGCCAATCCGAGTGACTGAGCTAATCTCTTCCTTTGCCTTTACCGGCTTCCTCTATCACCTTGGGGGGGGGTGGTTGCTGCAGAGGGGGCATCTATGATTCTGCAAGGAATCCCTCATTTAGCTCCCGAGACCCAGCACAAGCCTGGGTACAGAATGCTGGTGCAGTGTTGACAAGATGCTCACAGAGGTTCAGTGACTGGTTTTAATTAGGCCATCTTTGTTTACATTTGATGTTTATCAGCTAATTGGCATGGCAAGGTGTGAGTCACACAGCTTTCCCCTGGCATGGAATCAGTTTGTCAGAGAAAAAACCAGGAGAACAAATGATCCCAATTATGAGAGAACCCACCGGGCTAATTATCGTCCCACTAAGGATAGAACCTCCCCACTCCTGCTGCTGCTGCTGAGGCTGCACCAAGTGTCCTGGGATCCTCCCACCCTTCCCCCAGCTCCGGAAATCCAAAAACTCGGCATCCAGGCACCCAGCTGGCTGCCTGGAGATTTATTCTCTTGAATTCAAAACCCACATGTCCTCTCAGCTCAGACACATCAAGGCAACTTTCTGCCTTTAGTCCAAGATGACTCGGCCCCATAGCTTATGTATGTTATCCTTTTATGACAGGCAGTATTCGAAGTGCTTGGTAATTCTTTATCTCAATAATACCTTTAGTCGGGTCCCGCTATTATCTCCATTTTAGAGATGAAGAAACTGACGTAGACAGAGATTCAATAACTTGTTCAAGGTCAAGCACCAGAAGTAGAATTTGAACCCACGTGATCTGTCACCATAGCACCTGCTCTTGAGCATCAGTGATTCTTGAAGGGTCAGAGAGCCCCCAAATCAACCAATCAGGATTCTTCAGGCAGATTTCTGGGAGCAACTCTCCCTCGAACTACATAGATACAGCTGCCTTCTAGGACAGTGCTGTCCAGAACTTTCTGCAGGGATGCAAATGTTCTACTGTGCTGTCCAGTGCAGTAGCCACTCGCCACATGTGGCTCTCGAGCATGTGAAATGTGGCTAGTGGAACTGAGGAACTGAATTTTAAATTTTATTTAATTTTAATTGAAAGCCACATGTGGCTAGTGGCTAACATGTTGGATAGCACAGTTCTTGCCGGTCAGCTCTTACTCCTCAAATGCAGCAGTTTCCTAATCAATCCTGTGTTTGTGTCATTACACCCCCCAGCCCCCATCCCACAGCTTTCCAGCCTCCTGTTGGGCTTTCTTGGTGCAGACAGGACAGACAAGAGACAGGACGCAGGTCTCTTCATTTTTCGCATTCTCTCCCTCCTGTTCTCTAAGCCCCTTCCAGCCGAGGGGCTTGTGTGGAGGAATGCAGTTCGGCTGCCCTTGAGTTGAATGATGATTGTGGACCTTTGGAATGTCCACAAAGGCCCACACCCTCAGCCTCCCCAGTCTCCCTCCTTCGCCGGGGTAACAGATGGCCCCAGCTTTCAGCAGCCGGGCCTGAGCACATTGTCACTCCCAGCTGAAAGTGAAATATTCAGTGGCATTTAAATTAAATAGACTCTAATGCTTCAGTAATATTAATTACGTTTTCATTCATCCCTGGCCTAATAAATCAATGCATAAAGAGGGGATGCTCGGGAGGCTGGCAGGCGAGTGGGGCCACTGGGCCTTTGTGTGAGGCCGCACACAATGCCCCCATTCTTACGGGGCTGCACTTGCCCCTGCAAACATCTGTGCTCAGCCCCTCTTGAGGAGGAGCCAAAGTGGTAACATTTACACTCTGTTCGTCCAATTTGTCCCTGCTCCGGGGCCTGAGTCAACGAGAAATGTGAAACCACACTGAAAATAGCATGCAGGACTGGGGTGTGTGTGTGTTTGGAGCCGGGGGGTTGCAAAATTTCTGGGGTAGAGGGTTAGGGGACTAAGGGAGGAGAATGGTGCTGAGACTTCTCTACTAGCTGTAGGATTGTGTTAGCTAAGCTTTAAAGGAGGGAGGGAGGAAGGGAGAGGGGAGGCAGGGAGGGAGGGAGGGAGGGAGGGAGGGAGGAAGGAAGGAAGGAAGGAAGGAAGGAAGGAAGGAAGGAAGGAAGGAAGGAGAAATAGTAATAGCTACTATGGAATGAATGCTTACATGTGTCAGGAACTGTGCTAAGCACTTTTATAGGCATTCTCTTATTTATTCCTTACAACAATTTGTGAGATGAAATAGCAACTGCTATTGACCCATTTTACAGAAGAGGAATTTGTGGTTCACAGAAATTAAGAATGTTGCTCTGGTTCTAGGCCATGTCTTTCTGACTCCAAAGTCCTTGATCTTCACCTCTAAGATCCGCTTCAATCAAAAGAAAATGCAGAAGAAAGGAAGGGGTCTTTAGGGGTGTGGTTTAGGTGGGGAGGGGGCAAGAGCCAATGTTTGAGAAATTTGCAACATGGTTTCTGAGCTGTTTTGCTTTGGGGAGGTCCGTCCCCACAGAGCAGTGCCCCCACTTCACTCTAGGGCGATACATATGTAAAAGAAGCAATAAAACCGTCCAGAGAGCCTGCCTTCCTAAATCTTCAGGGGACAAAACCTCCCACTTGTGATGCTTCAAAGCTGCCCAGAGCTACCAGTTTACCCCCACAAGTCCTGACTCAATGCCTCTGATTGGAAAATAAATAGCCTTGCACATAAAAACCACAGGCCAATTGTGACCTCGGGTAATGGGAAAGTGCTGTGTGCTGACCAGTGCACGCCAGCCCCGAAGCCTGAACGACCCAGGCAGCATCTCCTTAAGGAGATAGAGTGGGAGCTGGGGTGAGGGCCTGGGTGGAAGTGGGCATTTCAAAAATGGTTCCTTGGAAAGATTTTTAAAAACTGAGAAACCATTGACATATGATTCAACATAATGATTCAATGTAGGTATAGATTGTCAAATAATAGATTTTTAAAAGCCAGATTAAAAAATCATGCATGTGGTCCGGCCCAGTGGCTCAGGCGGTTAGAGCTCCATGCACCTAACTCCAAAGGCTGCCGGTTCAATTCCCACATGGGCCAGTGGGCTCTTAACCACAAGGTTGCCAGTTCAATTCCTCGAGTCCCGCAAGGGATGGTGGGCAGTGCCCCCTGCAACTAAAATTGAGCAACTAAAATTGAACATGGCACCTTGAGCTGAGCTGCCGCTGAGCTCCCGGATGGCTCAGTTAGTTGGAGCGCATCCTCTGAACCACAAGGTAGCCGGTTCGACTCCCGCAAGGGATGGTGGGCTGCGCCCCCTGCAACTAGCAACGGCAACTGTACCTGGAGCTGAGCTGCGCCCTCCACAACTAAGACGGAAAGAACAACAACTTAAAGCTGAACAGCACCCTCCCCAACTAAGATTGAAACGACAACAACTTGACTTGGAAAAAAGGCCTGGAAGTACACTGTTCCCCACTAAAGTCCTGTTCCCCTTCCCCAATAAAATCTTAAAAAAAAAAAAAAAGATGGTTTCACATGTAACATGTTCAATTTTAAAAAAAATCATGCATGTTATATTCTATGAGAAATGACATGTTTATTGCAGAAGATACGTATGAGCAGAAGGAAGGAAAACCATCACCTTAGTTTTTCTGCAGAGCTAACATTTGGTATTTTTCCTTCTGGAGAGCTTATTCTACCACTACTGAGCAAAAATTAGGCCATAAGATGAAAACTACTTTGTAACCTGCTTCGACCCCAACCCATTAATATGGCACAAAACCTTTTCCATGGCATTCAATACATATCTTCACCATTGTATTTTGAATGACGAATTTTGGAACTCATGGATGAAACATGCTTATTTAATCCGTCCCCAACTGTTGGACATTTGGCTTGTTTCTATTATTTCCGTCTCATACGCAAAGCTATAATGAATTTTCTTGTGACTAAATTGGGGTACACTAACGTTCCTGATAAGTCTTTTAGAATAAATTCCTCAAAGAGAAATTGCTAAGTCAAAGTGAATATACATGCATAGCTTGAGGGCAGAAATCCTGAGTGTCTATTAGGATGTTAAAAAAATGATTTGGAAAGCTAAGTCTCAACTTCAGACTCAATTTCTATCCAGTGTAAATATCCTCATCCTCCATTATTTAAGCCTGGTACTTAAGGCAGGTTTGACTGTGCAAATCCAAGCTTTGGAACCTTCTAGTCACCTTGTTGGTGATTATGGCTCAGCACTTGCAGCTCTAGGATGAAGGCAGCAGCAGTGTCTGTAACTCAGACACACCAGTGTCCCCAGGAAGCAGCTGGGTAGGGTGCACCAGCCTGTTCTCCTGGGGTCAGCCTATCTCTGACTGGCTGTATGTCCTAAGGGAAATCACCCAACCTCTCTGAATCTCAGTTCCTCATCTGCAAATTAGTGGGTGATGCTTGTAGCTATGTTATTTTTGTGAATATTCAACCTATGTAAAACACTTAGCACAATGCCTCATACACGGCAAATGTTCACTCAGCATTTGCTGCTATACTGTTATTATAGTCACCCACTAGAGTGCTGTTAAACAAAACTCTTAGTTATTCCAGTCTTGGGGTTTTCTTGGAGGCAGCAAGTGAATCATGAATTGCATAGAAGGTGATTTAATTCAGTCTAATATCAGTTGAGGCCCTGCCATGAGCTATACACTGTGTTATACACTCTGGGGGAAGTAGAGGTGAATGTTCTGCCAGGATCTCATTGGATGGTTGTAAAGCTGGAAACACACATCAATAACTTAGAGCTAAGGCAACGTGTTGCCAACAATGTCATGAGAGGGGCAAACAGTGTGTGTGGAGTAGGCATCTCGAGCTGCATCTTTTGGGAGGAGGGATTTGAAGAGGAGCCCAGGGAGGTTCAGTAACTTACCCAGTCACACAGCCACTAAGTTCGTAGCTGGGATCACACTTCAGGTCTGTCTGGTTAAAAACTCATGTTTGTTTACTCCATGCTAATAAGCAAATAAAGGTCAAAGCCATTCCAAGGTCGACTAAGGCCTCCCAACAGGAAATGAAGGAAGTGCTCCATCTCTGTGCCGTCTAATATAGTGGCCACTTGCCACATGTGCCTACCAAGCATCTGCAGCGTGGCTAGTGGAGTGAGGAACTGAATTTTCAGTTTCATTTAAATGTAGTTAGTGGCTATTTTGTTGGACAGTGTAAGTCTAGACTGAGGAAACTGATTTAAAGAGTAGGGGTAATATTCAAGACCAAAGTTTTCAATGATGAGCAAAGGGAGCGATTTCTAAAAATAAAAAGTGAAAAGGAAAGCAGACTCTGACTTCAGAGGCACTGTTAATAATTTAAAAACTAGATTTCATGGAGGCCAAATATTTTTCCACCCTTGGAGCAAGGCATCCATTTGGCTGATGTGCTCTGACCATGCCATCTTTGTGGCTCTTTGTCAAGCAGCTTGGGGCCCAGCCAAAGCCCATAGGGAGGGCTCCCTTTGGCAAATCCATTCCCCCTTCTTCTCTGTTTTGTGTTTGGCATTAAACCGAGTAACTGTCTCATGCTGAAACCACCACACGTATCTAATTCCCATTTTGTTCTCTGTCAGATTCAGGCAGAGAGTTGATAGAATAGCTGACACTTTCAGGTCAGAGAAAACTTCCTATCTGTGGTCCTTAATGGTTGGAGCTGTGCAAAGACACACCAGGCAACCTGGGGGAGGGAGGGTGAGTCTCTCATCAGGAGAAGTGTTCAAGCACAGGCTGAACAATCATGCATATATTGTATTAGGTTGTGAATGTCAGATGAGAGTGGAGAGGTAGTTGGAATAATAGGCCCTTTGTATTATTTCTAACTCCCAAAGTCAGACTCTTTGTAAAACAGGCACCTCTGCTCTATAAAAATCCTCATCTGTTAGTATCCTATAGTTAAATGTAGAGTGGGAACCCCCTGAGGTCAGGTTGTGTCATGTTTACCTGTGTACTATTGGGCCAGGTGTGGTTCCTGGAACATCGAAGGTGTTCAGAAATTCCTGATTATTACATTGAGAGATCATTCAGATCTTGATGTCTTAACCTAAATATAAAAAGGCAGTCTTCATTTGCTTTGATGAGAGTAAATGCGCTAGGTAAATTCAATGCAAATATGGATTTATCTCCATAAGGATCAAACCATCATTCAATATGAATTTATTAAGTACTCTGGCTGTCCAGTCCTGTAATAAGAAAGGGAGGGAGGAAACTCACAATAACAGAGTGTGTACTATCAGCTGGGTACTATGGTAGGTGCATTTGCACACAGTTTGCAGTATAACATCCATAAACTTAGAAGAGAGATTAAGATCCCGTTTTATAGATAAGGAAGCTGAAGCTCGACAAGGAAGTAATCCAAAATCACATAGCGAGTGGCTGGGGTAGCAGCCAACAGCCTTCCATGCTAGCCCTAAACTGGTTAATGGGGCCGGTGGATTAAACTTTACATAGGAGGGAAGACTGTCGGTAAGGGCAGGAGACAGGAGAGACATCTGGGGCAGGGTCATGGACATCTCAACACTGGGCAGGTGGGGAAATATTTTCTGCCTCTTTGCCAGAGAAACCATCATGTCCTAGTGGGTCACGTAATAGATGTAAGTAGGTCCTAGTAAGATCACGATAGATAACATCACCTCCTTATCTCAGCCCCTCTATCCTAATTCTTGAAAGTTCTTACGTGAAAATAGGAACCCATAAGGTTGACGTCTGTAAACTTCTAAAAAATTGCTTCACATGCAAGACTCTTTTTGCAGCTCCCTCACGTTGGCCAATTTTCAAAGCCCACTTAAGATGGATTAATGAAGACTCTGTTGCAAGTGGCAGAAACCCAGTTCAAAGTGGTTTAATTAGAAACGTGGCTCATGACGCTGGAAAGGCATGACTTTGGGTGTGGCTGACATACTTGTAGGTGCTCACATGATGCTGTTAGAAACGACTCTCCTGTATCTTTTGGCTCTTCTTTCTTCTGTGCTGGCTCCATTACCAGGCATGGCCAGCAGTGGCTCCAGATGTATTCTTACCTGTGTAGCACCTTCAGCAGACAGTGCACGTTTTCCCCAATAGTTCCAGAATCTAAAGAAATGCAGTGCGATAAATAATATTGCAACTGTGAGCTACCTCGACATAGAGGTTTACACTGGGTCTGACAGGGGTCAAGTTCTGCTGTGTTTTTCCCTTGAAAATTTAAAATATCCTGAGGCAGCCCTGAGGGTTCTCTGTGGCACCCAGGGTGCTTCCTTGTGTAGTTTGGAGTAGAAGGTTGTTGGGTGGCCTTCTCCCCTTGCCTGACCTGCTGTTTCTCTCCCTTTCCTAACCCCTGACCTCATCCCTTCCTGTTGTAGTGTTTTGAGTCCCATCCTTGGCATTTATTAACATATTACTTTAAGTAGGTTACTGAATCTTTCTAACCCTTAAGTTTCTCTTTGGTAAGTGGGGATTACAGTGTCTACCTTTCAGGGCTGTTGTCGGTGTAAGAATTAAAGGAGATTCTGTATTTAATGTGCTGAGCACAGTGCCTGGAAGATAACTAGTGTTCAGAATTGTAGCTATTGTATTTCTTATTATTGCTATTACTATCAATACTTGGGCAGCAGTTACATTAGTCAGCATTAAGCTCATCTGTGAATGACAGAAAACACAAAATGAGTGGCTTCAATAAAATAACAGTTTACTTCTCTCTCATGTAAAAGTCCAGGAAGATGGTCTAGGGCTGATGTGATGCTACCCAGTGCTGGGGATTCGGGCTCTTTCTATCTTATTTATCTACTATGTATAGCTCCGTTTGCAAGGCCACCTCGTGGCCTAAGAGGGCCACTCTAGCTTTAGCCATTATGTACTATGCCAGCCAGAAGGAAGACAGCAAGGGGAGAAATTCATGCTCTCTTTCTTCCTACACTTTGCATACTCTGGTCTTACACAAATCTCAGTGCTAGAACTTAAGCCACACTTAGCTGCAAGGGAAATGGAGAAATGAGATGTTATTCTGGCAACCACGGTGCCCAGTTAAATATTCTATTACTGTGGGGGAAGGGTAGGCTCTGCCACAGCAGGGCAGTGAGAAAGGACCCTGGAAACCTGGCTCACTCTGGATAATGGAGCTCAGAGAAAACCATGCTTCTGCTTACAGGGAAATACTGCACCTGCTTGCCACCTGAGGAATGGAGTAAACTTGACTCCAGAATATTTAAGAAAGCTAGAGGTTAAAACTCACATCTGAAGTTCTCTTCTCTGAGCCATGGGGCTTAGCTCAGTTTTTCCCCACTCACTGCCAGCCTGAGAGGCCGAGCACTGGCCCCAGGCAAACTTGGTTTGAGGCCAAATTCCAGGACTCTTGGGGCTGACTGGCAGCCGCTCTGTCTGAGCAACCTGGGGGATCCTGAGAAAAGAATGAATATCTGAATCCCAGAACAAAATCAGCAGCAATGATGCTCCTGCTGCCTGGGCCTGGCTGGGAGGCTGCACAGTGGGGAGGATGAGGTCATGGTGACAAATGAGAGAAGGGGGAGGGCTCTAGAGTCCAGCGAATGTGCCTGTGAGCTGAGAGCAGGGAGTCAGAGCAAAGCCAGCATCAGGGCTCCATCCCTCGTTCCGCCACTCACTGGTCTGCTGTGATTTTGGACTTCAGTCTTTCCAGCTAGAAGATGGAAACACATCTGCTTTCCTCTCTGCTTTGGAAGGTTGCTGTCAGCAGCAGCTAGGGTTAGGAATGTCTGGAAAGTGAAGAGTTCCTAGAGTTCCTAAAGAAAAAGGGATGTGGTTACCAGGGGTTAAGGGGGAGAGAGGGATGAATAGGCAGAGCACAGAGGATTTGTAGGGCAGTGACTGTTCGGTATGATACTAATGGTGGATACATGTCATTATATATGTGTCCAAACCCATAGAATGTACTACACCAAGAGTGAACCCTAATGTAAACTATAGGCTTTGGGTGATAATGAAGTGTCAGTGTTGGTTCATTAATTATAACAAATGTACCCCACTGGTGTGGGATGTGGATGGTGGGAGAGGCTGCAGGAAGGGTACTGGGGATGTGTGGGAGAGGGTATGTGGGAATTCTGTACTTCTTGCGCAATTTTCCTGTGAATCTAAAACTGCTCTAAAAAATGTAAGTCTATTAATTTTTAAAGAAAAGATAGTAAAAGAAGTTGACCTTGGTCGTAATAATGCCAACTCAGGGCTGAGTGAAGAGTTACTGAACAGCTGTTGAAAAGAAATCAACCATGTGTATTCGTCACCTGGTCCAAAAGCCAATTATAGGGCTTTACAGACAAATAATCAGATATGAGGTAAATAGTTATTATCTATCAAGGTAAATCTTGTAAAAGAGATTAAGAAGACCCCAAACATCCATGAACATAAAATTTCTCACATCATGGTGTGGAGTGGTCCGTTTGATAGCAATGACAGATTGGTTTGGAATGTGGAAGCAGGGAGTAGATAAAAAGATGGCTGCCACATTACTGGTTCGCTCTTCTCGATATTGGTATTGATCTTATTGGTATGCTTATAGGTCCTTCCAAGATCATTGCCTTTAACTCCTATATTTAGGAGATACAGTTACTTTTTGATGATCTGCAGTTACTTTTGTTCAGCATCCCAGTTTTCCCGCTCTTTGATAAAAAACAGGATCGTACACTGCCCTGAGGAACCTGCATGGAGGAGCCTATGCCTCCCACTGCATGAATAAGCCTGGAGCACCGCTGTTGAATAGAACTGGCTGCCACGATGGAAATGCTGTGATCTGCGCTGACCAATATGGTAGCTACCAGCCACGTGGGGCTACTGAGCACTGGGAATGAGACTCACGTAATGGAGGAGCTGAATCATTTTATTTTTATTTTAATAAATGTAAACTACGATTTTAAATAGCCACATGGAGCTAGTGGCCACTGTATCGAGCAGCACAGGTCTAGGGTCAGATCCCTCAGTAGTTCTTTTCCTACTCACTTCAGGTCTCTCAGACATTTGTTTTGTATGTATGTGCATGTGTGTGTGTGTGTGTGTGTGTGTGTGTGTGTGTGTGAGGGGCAAGTGGTGCATGCATTACTGAGTGTGTGGAAATGCTGCAGAACTTCCCATGGATCTAGTTCACTCACAAATGTCTCAGACCCAAAAGGATGGAGCAGCTTACTCATACAGAAAAACTTTTACCTGAAAAAAGCAGAAGACATGTGGAATCCAGAAAACAAGGCAAAGGTTATAACAACGTCTTTGCTGTACATCTTGTGTATATTTTTATTTCTAAAAATAGGTCATGACCTTTATAGGTGTATCATATATAATTGGTCCGGGGATCAGATTGAGGTCCAGGGCTGGCCCTGGCTTTGCCACAAAGTTGCTGTGTGAGTCTGGTATGTGACATTCTTCTCTGAGTCTCAGTTTCCCCATGGTTACTACAGGGTCTAAGCAGAACTACGTCCATTTTTGATTGAAAAACATGAAGATTGAAAACCTTACTTCAGACTGTTCTAAATCTACAGCAGGTTAGGTCAGAGAGTATACCATGTCTGCAGTATGCTATAAAGGAAAAAGGGGGTAGAATCAGCTTGGGATACGTCAGGTTAAGGTTAAGCAGATTTTTTGCCTTCAGGACTTCTCAGAACCTTGAGTATGTTCATGGGCATTGTGATTCTCCAGGTGGAGGATCCAGTTGCTGCCTTTCCAAAACTCTCCAACATTTATTTCTCTTTGAGGAGCATCTTGCAGGAAGGACAAATGTTTTGTGGAACGTAGGGAAATTTTGATTTGGAGGCAGCATGTGTAGTTTCTTGGGAACTGGTTCTCTCCCCAACTTTCAGCCTCCCACTGCCTGTCCTGCTGGGTATGCAAGGACAGGGTTCTGCACTGGCAAAGGGCTGAGTTGTGCTTTTCTTTGCACAGGTGCAGCTCCCTATGGCCCCAGCTGTGCAGCTGCCCCAAGCAGTCCATTTTGTCCTGAGCGTGGACCTGGAACATGCTCCCACTGGAGGGACAATGTTGACCGAGACCCCCAGTAGTATCTCAACCTCTGTGGGAGCGGGCAGTACCTCGCAGAGGGCAGACTTTGGCTCTGCACTTGTACAATCAGTTGTAAATTCTGCTGAGCTCTATGGATCCATCTGGATGAAAAGGTCTATATAAATGCAAGATCATTATCATTATTAGCTGTCCCAGTTGGAGCCTAGCGAGTCACAAGCTCATGATCAATGGGGTTTTTCCAATAATCCCATTCTACCCAGCTTGAAAAAGGTGTAATTACAATGGAGCTGCACATTCATGGAAAAAAATGATTCCTTCTGTTTTTTATCCCCAAAACAGAAGACTAGAACTCTTTCAGGGGACTTGAAGGCCTGCTGGGGTCACAGAAACTTACCAAGAATCAGGGTCTTAGGAAGTTCACCAAGGCTGACTTCTGCTTCATACTGGTCTGACTGCAGCCTCCCATCAGCCCTCTAGGCTTGTGTCCTCACAAGTGTGAGAGGGGAAAATGACTGCCTCGTTCTCCCAGTGGACTGCCTTGCCCCTAAGCTCTGGTGCACCATCTCTAAAGAGGCAAGAGGTTTTCGCAGCCTCCAAATATGCTTTCCATACAATGGCTGAGTCGTGTCCCCACGCTACTTCCCCACCCCCCGTCTCCCATTTGTTTAAGAAAATTACCAGGGAGCTGCTGAGAAGAGAGATGTGGCTAGAAAGGAAACTAAAGGGGGAGGGAAAAGAGTGCTTCCCTGTCAGTAATGGAGACACAAAGCTCAGGCCACCTTAACCCCCTAAACTATCAATTCTGTCCTTAGGCTGGGGAGTGTCCCAGGACAATGACTCCTTCATTTGGGTTCATTTTTAACTTTTAAAAATGGCCTCTGTGACCTAGCAGGGTGAGACTTCGTCCTCTTGGTGTGAGGGAGGGAAATGGCCATTCTGAGGATATGCTTGACACACACACAAAATTCTCCTCTATGACCTTGGGCTGCGTCTCTGATGAATAGACTGGCCGGGTGAGGAGTCCAGCCCACTGACCTCGCAGGTGGTCAGAGTCCTCTGCGGGACCATGGCTGTCTGGACACCCTTTTCTATGCTGGGTGAGCAGAATCTGGACAAGCTTGGAGAGCACCTCAGCCTGAGATCTGGTATTGTCTGTAGCGCTGGTGGCAAAAACATCCTGGGCAGATGCAAGCGTTTCCCAAACCATGTCTCACTTTGTGGCAGTGAGAACTACATAGCCTCTTGTTTATGACTGAAGACAAAGGGCTCTGTCCAACCAGCTCCCTCGTCTAGTCTCCAGGACTCTGTTTCCCAGTCTCCCTGTCATAAAAGAACAGGTCTCGGAGGGCATTGTTCATTTATCAGTGCACATGGCCACCTTCATGAAGTCTTAATATTTCATGCTTTACGAGTCTAATAATAAAAAATATGAAGACTCTACCTCCTGTCATTCTTAAAAATGAGCCTGATTTATCCCATTCATTAGGCCTTTATGTCTCTGTCTGGGCCTAGGATGTCAGATCTGTAACGTACTAAGTAACATTTAAAGTATGGAGCAGAATGTAAATTCAAGGCTGTCCTAAAAAATCACAGAGAAGTCAATAGGCTGCCCCAGGTTTACTAGCACATATTTCACAAGCTGTGCTTAGCAAATAGTCCTCAGGACCACTGCCTTTTGTTTGGCAGTAAACCCTTCCCTGATTCCTTTGGTAAACTCGGTACTTAGAATGTGAAGGATCGCATGAGCTAACATCAACTGAGAGCCCGCCCAAGGTGCTGATTTTTATTCTTATCCCAGAGTAAGGGGAGTGCGCATAGAGGCAGGTTCAGGAAAAGGGAAATAATGCTGTTTTTTTTTATGTCTGGTACAGTGTTTCCCCGAAAATAAGACCTAGCTAGATAATCAGCTCTAATGCGTCTTTTGGAGCAAAAATAATTGTAAGACCAGGTATTATATTATATTATATTATATTATATTATATTATATTATACCCAGTCTTATATTATAGTAAAATAAGACTGGGTCTTATATTCATTTTTGCTTCAAAAGACGCATTAGAGCTGATTGTCCGGCTAGGTCTTATTGTTGGGGAAACACGGTGGACACTGAAAGAGGTGCTCATATTATATGTTCTTCCACTCAAGCCTCACAACCAACCCTGGAAGTACATTTTATTGCTCTGATTTTGGAGGTGAGGAAACGGACATTTTAAGGCATTAGGCATTCAAGGTTCCTTACTAACCTTGGAACTAGGATTAATGACAGGATGTTTGGCTTCTCATTCTCTGTTCTTCTGACAACACCTCGTGCTTTCTCTTTGCCTTGTTGTCTATGCCTGGTGTTATCGTTCCTAACCACGGGAGCTAGGTTAGCAGTTTGTTCATTTCTCCAAACCTCAGACTTCTGACCTAGTAAACGAAAATACATACATTTGTCCCACTGCCCTTCTTGGGTTGCTATGTGGACAAAATGAAATAACATATGAGAAGGGGAAAGAGAAAGTCTTTCCCTGCCTTCTCCTTAAGATTTCAGTCCAGTCCTACCCAGTTTACTCAAGGAGAGGAGAATGGCTCCTGGTGTGATCCTAGAGTAATAAACCAGCTTTTAGAACTCCGTATAAGCACATCTGAAAGCATAGGAGTTTTAAAAAGTCCACACCTTAGGATGAAATTCTGTCCCATTGAGACCCTGCAGAGAAGAAAATAATAGGTGTCAACCACCTTTCCTCAAGTTCCCTCCACTTGACACATGAAAGCAATATGGCTGAAGGGAGACCAGAAATGTGCAATGAAGAGGGTGGAGGGTGCTGTGATTTGCATGAGGTTTTTCACGAGGTCAGCTTGTGGCCTCCATGACAGTGGGGGGCAAAATTGTTTAAACATCCCTGAGCTGCAGCAGTGAGGGACAATGTTCAGCTGTGACATACAGGACATTTTATAGAGTCTGTATTTTTGTCCACTGTGGGGTTTTCACATTTATTTTATTTTATTTTTTCAGACAGAACCTTGATGAGGAAGCTACTCAACTAGCCAAGAAGAGGGAGATGATATGGGACAGAAACGCAGCCCCATGTAACACAGGGGCAGCAGGCTCAGGCATACTGTGTGCAGATTAGAGGGAAGCAGAAAGCCACAGGGTGAAGCAAATTGAGTGAGAAGCTGTCAGGGAGAGGAGTGAGGGAGGAGCAGTGGGCATTTTACAAAGTATATCGAAGAGAAAGGATCTCCTTAGCATTACTTTTGGCAAAGCCCATGCAATTTTTGAAAACGCTTTTCTTCTTAAGAAAATTTCAAATAGGCACAAAAGTTGCAAAAATAGCCAAAGAATTCCCAAGAACAAATTATTTACCCAGATTCACCAGTTAACATTGTGCCACTTTTACTTTATTATTCTCTTCCTCCCCCTTCCTCTTTCTCTGTATAATTTCTTTCCCTGAACATTTGAGAGCAAGTTGTACACACAATGCCACTTTACCCCTAACTATTTTAGAGTGGATTTGCCAAGAACAAGGTCATTCTTTTATATAACCTCAATACAATGACGAAAATTAGGATATTTAGCAAAACTTTTTATCTAATCCAGGGGTAGGCAAATGTTTTCTGTAAAGTGTCACACAGTAAATATTTTCTGCATATAGGCCTTTGGTTCTTTCCACAAGTACACAATCCTATGTTTATAGTGCAAAAGCAGCCATAGGCAAGTCACAAACAAACTAACTTAGCTGTGTTCCAATAAAACTTTATTTACAAAAATGGGTGGCCTGCCGGATTTGGCTTGAGGGCTGTAGTTTGCTGCCTTCTGATGTAATCTGTAGTCCATATTCAATTTCACCAATTGTTCCAATAATATCCTTTATGATGATTTCTTTTTTCCTGGCTCTGGAGTCAATCCACGATGGCACATTGCATTTAGTTATCATGTCCCCTTCGTGTTCTTTAATGTAGATGGTTCTTTTTACAATTGACATTTTTGAAGGCACAGGCTGGTTATATTGTAGAACGTCCTTCACTCTGGTTTTCTCTGATGTTTCTTCATGATTAGGTCTAGGTTATATGATTTTGGCAGGAATGTCACAGAAGTGCTATTGTGACGTCTTAGTGCATTGTATCTGGAGGCATATGATCCTGGTTGGTTCCATCGTTGGTGTTGAAGCACGTTATTTAAAAGGTGGATATGAGCAGCTTTGGCAAATAGCTCTGCAGACAGTAGCAAGGGCCTTGGTCCATAGAATCAACATCAGAAGGGGAGAAGCTGGGCAAGGAGAAGGGGCATCCAGGCCTCACTAGGGACAAAATGTATAGTAATAAAAATAGTTGTTAATAATAATCTTATAAATAATAATATTGTTATTCATAACATATGATACCTTGATCATCTATATGTCAGGCACTGTGAAAAGTATCTTAACATACGGTATCTTTTTAATCCTCCAATGATACTACAGGCAAGACCTATTATTGTTTGATGTTAGGAGAATAGAGGTGTAGAGGATGTGGGAAATTGAGACAATTACCCCCGTTTTGCTCCCTATATCTACTACCTTTGCAATATAACTTGGCCCATATTTTCCACTAAAGAGGCAGGGCTTAATTCCTGAGTTTGGTTTTGTGACTCCTTTTGGCCAATAGCATCAGGCAAAAGTGACAGTGAGCCAGTCTGAAGCGTAGGCCCAAGAGGCAGCATGTTTCTGCTTCCTCTCTTGTGCCTCTGCCATCTCCAGGAAAAGAACATATGTGGGCTGGCCCTCTGGTCCTGAGAAGAGACAGAGAGACATGTGGAACAGAACTCTCAGTAGCCAAGCGCAGCCTAGATCAGCCAACCCCCAGTTTACCTCCAATTTTATAATAAAAATGATGAAGTCACTGAATTTTTGGATGGATTGTTATGCAGCAATAATTAACTGATATAAAAGTTTTAACTAACTTACCCATGGTCACACAACTATTAAGTTGTTTACCCATGTTTTGAAGAAAAACTAATGATTCCAGAAACTTCCATTTTAACCACTGTGCTGTAGTTATGTATTATCAATGTATAATTTATGCTTAAGCTCACTGTATGGTAAGTGGAACATAGTTCTCATTCCATAATGTGGGTATTTCCCAACAATACTTTTATTGGCTTTATAAAGTCCATATATTCTTAGAGAATCGGGGGTTCTTAAAGTGTTGGGGGTCATGGATCATTTAGAGAATATGATAGCAACTCTGAGCCCCATTTTTTCTCCTCCCTCTCATCAAAAGATCATAGAAACAAACATACAGAATTTTGCATACAATTTTGTGTGGTTCATGGGTCCCTCAAAGCTTTCTCATAAACCACCCAGAAATTTATGGACCCCAGGTGATGAACCCTGGTTTTAGATCAGAATCTGATCTGAGGAGACCCTGCCTAAGCAATCAAGATATTTTATTATAAAAATACAGGTGGACAGAATTACTTGCCAGATTCTTTCCTTTCATTTGTATAGCATTTCCTTTATTTGGTGTCAAGCTACCTTGTCCAGACTAACCCCTGTCCTGTCTTCCAACCTCCAAGCTCCTTGGCTATACTCTAAAAACCAAAATTATCTTTGTGGCAGCTTAGAAACATGTGGGTTTTGTCAGAATTGCTCTCCTGCCCCATTTCTGCTGCCCTTGCCATAACCATTGCCATCCTCTGCTCTGTTCAGGTTTCCAGATAAAACTAGATCATAGCAAGCTAAATTTAGATTACCCCAGTCAGCTGCCTCATTCATCCTTCTGGTGGGCTTACTGTTAGTTTCTTTTTTTAATTTTTCAGTTATAATTGACATTCAATATATTATATTAGTTTCAGGTATACAGTGTAGTAGTTAAACATTTGTATAACTTATGAAGTAATCCCCCAGATAAGTGTAGTACCCACCTGACACCATACACATACATAGTTATTACAATATTATTGACTATATTCTCTATGCTATACTTTACATCCCCATCACTATTTTGTAACTACAAATTTGTACTTTTTTGTCCCTTCCCCTTTTTAACCCCCACCCCCAACCCCCAATCTGGCAACCATCAAAATGTTCTCTGTATCTGAATTTGTTTCTGTTTTATATGTTCATTTATTTTGTTTTTTAGATTACACATATAAGTGAAATCATATGATATTTGTCTTTCTCTGACTTATTTATTTCACTTAGCATAATAACCTCTAGGTCCCATCCATGTTGTTTTGGATGCCAGGATTTCATTCTTTTTTATGGCTGAGTAATATTCCACTGTATATATGTACCACATCTCTTTATCCATTCATCTATCTATTGAGGGACATTTAGGTTGCTTCCATATCTTGGCTATTGTAAATAAGGCTGCAGTGAATATATGGATACATATGTCTTTTCAAATTAGTGTTTCTTTGGATAAATACCCAGAAGCAGGATTACTGGGTCCTTCTTTGTCTCTTGTTATAGACTTTGTTTTAAAATCTATTTTGTTTGGTATTAGTATTACTACCCCAGCTTTTTTTCTTTCATTTCCATTTGCATGAAATGTCTTTTTCCATCCCTTTACTTTCCATCCCTTTACTGTGTATGTCGGAAGATATACACAGACTGAGGACAGCATGTATATGGATCTTGTTTTCTTTTCCATTCAGCCACCCTATATCTTTTTTTTAAGTTTTTTTTTTTTTTTTTTTATTGGGGAAGGGGAACAGGACTTTATTGGGGAACAGTGTGTAAGTCCAGGACTTTTTTCCAAGTCAAGTTGTTGTTCTTTTAATCTTAGTTGTGGAGGGTGCCATTCAGCTTCAAGTTGTTCTTTCAGTCTTAGTTGTGGAGGGCGCAGCTCAGCTCCAGGTCCAGTTGCCATTGCTAGTTGCAGGGGGCGCAGCCCACCATCCCTTGCTGGAGTTGAGCCGGCAATCTTGTGGTTGAGAGGACATGCTCTAACCAGCTGAGCCATCCGGGAGCTCAGCGGCAGCTCAGCTCAGGGTGCCGTGTTCAATTTTAGTTGCAGGGGGCGCTGCCCACCATCCCTTGCGGGACTTGAGGAATTGAACTGGCAACCTTGTGGTTGAGAACCCACTGGTCCATGTGGGAATCGAACTGGCAGCCTTCGGAGTTAGGAGCATGGAGCTCTAACTGCCTGAGCCACCAGGCCGGCCCCACCCTATATCTTTTGATTTGTGCATTTAATCCATTTACATTTACATTTAAAGTAATTATTAATAGGTATTGCCATTTTATTATTCAAGTTTCAATCTTTTTTCTTCTTTTTAAAGAAGTTCCTTTCGCATTTCTTGTACTCCTGGTTTGGTGGTGATGAACTCTTAGCTTTTGCCTGTCTGGGAGACTCTTTACCTGTCTTTCTATTCTAAATGATATCTTTGCTGGGTAGAATAATCATGGTTGTAGGACCTTACTTTCCATCACTTTGAATATTTTCTGCCAATTTCTTCTGGCTTGCAAAGTTTCTGTTGAAAAATCAGCTGACAGACTTATGGAAATTCCCCTGTAGGGAGCTAACTTTTCTCTTGCTACTTTTAAGATTTTCTCTTTGTCTTTAACGTTTGCCGTTTTGATTATGATGTGTTTTGATGTGGGCATCTTTGGGTTCATCTTAATTGGGACTCTCTATGCTTCCTGGACTTGTATGTCAATTTTCTTCACCAGGTTAGGGAAGTTTTCCATCATTATTTCTTCAAATAGGTTTTCAATCCCTGCTCTTTCCCTTCTCCTCTGGTACCCCTATGATGCACCTGTTGGTACGTTTGATGTTGTCCCAGTGGCCTCTTAAACTAACCTCATTAAAAAAATTTTTTTTTTCTTTTTGCTGTTCTGGTTGGGTGTTTTCTGCTACCTCATTTTTCACATTGTTGATTTGATTCTCTGCTTCATCGAATCTTCTGTTGATTCCATCTAATGTATTCTTCATTTTGGTTATTGTATTCTTCATTTCTGACTGGTTCTTTTTTACGTTTTCTCTCTACTTGTGTACATTCTCATGAATTTCATCTATTCTTCCCTGAAGTTCATTGAACATCCTTATAACCAGTGTTTTGAACTTTTATCTGATAGATTGCTTGCCTCCATTTTATTTAGTTATTTTTCTGGAGCTTTGCCCTGTTCTTTCATTTGAGACATGTTTCTTTGTTTTCTCATTTTGGCTGACTCCCTGTGTGTTTCTATATATTAGGTAGATCTGCTATGTTTCCCAGTCTTGGTAGAGTGGATTTATATAGTAGGTGTCTTGTGGGGTCCAGTGGTGCAAACTCCCTGGTAACCTGAGCTGGGTGCTCCAAGGGTATCCCTTGTGTGTGCCCTCCTGTTGTAATTGAGCCTTGATTGCTCTTGGCACATCAGTGGGTGCAATTGACTCTCAGGTTGACTGGCTGTGAGGACTGGCCATGACTATAGCAGATGAGCTACAGTGAGGGGCTGACCCCATGGAGCCGGATTTGCTGTAGCAGGGCTCTGGTGCCTGCTGGCTCTGTCCTTTGGGTGTGTTATTTGTGGTGCTAATTGGGTGGTGCTCTGGTGTGGGCTGAAGCTGGCCACCTGATGTGTTGGTTCTGGGGGCTCTTAGGAGGGGCTGTGGGACAGGCCCAGGTCAACCACTGCCTGTGACCAATCCAGGGCCTCCTGGTAGGGGCCCTCAAGTAATCTGCAGTTGGTAGCTGCCTGTACTGGACTTGGAGATACCTGGGAGAGGCTATGCTGTGAACTGAGGCCAACTGACGCTAGTTTCAGGGGCCACTTAACAAAAGACACGGGGTAGGCTGAGGCCAGCTGTTGCTTATTTGGGGTTTGTGGATGTTTGAGAGATTTTAGGAAAGTCTTCAGCATGGGCCGAGTCTGGCAAATTGTGAGGAACAGCTGCTGAAAGAGATTCAAGCTGGTATGTCGGCTGGGTAGAGCAGGTTCTCAGGGAATCACCAGGTTAGGGAGAGTTTGACAGAGACTCAGATTTGGTGCCTGCCGGTGCCTGTAGGCTGTGGGGGAGGAGGGCTCAACAAAGGAGCAATGACATCTGCCAGCATTTTTAGTCCCAGAGAGAGGTACCACTCCAGATCTCTGAAGCTAGACAATTCAGTTTCTCCCCGCATGTCTCTGGTGCTTTTTGAGCTGCTGGAGCTCAGAGTGTGTGAATCTACAGTGAGTAAGTTCATGTGCAGGCTCTTTAAGAGGTACACCTGGGACTCCAGCAGCCCTGTGTCTTACCCAGATGTAATCCCCACTGACTTTCACAGTCAGATGTTGTAGGGACTCCTCTTCCCAGTGCTGGTGGTATGGGCTGGGGAACCCAGTGTGGGTCTAGGACCCTTAGCTCATTAGAGGGGACCTCTGCAGCTCAGATATCCCTCCTAATTTTTAACCACCACATGTAGGTGTTGGGCCAGCTCGTTTTTCATCTCTGCCCCTCCTATCAGTCTTGGTGTGGTTTCTTCTTTATATCCTTAGTTATAGGACTTCTGTTCAGCTAGTCTTCAAGTGGTTATCAAGAGTGGTTGTTATATAATTTAGTTGTAACTTTGATGTGGTCCTGGGAAGAGTCAAGCATAGCATTTATCTATTCCATCACCTTGACCAGAAGTTGTCTGTTTTCTATCCCAGGCCCAGACCCCATTTAGTTCAATGGATCCAATCATGAACGGTTAGTGAACATATACTATGTGTCAGGTACAATACTGTGGGGTAGAAAAATAGTAACAGCTAACATGATTGAATGATTACTGTGTGGTAAGCACAGAGAAAAATGCCTTTTACCCATCATCTCACTGAAACCTTAAAACAACTCAGGGAGGTAGGTTGTATTGTTATCTCTATTTTACAGTTAGGGAAGCGGTGGCTTAGGTTTAAGTAAAATTTTAGGGGGTAGTGTCAGGACCTGAACTCAGACTCCTTAGCCCATGTTCTTACCTACTAGCCTTCTGTAGCACTATGGCAGATGTCTGGACTCATATATTTTTTTGATAACTTATGCTAGTTGAAGTTGTGATGTGACGTGTATACTATGATGATTTCCTGGCTTGAGTCACTCCATAAAGTATAGCTCTCTGCACCCCAGTGAGCTTCTATGCCCAGGAATAAATTTTCATTTTGGTTCCCATTATCTTGTTTTGTTTTTGTCACAAAATTGAAGCAGTCCTTGCCACCTCAATTCTTAGGAATTATGCCTTTTTTCTGAGCCTCAGTGTGATAGTCTGGCCCTAGTTGACAGTTGGCCATCGTTTGACTCCCAAATCACTGTGACCCTGGATTCACCACTCATGAGTTCTTGAGGCCTGGCAGGTTCCCTTGAAAGCCACCATGTTGATAGTTGTTTGATCTTCCTGAGCTGCCTGTGCCTTTTCTCTGGAACAACCAGAAAAAGTTTCCTGGGGGAGGTGGAGCATGGGCATTTAAAGCTGGTAATCTGAAAGGCATGGGGGAAAATCACTCATGAGTGGAGAGAGAAACTCTAGATGGTTTCCAGGAACATGGATTGAGCCACACCATGATGCTTTGTATCTACCATTTTGATGTCATCTGTCCTTGAAGCAGCTGGCTTTGTACTATAGCCCAAGAAAGAGGCCCAATTTATTTGACACATACAGACAAAAGAATACTTTCCTTTGCTTAACCACACACAAGGAGCTGATAAAGAAACACATCACCCCTTTATTAGAGGCAGAGGAAAAGCTGGTAACTAAGAGGTCACCCAAAAAGGTCAAGGCTTCTAAGGTTTTGTTTTGTTGTGTTTTAATCTCTTTCTCTGGTCAAATAAGGACAACTATTATCCTTTTTTCCCCCCCCTTCTTCCACCTCCCTCCCCACTCCAGTTCAAGTTGTTGTTTCTCAGTCTAGTTGTGTAGGACACAGCTCCCTGGCCCATGCTGGTATTATGAGCCTTGCACCCCCACCCCCTCCTGGTGCAGCACTCGATAGCCAGTTGTCGGTCAGCCACTCACTGCAGCTCACAGCAGCTCTTGCCATCTGCTGGCCCCTCACGCTGGTTGCTGACCACTCATGCTGGCCACCGGTCACTCATGGCAGCACACAGTAGCCCACGGCAGCACACAGCAGCCCTCGGCAGCCCATGCCAACCTCCAGCTGCTGGCGGCAGTCCAGCTCCAAGGAGAACCATTGATCACAATTTTAGCTATAGAGGGCACAGCTTACTGTCCCATGTGGGAATCAAACTGGTGACCTGGCGTTAGGAGCACGGAGCTCCAACCACCCGAATCACCAGGCTGGCCCCCCAACTATTATCTAAATGCCTGCAAAGCAGCAAATGGGACGGGAAGTCCGTGAGCCAGATAGCACTAGAAACCAGTGATTCCATCATTGGGAAAGACTGAAGGTGCTCCAACTCAGGGACCTGAGGATTTGCAGTTTTGAAAGTATCCAAAGGTGGCAAGGAAGAACCCACTGGTCATATTGGCAGTCATGGGAAACTGATGAACTTGCCAGAGTTTGCAAGGAAAACAACAGTAATCCTCATCATGTGGGTCATTACCAACAAGTCCGGCAGCTTTCCAGTCACCTTAGACAACATGGACTCACATTTAAGACCAACACGATGAACATGTGAGCAACCTGATTTTCAGTGCGTGGGCGTGTGGACCCAGGTTAGACTGTAGATGAGTTGGGAGATTGTCAGTTAATTTGTTACAACTTTATGGTCCTTGACTTTGCCAACTGAATTGAGGTGGGGGGTTAAACCCAAGAGAAGTGGTTGGATGCAGGGTTTGCTACATGTGCAAAAAAGGACTCCAGTGTCCTCCATCCCCATCTCTTAGGGGATCCTACACTTGACGGGATGACAGTATTTCTTTGAAGGGAGTAGAGGTCAAGGCTGGGTGGGGTTGGATTTGTTATTCCTTTCTATATCTACCAAGTAACATCAGTTTCCTGTTAGAGGGAGAAAGCTGTATTTTTTAATCTTGCCTCTTTTCTTTCAGGTTCAAAGTTTTAAAATTTGTCCAACTTCTGAGAAAAATGCTTGAGTATGTTCTTTTTCTTTTAATTGTTCAATCTGTTCTTAAGGTCCAGAATTTCTACTGTTTTCCCACCAGACATTATTTGAAAGCTAAAAATAACAGGCATGGTTCTTAAAGCAAAGTTAGGAACAGCAGAATTAATTTCTTGACTCTCAAGAGGCCTATGGGCAGCAAGATGCGAATGAAAGCTAAACTGATCATTGATATGCTGGGAAATCTTTAGCCCAAGGCATCTCTTGGTGGTTTTCTTTGACCTCCTAGGCTTTTAATTTTGGCCCACTGAAGAATTAATGGCTACCCTATCTTTTGTCCCACTGTACTTTGTGTGTGTGTGTGTGTGTGTAGATACAATTTATCACATTGTACTACAATTAGTTATGATCTCCTTCAGAAGAGAGACTATGCCTTTCTTCATTTTAGTGTGCCTGGAACAGAGTGGGAATTCAGAAATTAATCGTTGGTTGACTTAAATTATATTTCATTCATCTGCCAGAATCAAAAATCTTTAGAAGGGAATATATGAAATGTAAACTTCCATGGAGATTCTTCTTTCCTTCCTTCCTTCCTTCCTTCCTTCCTTCCTTCCTTCCTTCCTTCCTTCCTTCCTTCCTTCCTTTCTTCCTCCTGCTCCTCCTCCTCCTCTTCTTCTCCTTCTTGTCCTTCTTCCTCTCTCTCTCTCTCTCTCTCTCTCTCTCTCTCTTTCAAGATTGCCTTTAAGTCACCTCATCTATTCTCTGACAGACCACCTTGCTTTCCCTGGGAGTCTGGGCAAACCTCTCTGATTCCTGTAAAAGATGAATTCCCTTCTATGACGTTCTTTAAAACAACACAGTAATTAAAGAAAATTTTCTTTGAAATGAGGTAACCTCCTCTAACATATCTGACATATCTGCTACCGTATTTCCCTGAAAATAAGACCAGGTCTTACATTAATTTTTGCTCCAAAAGATGCATTAGGGCGTATTTTCAGGGGATGTCTTATTTTTTCATGTACAACAATCTACATTTATTCAAATACAGTCATGTCATCTTCTTCTGGAACATTATCATAATGTACTAAATGCATCTATCTGGCTGACGATCTTAACTGGAGCTTATTTTCGGGATAGGTCTTATTTTTGGGGAAACATAGTATTATTACTAGATTCAAAATACACAAATAACATGGTATTGACCAGGGACGCTTTTTTAAAAAGCAGAATTCAATTCATTGAAGCAGCACTTTAAGGAGGTGGTTTTTCCCTCATCATTGGATTCCTTCATACTTTTTTTCAGAAGGTTATTATTTGATGTGATGAAAACAAACTTTTGATCTCAGAGTTAATCTGGACTTTAGAGTCTTCTGGTGCATTTCTTGTTTGTTTGTTTGTTTTTAACATACGTTGGTGTTACAGAATTAATTGTGCTTATGCCTTGTCTGAGGCCCTACAATCGATGTTTAGGGAAGTTGTGTCCACTTTCCAAGAACAGAGACATCTCATCTAGGGATTAAGAGTATGTGACAGATTACGGACGTTTATCCCTTTAAGCATGAAAACTTTTCTATTATTTTAACAATCTTAGATGGAAATCTCTTTCAAATGCATTACACGCTCACCCATCTTCTCTTTTGGTCTTTTCCCTCCTGATTTCTTAAGTTCTTGGAACTACACAGTTTATTCTTTTCCTCAGAACTGAGGGGAACATTGAGGCTCTTTCTTTCTAGATAAACATCCAGGATTGCCCAGCTCTGCCTCCTACTTCCCTTCGCCCCCAAAATGGAAACACCAATTTTTACTGATTTTGGAAACAATAGATATTTATTAAAAATTTTAAATAACATGGAGTTATATAAAGTAGGAAGATAACAACTTGGAATGTACCCTTTCAGAATTTTTTTTTTTTAAAGATTTTATTGGGGAAGGGGAACAGGACTTTATTGGGGAACAGTGTGTATATCGAGGCCTTTTTTTTCCCAAGTCAAGTTGTTGTCCTTTCAGTCTTAGTTGTGGAGGACGCAGCTCAGCTCCAGGTCCAGTTGCTGTTTTCTAGTTGCAGGGGGCACAGCCCACCATCCCTTGCGGGAGTCGAGGAATTGAAGTGGCAACCTTGTGGTTGAGAGGATGCGCTCCAACCAACTGAGCCATCCGGGAGCTCAGCAGCAGCTCAGCTCAAGGTGCCGTGTTCAATCTTAGTTGCAGGGGGCGGAGCCCACCATCCCTTGGGGGACTCCAGGGATTAAACTGGCAACCTTGTGGTTGAGAGCCCACTGGCCCATGTGGGAATCAAACCGGCAGCCTTCGGAGTTAGGAGCATGGAGCTCTAACCTAGCCTGAACCACCGGGCCGGTCCCCAGAATTTTTAAATGCATAAAAATGCATGCCATTTATTACCTGTATGACCTTAGGCAATCTTGTTAACTTTTATGACCCACTATTTCTTAATCTATAAAATGGGCATAAAAAGCGTCTTCTGGGGTTGTTGTGAGAGTCATATGAGCGTTTAGCAAAGTGTCTGGCATTTAACAGGTGTTCAATAAATGTTCATTCTCTCCCCTAACCTTCCCTTTGGTAACCTGGTTTAGGGAATTACATGGTTTTAAATATTAGTTCCATGGGCTCTACTTCAACTGTGAAGTCATCGAGATGTGACCATGTGTAGTAAAGGCAATGTAATGAATACTTTTCATGTGCCAAGTCTATTTTAATCCTCACAACTCTTAAGAACTATGAGGCAACTATTATTGTCTCCCCCACTTTATAGATGAAGAAACTCCACCTTAAAGAGGCTAAGTAATTTGTCCAGGGTCACAGGGCTAGAGCCAATGCTGGGTAGAACCAGGACTCATGGAGGAAGCCTGACTCCAGACACTATGTGTTTAATCGCCATCTTGTTTTGCCTCCCAACAGACTGTGAGGATATAAGCAAGAAGAATGCGAAGCATCTATTTGAGGAGATAAAACATGCAGATGCACACAGATCACTAATTCCTAAGCACAAGGTGTCCACTCTTCCTTGGGCTTATCCTGCCCTGTGGCTTCAACATGGATCCACATGGCTGACTCCCACTCCTCCATCTCTGACCTTGACCCTCTCCTGTTCTTAGATGCCCACACTTTCACTTCAATGGACCCGCTCTAACTGAGCTCTTGTCTACCAACACCATTCCCATGCCCCCACCAGTTAGTACCCCACCACTGCTCTTCTCCTCTCAGGTCTGGAATCTTCGTGTCATGCTTCCCTTTCTTGGCGCTTATTCTCCTTCACTGCCGCACTTTCCTGTGAAAGGTCTCCTATTCTGCAGTTAGTCTTCATTTCAGTCAATTCTTTTATTACCTCATGCTTAGATAATGACAAGAACTTCACCCCTACTTTTTGCCCACCCCCCTTCTTTCAGGCTACCCCTTTAACACCCCATTAATCATGTCACTCCATAATGCCTATGACATCAAACTCAAGCTGGGTGCTGATGCTCCCTTATATGCAGACTCATTTTCTGTTGCTCTCCACTTGAAATGTCTGCCCCACACCTTATCTTTCACCGTTTCCTCTCCTACCCATGCACACTCCTGCCCCCAAGAAATTGCTCAGGTTTTCTTTTTCTACCCAGGCTGCTACTTTCAAAGTGTCCCCCACCCCACCCCACTCCACCTCACTCTTCTCCCTCTTGAGAAAAATTCAATTTCTTAGTATTCAATGTATGAATACAGATTTTTTTAGAACTAGAATACTTTCAGGAGAGATACCGTCCATTCAGATTTTCCAAAAATATGTCCCCCAAAGCTGCCTATTTATTTATTAAGACTCAACCCAAGAGGCACTTCCTCCCTGTCACTGACTGACTCCTTAAAGAACCTGATGTTCTTCGTGCTTTGAGTAACACTTGTTCTGTTTGCTCAGCGGGATGTCCACTTTTGGAATGTAGGAACCATGTGTTCTTGTTTCATATTCCCCACAGCACCCAGCACTGGGCCTTGTACACAGAATTTGCTCAATAGATAATTATTAATTGATGAATCGGTGAGGCAGACAATTATAGAAATTAAGAGGGTCCCATAGGGACTGCAGTAATTAGGAAAGACTTCATGAAAAATTAAGATCGGTGACGAGCCTTGAAAGACGAGCATCCTGATTTATTTTGCGCAGAAACAAACATTTGATCTGCAAAAGGGTTTTTGCTTTGCTTCGAGGTACAAGAAGTAGTCTGGGAGACCTGGGCAGTCACATCCTTCTCATGGCTTTATATAGCATTCACATGCTGCTGACTCTGAAATGTCTCTTTCTCTCTGAACCTCAGATGTGTATTTCCAATGATCTGCTGGACAGCTCCATCTCATAGGCACCTGAGACTTCTCAGGTCCCAAACCAAATTCCTGAGCATCACAACTCTTCTCTTGTCCACTTGCTCCATCCAAAGTCTTTCCCACGTTAGTAAATGGTATTTCCATTCTCCTAGTTACTCAGGCCTCACACCCCAGAATCATCCTTGGTTCTTCTCTCATACACTTGACATCCAAATCAACCAAGTCCTGTTGGTTATACCTTCAAAATCTATCCAGTGTCTATCTGACTTTTTCCCACTTCAGCTACTACCTCCTACCTGGTCTCCCTGCTTTCCTGTTCACCAATTCTACTGTGTATTTTCAATACAGCAACCATAGTGAATCCTGGAAAAATATAAGCCCAATCATGGCTGAAGACCAAGCCGTGGCTCCCCATTTTCTCTCATAGAATCGCCAAAGCCCTTACAATGGCCTGTATAATCTGGGGTCTCCAGTACCTCTCTGACTTCACCTTCTATAGCTCTTTCTTTGCTTATTCCCTCCAAATATGCTGGATGCCTTGCTGTTGCTCTACCTTGTCAGGCATTCTCTGTCCCCAGGGTCTTGGAATTTGCTGGTCCCTCTGCCTGAACCATTCCTTCCTGAGGTATCTGCTGCATAGGTTTTCTCACATCCTTCAAGTCTTTGCTTGAATGTAGGGTGACCGTATGTCCCTGTTTGCCCCGGACAGTCCCAGTTTTCACCTGTTGTCCCAGTGTAATTTTGTTGGCTTCCCCTTCCACTCTTAAAACTTTCCCAATTTAGATTATTAAATTATATGTTCACCCTACTCAAAATGTCACCTTCTCAATGTGATCACCCTGATCACCCCACTTAAATTGTGATGCCCAGCAGTTGACAGTCCCCACTCCCCTTACCCTGTTCTATTTTTTCCATTGCACTGTCACCCTCTAACTTATTATAAAATTTGCTTATTTGTTGAGTATATCATTTATTACCCATCTTCCTCTCTTCACAAAGGGAGGGATTTTGTCAATTTCATTGATTGATTATATCCCTATCACCATTCTAGTGCATAGTAGGAGTTCAGTGAGAGCTTGCTTAATGAAATAATTCATTTTGGAAGGAAAATAGCGGGATTTATTAGAACTTCACATCGCTTATGAGGAAAATAAAGCTGAATATGTGATCTCAGACTGTCTTAGAAAATTCAGGATGTGTGCCTGCTGACCTGCTTACCAAGGACTTTAAGGTAACTTGTTAAAATAAAGATTAGATTCTTATCTTGATGTGGTTTGTGGGGAGCATGATCCAGGAGACTTGTGTGTTGAAGGTAGAGAACAGGGTTGGGGAAAACTATGAGACGATCATTTTACTGGGAATTGGAGTTTAGGTGTGATTGTTGCAAGTGATATAAACTTAACTCTGAACTTCCTAGCAGACCAGGCAAAAGAAAAAAGATCAGATTACATACATAGCTTCTGCTCCTTCCCACCATTGCCTGATATAAAAGAAAATCATTTGACCACTGTGCTGTACACTGGAAGCTGAAGTTGAATAATACTGAATGTCAACTATAATTAAATATATATGTATATATTTATATATAGCCATGGGGTGAAAAGTACAGCATAGGGAGTATAGTCAATTGTATAGTAACAGCTACATATGGTGTCAGAGGGGTAGTAGACTTGAGGGGGGTTATCACTTTATTAGGGGGTGTAAATCTGTAATCATTATGTTGTTTTGTACATCTGAAACTAATATTAAAAAAATAAAATAAATAAATAAATAAAAGTAAGGCGCTGATTCAAAGACATATACTTCCAAATTTTACTTGTATGTTTCAAGAGGAAAATACCATGTTGATTTTTATAAGCGGGGTAACCACACATCCAGGACAGTCAAAGCTTATACATGTTGTCTCTGGGAACTTGTTAATAGTACCCCCTTTCATGCTCAAAGTGTCTTGGTTTGCATAATATATTATAAGATCACACTCTTTGTGACGGACATCGAAAAACACGGCAGATAATGGTTTCAACATCTGCCTTTACAGAGGGGATGCAGGCAGGTTCCTCGTATGACCTTTGGAAAGACCAAGTCTTTGAGGATCAGTTGGGTTCCTTTGAGAATCAAGACATTCTTTGAGAGGCACATAGTTCCATACTTGCTCAGAAGCAACTAGAATTTGGGGAAGTTTCCACTGTCAAGAAGTTCCTGCAGCCATCTGGCTCTAAAAACATAACGGCAGGGCCCTTGTTTACCAAAAATTTCAACAGGCAACGCTTTGTTGGCTCATTTGCTTATTCTGAGCTTTTGCAAGTGGCTGGTGAGGTCATTTAGAGAGTTTTTTATTGGATTTGTTTGGGGTGCTGGGGAAGCTCCTATGCCTGCTGCTTCCTAAATAGATTTGTGTGTCTTTTTAATGGGGCTGAATGCATGTCCCCTCCCATCTACTACCAAGATTTCTTTTTCAGGGAACAATGAAATCCAGACCACCTTGTGTGATATTTACAAACTATAGAATTTCTGTGAAAACTCAAATGTATCATTTCACAACATTCATACTGACAGCACCTAAAAACAACAACTCGAGACATTTTCTAAAAATTCAGCCTAACAATATTATCTGGGTTTGCAGCATTTCATACAATATTGGACTGGAAAGACCTGGTTCTTTGTGTTGGCTGTTAAGCCGTGTGATGTTCTGTAATAAGTCCTCTTACCTCTGAGCCTTCGTTTCCTCATGTAAGGGGAGAATGTGGACTCTATTTCTATAGTCCCTTGTAGCTTTCTTGATATAATTCTCCTGTAGAGCGGAGAGGATTGTTCACAACTTGTACCCTGAACACAGGCATAGGTATCTATCTTTCTTAAACACCTTGTATCCTGGGCTGTCAGCACCAGGAGCTCCACAGAGCTCAAACCCCAGGACCAGCCTGAGGCCTAATTAGAAGGCATAAGAAGTTAGATTACTTCCTTGTTCCCTTCTCCCCACTTTGTCACTCTCCTTTTTCTTGGCTCATGAGGGTTCTTCAACAATGACAAGGTTAAGTCAGAACTAGAGTCCTTATGCAGCTCCAAACCTCAAGATTTCTCATCGTCACTTCTCTCTCTCCAGCCATTAGTAAGAATGGATATAATACATCCATTACACAAATGTAGTACATTACATTTTTGGGGCACTGACCATGTGCCATCCACGGTACTAAATATTTTCCCTCACTTAATTCTCACAACAACTCCATGACACAGATATGATAATTGTTCCCATTTTGTAAGTGAGGGCTTGAGTCCCTGAGCCATAAAAAGACTTGTCAAAGGCCACACAACTAGGATATAGCAATGCACCATTCCAGCCCAGGTCTGCATGCTCTAACGTGCACATGCTTAAGCAATGTACATTGCGCCATTAGATCCCTGGTCTGTTTGCAAGATGGCAGCTATCAATGTGATCCATTAAGCATGGGCTAAAGGAAGAGACACCATTAATCTAACCTAACATGACCAATGAGGTGAGTTCAAGCTAGGTAGGCGGGGTGAGAAAGAAGAGTCACTCTTCAGAGCTGTAGTGCTCAGAGGGTTCTAAGGCCTCATCAAGTTAAGCCTCAGCCACATAGGCCACGAGGGAGAAGGAACCAGCTTCCTTGCCTCTCACTAGGCCAGAGCTGAGCTGTCAAGATGAGTCTAATACTCTGTTTTCTCACCTCAGCTCCCAGGTTGCTTCCTGTTTGAAAGCCACTGAAGTGGATGCAAAAGGCAACTAAAGCCTGAGGCCTTGGCACCTCCCCACGACCTGCAAAGGTCAGAGTCTCATCTAGAACACAGCAGAGGAAGCAATTTCCCCAAACACTCTGGGCTGGGAGAAGACTTGCTCCCTCTTCTCCTGTTTCTCCTCCCTTCCCACAGAGCTCCAGTGCTCTGTGCCAGTGAAATACTTGTAAAGAAAGGGGTTGGGGCTGGTGGTCCCAGGATGAGAAGGGTGGGGAGGAAGGAGGGCTCTGTCTAGTCTGGTCTGGTCTGGTTTCTCCCCACCACCCACAGAAGGCTCCTCCTTTACTTGGAAGCCTCCTAACCTGAAGTACAAATGAGACCCCCTGGGATCCCAAAATAGCTCCCTTCACAGCTGCACAGCGTCTATTTATAGCACAGCCTCTCTGCAACCTCGGGCTGCCTCTGAGATGGCACTTCTGAGGTCAGCACCCGTGAACAGCAGGCTCAATGTCGTTTGAACACAGAAACGGTCATAAAGGACCTATTATGGTCTTGTCACTGTTTTTCAGGACTTGCCCCAACCCTTAGAGATTTTAAGGGCCAAATTTGTTTTGACCCAAAGCCAAACCACTTTCTGTCCAACAATAACCCAAAAGCTCGTCAGGTCCCTTCCCCTGTGCCTGGCAGCAGGTGAGAAGTTTCTGCCTGGTGGCAGCAGGACACACAGTATCAAATTTATACTTGGGCCTCAGGCCGAGTAACACGGATACCCCCAGGGTAGATCCACCATCAGGCTTTGTGTGTCTAATATTTATTAATTAGCAATGAAAATTGAGGCCTTTAATTGGCTTCATCCACTCATGTTGAATAACTGATGCTGAATGTCAAATCAGTGAGCAAAGAAATACCTCTACCCTCAATAAGGTGTGTTCTGTACTTGCTTCTCATTCCTGATCTAAAACAAATGAACTTCCACCCACTTTCTCACACGTGGCTTATTTGGAGAGGGACTGACATGCATCGCCCATTGACAAGCAAGTGTATTTTGCTTTTCGGCTCCCACTCTGAGCAGAGCCTTGAGGTCAGGGGGTGACCCTGGCTGGCCTCTTACAGTTCAGTTAGCCTCTTGTGTTTTGCAATGGCCACTGGCACTTGTCTTCGTGAAACAAACATTTTTTGTGTGAAAGCAAACTCAGGCCTCTTCTGGAGTTCGTCCAGAGCAGTTTTCTGAAGGCGGGTCTTCCTTTTTAAAGTTGCTGAGTGTGAGCACGCATTCTCTGATCTCCCCTTCCAGTGTGGAGGCCTGGTGTGAGCTTACAAGAGCTGGGCTACTACCTGGACATGGCTGCCGTGTTAAGGCCACAGAGGCCCAAGAGCAGGGTGGCCAAGAACGTAGGTCCTGCAGCCATACTGGGTTCCTGCTGACTTCCCACTAAATGCCAGAGGTGTGGCTCTCAGATAAGCTACTTTGGTTCCAGAATGTCGGTGCTTCTGTCTCTGGAGGAGATATGGTGACAGTTTGTTGACACGGAATACGCACATATAGCACTTGGTACCTATAAATCACTCAGGTTAAGCAACCACTATTATTATTTTGACTTGGAAACAAATCATATCACACATGATCTTCATTGTATCTTGATTTATAGCCGGTGCTTTAAAAAAAATTGAACATATGTTACCAGTTCTCATAACTTCAGTAGTGATAAAATGTTCCTCTCCCTCCTCATTTTTCTCTGAGTCTCTTTCTCTCAGCACACTTTTCATTGTAATTGTCACTAAAAGCTTATGGCACAGAATGCCGGGGTGGATCAAAGAATATTGCCTTAAAAAAGAAGATTCCAGTGGCATTTCGTTGAGCACATAGATGTATGTAACCATAACTTTATTTTTTTGGTAACTGAACTTAAAAAAATTTTTTTTTTTGTACTTTGAGCTCTCACCCTGCTAAATAGCAGAATCATAATCTCAGTCAACTCATGGCCTTTCCCTTCAAAGCCGGAATTGGGTCTTTATACTGGAGCGGGGGAGGTTGAGATAAGGAAATGGCCCCTCGGGTCTTCCGATCATCATGCAGTCCCTCTAATGTGTGTGGTGATGTTTTGTCTTCTCTGGGCTTTGAATGTTGCTTCCTGGAGGTCGCCCCTACAAATTTCTCATTTGACCTCAAGGGTTTTCCTGGTTTGGTTCTTTGCCAGTCACCTTCACACCACACTGGGGCTATGGGAAGCTTGGGGAGCTGTTTGAGGTTCTGTACGTCTCCATGCCACTCTTGAGCTCTCAAGAAATCACCTTGCTTCCCCCACCCCATGGCATTCTGTGACCTGTGGGAACTCTGCAAGGAGGCAGTCTTAGACTTGCTGGTCTAGACATAACCTTTAGCTATTCCGGCCATCACCACACCTGCACAGGTGTGGCAGGAGGAAATGCTGAGGCATGGCATTTTCAGAATGTGAGGCCACCTGCCCTTTTCAGCCTCTTGCTTGGTGCCCGCACCCCATGATCTGGAGGTTGGATGAGGTGATTTTCTTTTGCCATATTTTCTTGCCTTCCAGGTTCAGAGGAAAATGGTTTTCCTGTTCTCACTATGTTGGTTCACAGTCTGTACCCCACCCCACCCCACTCCCTAGCCCAGATTTTTAGCACAAAGGGAAGATAGATAAGCCAGATTTGCCCATAAATGGTGTTGCTTTATAGCTGCCAAACCGTTTGTTCCCCGTGCTCTTCCCAGGATTTCACAAGGGAGTGCCTCAGCAAACTGAGGCCCGATGGAGAGATATCAGAAAAGCTCCTTTGAAGGGAAGTCTCAGCAAACTGAGACCCGATGGAATTATATCGGTCCCTCCCCTTCAATGGATTCCTTGGAGATGTGCGTGTGTGAAGGCGAAGTTCAAGCTGGAACACAATGGGAACTTTCCAAAATACAGCCAGCAAGCTACTAACACACAGATCTTGAGATGAACAATCTTTTACCTTTTTAGAAGTTTACCAATAAAAACTATGTGTTGGCGAGATTTGGGGTTCAGTCTCTTAGGCTGTTCCTCTTGGCCCCACGGCTTGCATTCTATTCATGCTACTGTCTTTTCTTAACCCTGTGCCACCCTTCTCCCTCCCCACAACCCTCGTTGTGCAGGATGCAACAAAATGGCAGGTGGTGATGGAAGACTACATGGCCCGGGGGAGGGAATGCTGAACCCGACCAAACCAAACTCTCCTGTCTGCTGGAGGGATCGTGGCCTTGGCAACCCTTTCAACAGGCTCTACATCAGTAAAATGGACAGAATTGCCATGGTTCCTGCATCCTCCTGACACAGGAGTACCAAGAACTGAGTGAGCATTGCAGCCAAAAGACCCAGATGCTACTAATGTGGAACGTGCAAAATCCACAAGTATCAAAATAGTGATAATATAAAGCTGAGTACTGAAGGCAGTGAGAACCTCGTTCACCTTTTCTAATATTAATAATAAAGGACATTCGGTGAGCACTTTCTCTTTGCCAGGTACAGTGCAAAGCCCTGGGCTTCCAGAATCTTTCTGGATCCCTGTGATTACTCTGTGAGGTGGGTCCGATTATCATTTCCATTTTCCAAATGAGGACACTGAGGCTCAGAGAAGGAAAATTACTTTCCCCTAAGGTCATACAGCTACTAGGTTGCCCAGCTGGGATTTGAAATGGGAACTGTTTGTCTCCATCGTTTGGGCGATCTATTTGTGCTATCTATTGCCTGGTCTTTATGCATTCAGTTGTGTTTTTCCTGTATCAGCGAAGTTGAATTCATAGATTGATGCTCCAGTCTCAAAGCTGCTTGTGCAGAGGAAAACTGACATTGCTACCTAATTTGGCTTATATTTAAATTCATCTGTTTGGGCTATGACTTCATTTGATCTCTCCCCTACCCTTGCTTTTCGATTCGGTTTCCTTCCTCTCTCAGGAATCTTATAGTCTGCCCTCCACAAATTCCTGAACTACTGGCTAGCTGCAAATACCTTCTGCTGTTCTCCCAAGGGACAGTTTAGTTGTACTCCAAGTTGTACCATAAAATTGCTCTGCACATCCCTTTCCGGAAAGCAAAGGGATAGAGCTATTACCCAAGAGTTTCTTGACAGTGAAAAGAAGAAAGGAAAACACACGCTGAGTTTCAAGACCCTCAAGCCAATTGTTGAGGTCACTTCTTCCCAGCTTCAGCTTCAAATGGCCTGGGGAGCCCTGCCTGCCTGCCTCTGCGGAAAGGACAATCCAATTGTAAATATTATCTGCGCTTCTAAGAACATTTGAATGGTAATACCCAAGCAATTACTTTCCTTTCAAGATCATTAAACACAAATCAGACTTGTATTTTAATAGGGCTGCCAATGTCTTTAATGGTGGGAGGGTGGTGTAAAGGGTAAGTATTTTCCTCTAATGGCTAAATGTTTACATTATTATTCTTTCCGAGTAGCTTCACTGGGGGAGGTTGCTCTATGCTTCAGAGACATTTCTTTGCTTTCTTGTACCCTGGAATTCCATCTTCTTTTGCCACATGCACCTTCAGAGTGTTTGGGAGGAATAGCAGTTGTGATGTGGCCCCTGACGGCTCCCTCCACCCTCCCTTGTTACCCACAATTTCCCTGACCCAGCTCCTCCCCATAAACACGATAGGGGCTCAGGGAAGAAAATGGTCTCTGGAAGGAATGAAGAGTGTTTTCTACACAGAAGGCTTCACTCTTAGGACTGGGATCCTAGCTCTCCTCTATCTTCCTTTTATTTTAGGAACAGAGATTTTAAAAAGGTACCAGAGGAGCCTATCCAGAAGGCCTGGGTCCTCTGTTCACATTCAAGGGAGAGGGATGGGCCCTGCACACAGAGAGGCGTGTGGAGCTGGTTCTCCTCTTTCCCCTCAGTCACTGGTCTCCTAGTGGCACCTCTGAGACCACGGAGAGACAAGCGCCTGCCCGTAGAAGCTGGGCACTGAAGTCTGTGAAGGGGGTCCTGGAAGGCTCACTTGACAGAGGTGCTGGCCCCAGGGTGGGGGGAACCGCTCCTCATCCGGCCCCACTGAGCCTTTGCGGCTGGTCCCTTTGCTGGTCCTATGGTCCCCCTCTGGCTCGCTGTGGAAGTGACCTTGAGTGGACGTCTATAGTGTGAGGTCTCAGGTTCACCCAGAAGCCACGCTGTCCCCAAACATTTCTGCTATTTGGCAGCTGGGGTCTGAGAGTACTTTGCCAGGGTCTGAGGCCTTTCACTGCTCATTGACAGACCGGACTGCAAATAGAAGTTTTGAATGTTGGGTGGGCTAGAGTGCACTGTGAGGGTTGTGTTTTCCTTTTAACTTGTGGCTTAGTTTTTTGTTTTCCTTTTTTCTAGAATTTATTGAGGAATAATTGACAGGTATAATTGTATGCATAATTTTAGAGCACACAATGTGATAATTTGATATACATAGTCATTGTAGAATGACTTGTGGTTTCATTTTGACCTATGTTTCTACAGCATAGAAAATAGGGTATGCTTAGGTTGTCATCTCTAGAGAGCAAAGCAGTCAGGGGCTCAAGGTTTGCAATCAGTTTGCCCCAAGTTTTAATTGGCTCAGTTGTTTCTAACTGTGTGACCAAAAGCAGTTTGTTTAAAGCCTCCAGGCCTTGATTTCTTCACCTGTAAAATGGAGGGGAGGGTTGTATTAGCCCCAGAGACTAATAATATTTATTTCACAGCGTTGTTACGAGGATTAGATATGTATAAAGTCCTTCATACAGGCTGCTTCATGGTAAGTGCTTAATGATCATTTTTCTGTTCTGGAATCAGCTCCCTTTGCCAGACACTTCAAACACTAAATGTATAGACATAACCAAGTGGCACAGTTATTTCTAAGGTGAATGTGGCTGCTGCCACAGTCATTCTTAAATCAGCTTTGATAGAAGAAAAGCGCCCAAGAAACAAGCCCTGCTGAGTTCGTAGTTCTGCAGAGAACCTGCTGTTTCTCCATTTGCCCCAGGTAAGTGCAAGAGTGTGAGAAAGCAAATTCTCTCCAGTATTCATTCTCCTCTGGGACAAATATTCATTTCACTTTTTTTCCTCCTTGCAGGTCCCATCAAAGTAATGCCATAAGAATTGTCATATTCATATCTATTCGGTATGCTGTTCTAGCAATGGGACCCAGAATATGCTTTATATTCATTGTTTAAGAAAGAAAATGGCGGCCCAATAGCTTTCCAAATGGGCACAGAGAGATAGGAAGATTGGCATGTGGGAGAGCTATGTTTGCCTAGGGCCCCCCATGAAGTCCATAGTTCTGGAGCCTTCCTCTGTGCTCAGATCAACTAATAACAGCCATAGCCATGCCCACTGAGTTCATGCCCGGTGTGTCCCCTAGCTTCTCCTGCTCTGGCCTGGTCTGTTTACCTTTCTGATTCTTTTGGACAAGGACAAGCTCAAACTCCGGGGTCCCTTCAGTGCCTAGCCTACTGGTTTATTCAAGAGGAATGAGGACTCTTGGAATTGGAATCTCAGTATTCTGCCCTAGAAGACCTCCATTTGTGCCCCTGGAAAACAGAAGTATGTGCAAAACCATCATTTTGAGGAATATTCATTTAAGGATTTGCCTTGAATTTTCCTCACTAATAAGGTTAATAATGAAATGATACTCCCAACAACTGCTATTGCTACTAAGCCCCTGTAGAGGTAATAGTAGATCAGTGATAAGAGCTTTTAATGCATTCTCATTTTAAGCTCACAGAATAGATGACTGACACATGCCCAGAGTTCAGTTATGCGAGGGGTTCATGGCTGTATTGCTGGTCTTTTGTGTGCACTCGCCAGTTTTCATGGTCTGAAGGAGAAAAGCCTGACATAACCAATTCAAGGCTGGCTGACTTCTGTCAGGGAGCTGGAAGGGAAACTTATTTTAAAAGTTTAATAACATTCTTTCCTCTATAAAACAATACCAGTTAATTATAGAATATTTAGATTCTTATTTACAAATAATTAGAAAAACAGAAAAGAAAATCATCTATAGTCCCAGCAGTTCAAAATAATCAATGTTAGCATTTGGAAATATTTCTTTCCATTTATTTTTTTTCTATTCATGGATTTTTAAATTTAACAGTGTGATTGTACAATACATTCAATTTTCTCCTGCTATTTTCCAGTGAAATTTGTGTTATAAACATATTATTGAAACTCTTAATAAATGTATTTTTAATAACTACATAGCATTTTGTTGTAAAATTTATCTGACCATTTCCGTATATTGGAGACTTGTGCTGTTTCTGATTTTATGTAATTATAAATAATGCTGTGAAAAGTATTTATGAATATAAAACTTTTTTATTATTTAAGATTATTTTCTCAGGTCAGAGTCTCAGAATTGGAAGTACTAGGTCAGAAGCTAAATGATTTATAGCTCTTAACCCATAATGGAAAGTAGAAATTATTATGTTGGTAAAGGGGGTGGACTTACTGGCTATCCTGTTTCTAAGGCTTTTCTTTTCCCTATATTGATATACCTATCAAGGCACTACAAGGATTGAGGCTTGCTAGGTGTTGATTTTTCAATATCAAACATTTGAGGTAGTGTATGAACTATTCTCACCTTTCAAAAGGGTGGTATTTGTAAATAATATTAGAACCCTAAATCAAAGACATAAGCAAAAAAGACCATTTATTGGCTTATATCTAATTAAAACTCCAGAGGTAATATGCATTCAGGAGTGGTTGGATCTAGGGCCTTGTTTGTTTTCTCCCCATCCTTTGGCTTTGTTTTATTCTCTACTGGCTTAATGCTTAAGCAAGGTATTTCCTTTTGCTCGTATGATTATACCAGATGCTCCATCTTCACTCTACCTTCCCAGTGACTCTAGTGGGAAAAACTTATCTCTTTCCCACTAGTTTCAGCAAAATTTCAGGATTGAGACTTACTGGCTCTGATTGGCCTAAATGACTCATATGTCTTGGCCGGTGGGATATTACACTCTGTTTGGCCTAGCCTGGCTTACATGCTTTTCCCTACAGCTAAAGGAATCATCTCTACCTAGACCAAAACTGGCTGAGAATGGGAGAGAGATAGTCCCTCAAAAGAGAATGAGGAGGGTGTTGCCTGAAGATGGGGGATAAATGCCAGCCAAGCAGGAACAAGTGTCCACTAAAAAGCACTCCTCTTTTGGGGTGCTCCCTAAGCTCTTCTTCCTCTAGGATATGAACCTTAAGATTTATTGCCAGAGGGTAACGGGGGCGGGGGGTGGGGGGTGGGAGATGAGGGTAAGGGGGATCAAATATATGATGATGGAAGGAGAACTGACTCTGGGTGGTGAACACATAATGGGATTTATAGATGATGTAATACAGAATTGTACACCTGAAATCTATGTAATTTTACTAACAATTGTCACCCCAATAAATTTAATTAAAAAAAAAAAAAAGAATCAAAAAAAAAAAAGAAAGAAAAGTTATAAAACAATCAATTTAATTTCCTAAAAGTATTCAAATATTAATAATAGAATAAAGAAAAAAAAAAAAAGATTTATTGCCTTGATAAGGAAAGGAGCTGAGCCCTCATGACTCTCTGCAGGAATCATGTGGTTTAACCTTTTGAAGGCTCTAATGAATTGCCCGAAACACGCTGGCTGTCCACAGGCCGTGCATGTATTTATTTACAATCGGAATGGCTCATTGCCGCTCTGGCTGGCTGGGCTATAATTTGCTCAGGCACTTAAGCTTACTATTAAAAAAACAGAAAACAACAACAACAAAAAATTACTGCTTCTTCCCTAACCTTAATTTGGTTATGTTTGTACTGGAGATTGTCTGGGTGGAGCATTCAACTTAAATGCAGCAGAAATGTAAAATAATGCATATGAAAGAAAATAGGTAAGAATTGCTAATAAATCCCCACAAATGAATATAGCTTCTCAGGTGGCCTTTGAAGGTATTTGCATAACCTAATTTCCCACACCAAGATTGCTGCTATCCATTCACGTGTTGAAATCTCTCTAAAATAGAGAGTAGTCCTTTGTACTTTTACTTGAATAATAGTCACTGGTAATTCTACTGAACTATCCCAACAAATGTGAGTCAGAAACGTCTCCCTAGAGCATGATCTTATGGAACCTTGTGTCCAAAAGATGTATTGAAATTAGTGAATGAGTGTTCATTCATTCAGCAAGTATTGAGTGAGCTATGTGCCGGGCACTGTTCTGAGAGCATTCTTCAGCCAAAGGAAGATACTAAGGTTGACAAATCTTTCGAGATGCAATGCCTCCAAATCTGAGGAGGAGTCAGCAAAGAGGGCAAGGCATTGTGGATGCAGAATCAGAAGGTGAGTTAGAAACTCTTCACTGACACACAGACTGTGTGACCCCGGAAGTCGGTTGTCTTCCTGACTTCATTTTGCTGATTTTGTAATCTGAGAGGCAGAGCTAGGAAAGGTAAAGAGAAGGCCTAAATGTGAGGAGGTTAAGAGCTCAGGTGATTAACTCTCTGAGGTTTGCTTTCAATTCCTAGCTCTCTACTTACTAGCTTTGTGACCAGCGTGAGTTTTTTATGTCTAGTCTTAGTGTTCCCAACTGTAATATGGGGTTTATAAGACATCTGTCTGATAGGATTGCTGTGAGAAACCCCCAAGATATTGCATTTAAAGCACTTAGCCGGGGGCCTGGCATGTCATGAGGCCTCTGTTAAATGTGAGCTGCTACTTCTACCATTACTACTACTATTGAAATTATTGTTGTTATTGTTACCTTGGCTGACTTCTTTAATTATTGCAGTAGGTGCTGAATTCATTCATGTATTTCATATATATTTAGTGTGGCCTATTGCTGGACCTGGCACACTCCAGATGTGGGGATAGAACTGTGAACAAATGGAAAGGTTCCTGCTGACAAGGAGCTTAAATCCTCGTGGAGAGAAATGCATAATAAATTAGCAAACAAGCATATACATAAATAAGTTCCGATAGTGAAATGTGTTCTGAAAAAAATAAAATGGAAAGACATAATATAAAGTAGCTAAAGATAGGGGAATAATCATTGGACGCTTTCTTATATCGTCCTCTTTGGCCTAAAGCACCGAGTTGCCGTTGGTGGCTGTCCCTGTATCCTGCCACACCCTGGACACTGGCAGTTGTTATCCTGGCATCCAGGCCTCCCCCAGCCTCATCACTCTTCACTTTTCCATAGCACCCTATTTCCAAATGACTTGCCCATTCCCTGTTCCCTCTGCACTTTGAGACTTTGAGCCTTTGGTTCCCTCATTCTGGAACTCCTCCCCTGTCTGAGGTCTCCTCTTTTCCGGCTGGCTAACCTCTCACTCTTCCTTCAGACTCAGAGCAGGTAGCTGTTGCTCTGAAACTTCCTATTGCTGCTTTCCCCATCCTGTATCCCTTTCATCTCCCACCAAATTGGGTTGAGAACCTCTTCTATCTGCCCACCTTGTCCTACTGGATCACAGCTATTAATTTGCATGCCAGTCTCCCTCATTAGACAGTGTGCTCCTGGAGGGCAGGTTCCTGTGCCATTTATATCTGTGTCCAGGCAACGTCACACGGCACTGTCCAGCAGAACTTTCCATGATGGTGGACATGTTGTATATCTTCTATGTCTGCACTGTCCAACGCAGTAGCCACAAGTGGTTTTTGAGCACTTGAATGTGGCTAGTGCAACTGAGGAAATGCATTTTTAATTTTACTTAATTTTAATGAAATGGAAATAGCCACATGTGGCCAATGGCTACCGTATGACAGGACAGTGTAGATAAGCACTTTGTGCAGCACACATCAGGTGTGGCATAAATGACTGTTGAAGGAGGAGATAGTTGCAGAGCTCTCTGTTTTTTATATGATGGTAAGCTCTGAAAGATCTCAGTGCCTTTCATTTTTGGCGACTTTGATTCCTCAGATCCACTAGTACTCTCCTCTCAGTTAATCCACTGGGCCAAAACAGCAAGTTTATTAATTCATTATCCTATTGTGGCTAAGCATATAAGCTCTGGGCTCAAATAAAACTCAAGTCTGATCTAGAGTCACCATTTACCAATACTATTAACCACGCACGCACTACCAAGTTATTTAACTTCCCTAGGACTCAGTTTCCTTACTTGCAAAATGGGAATATTAATAATACCCAGATGAAGTCTATTTATGTTGATTAAATAAGATAATGCATGTTGAATATTTAGTACATGGTTTGGCACATAGTTAGCACTCAATAAACATTAAGTAATTGCTCTTTATTCATGCAAATCACATTAACTGAGCATCTACTATGTTCTAGATGCTATGCTAAAGGATAGAAATAAGTTTTCAAGCCAATGAGAACAAAAAAGGGAATATAAGAAAAATTATGGATTGGAAAGGACATGTTGTCACAATATGAGCATCAACACCTCATGTTTTAACCAAAAAAATCATATTGAAGTATTTTCTTTTCAAATGGATAAATTTATCCCAAATCTTTCTTTTTTTTAACTTAGAGGCCCAGAATTTGCACCCACACTGCTAAGCCATTAATATGTGCTTGTTAATTCATGCTCAGTCTAAGATCAATATTCTTTTTCGTCATCAACTAATAAATTTATGTGTGATATTGTTTTTATATTGTGAAATCCAGCTCACACACGCACAGAAAAAGGATTTTCCTTTCTTCAGAGGCCTGTGTTTTCTAACTTTGATATATCATTTCTGCATCTCATCCATTATTGATGTGTTACAGCTTTTACACAAGGCACCGACCTTTCAAAAGAAAAAAATATATAACTACATCATTTTGATCTCTTTCTTGTGGATACTGTTTTTCAGAGTACAAGAGTTTTTTTTGTATTCTGTGGAATTCACATTGAAGCTCCCTTTCTTTGAAAACAAATGGCAAGAAGGCCCCAAACAACCTAGGCTTTCGTGGAAGAGCTGCGTGTATGTGTCTCATTTTAAATTCTGCAGTGCAAATGTCATGTAATGCAAGTATCAGCACTTACTTAAACGTGGTTAAATATGGAAACACAGCATAAAGTCGATGTTTATTTGCAACTGGTGACAGTGATAAGGGCAGGAGCCCTCCCGATAAGTGGCTTTCAGCCACTGTTAATCAACTGATGGATGGATTGGTGCGAGGCTGGTCACAAGGAAGCATCTCATCCTCTGTAATGGAATGCGTTTATCCATCTAGTGGAGGGGGAAGAGAGAGGGATACCACGTGCTCTGTTGATTCCATTATTCTGCCCTGAACCACCTCTGTTGCTAGTGAGAGGAGGCAAATGTCAGGAGACTTTGACCCGAATCAGAGTGGAAACTTAGAGAGTCACAGAATGTCACAACTGGAAGAGATCCTGGCGATCATCTAATCCAAACCCTGTATTTTTAGATGAGGGAATTTCCATGTGAAAAAATACACCAGCATTTATTAATCAATGTACATGTATTTACTCCCTGCTTAAAATTTACAGCTGGCTGCACACTGACCATAAGGCAATTCCTTAATAAGACATCAAGGCCCTTTATAAACTAGATTCTTCTCTCTCTCTCTCTCTCTCTCTCTCTCTCTCTCTCTCTCTCTCTCTCTCTCTCCACCCCCACCCCAATCCTTCCTCCTGACATGCTACACTTCAATGAGGGAGTTCCAGCACTTTGAGCTTCTTGCTTAGGCAAGTCGTATTCAAGCTTTAGAGTCCCGCTTGGATGTCACCTCTACAAAGGTTTCCTTGATTCCCCAAGACTGGGCTGGGTGCCCTCTGTCATTTCTGTCCTTTTTCCTCTCCTAGCCATTGCCTATCACATTTGTCTGTTTACTGTCTGTCTCTCCTCCTTAACCAGAGCTACTTGAGTGTCAGGACATTGTCTAACCCATAATCGCATCTCCAGGGCTTCGCAAAGTGCCCAACATAGAGTTGGTGCTCATTGAATATCTGTTGATTAATGGATGGCTCATATTATATGCCAAACACGGCAGTAGGTACTAGGAAAACAAAACTGAGTAAGACACAGTTTCTGTTCTGGAGGAAGTCAGGTTAATTCATTCAATTTATACATGCCTTTTCCTACACATGACATTTTGCCCAGTTTACCAAATTCGAACAAGTCATATTTCTCAATTTTGGGAAAACTCTAGAGACACACTTAAAAGTCCTAAATTTCAGATAATGCTTAATAATAATACTGCCAGTATTAGAAGTCAGACAAAAGGAATCTCAAAGAATTTGACCCCAATTAAACAGCCCCTTCACAAGTGACAAGAAACAAGCTCATATTTGTTGTTCAAAAGAACCACTGCCAAGGTATTTCCAGGGCTGGTAATTATTCTCTCGTACCTGCTCAGGTGACAGGAGGGAATGAGAAATAAGAGCCCTGTAGAATGCTAGGACTGGAAGAGGCTTTGCAATCACCTAGCCCAGGCCCCTTCTCTTACAGAGGAGCAAATGGCCGACCAAAGAGAAAAAATGATTGACTCAGGGTCAAGTAGCAAGTTAATGGCCACCCTGGGCCTTGCAGTTCCACTGGGCTGTGCTCCTTCACTGATGAGTTACCATTCAGCACCATGGCCCCAAATCTGCCACCCCAAATTATTCAGCTTTGGACACACATCTGGTGGTGGTAGCAGACATTGGTGCTTTGGGACTACCTAGCAGGCTTTCTGCTTGGTTACAGTACTCTAATTTTCATTGAGAAATGTATCCGTCCCACACACGGGGGAGCTGACCCCTTTCCAGCTTTGGGTGTGCCTCCTGACAGATTTCAGTCAATCGGCACATTCCACCCAGCAGTGTGGTTTTCCATCTGAGTCGAAGGTCAAGGGGGTTCCTCATTGATTCAGACTTAACAAGGATGGTCTGAGCTCTCAGTCTAGTTAGGCAGACAGAGCTCAGGCTTGTGAGCCCCCAAGCTCCTGGCTCATCAGAGACTTTTTTTGATTAGTTTCAGGTGTACAAAACAATGTAATAGCTAGACATTTATCATTTATATCCCTCAACAATGATAGCTCCCCTACCCCCATCCACTACCCCTCTGACATCGCACACAGCCATTACATTTCCACAGTCTCTATTCCTAATGCTGTACTCCACTTCTTATAACTATATAACTATATATGTATATGTATATGTATGTGTATGTGTATGTGTATGTGTATATGTATATGTATATGTATATACATATATATATAATATATATAAAATTGTAGTTGACATTCATTATTGTCCAGCTTCAGCTTCAGGTGTACAGTGCAGTGATCAGGTATCTACATCATCCCTGAGGTGGTCTCCCTAATGAGACAAGTGTCCATTGGATGCCCTACAAAATCTTTACAACATTACTGATTACATTCCCCAAATTGACTTTTGTATCCCCGTGGCAATCTTGTGGTTACTGATTGTGCTTTCTAATCCCCTCACCTTCCCCTTTATCCCCACCTCCCAATCTAGCAATCCTCAGTTTTTCCTCTATGTCTCTGAGACTGTTTCTGATTAGTTCATTCATTTATTCTTTTCTTTAGATTCCACATATAAGTGACATCATATGGTATTTGTCTTTCTCTGTCTGACTTATTTCACTTAGCATAATGTTCTCTAGGTCCATCCATATTGTTGCAAATGGTAAGATTTTATTCTTCTTTATGGCTGCGTAATACTCCATTGTATAAACGTACCACAGTTTCTTAATCCAGTCGTCTAGCAATGGGCATTTTGGTTGTTTCCATGTCTTGGCTCTTGTGTATAGTGTTGCAATAAACATAGGGGTGCATAAATTTTTTTGGATTAGAATTTTGGATTTCTCCAGATAGATACCTAGGAGTGGAATTGCTGGGTCATGAGGTAGTTCCATTTTCAGATTTTTGAGATACCTCCATACTGTTTTCCGTAGTGGCTGTACCAATCTGCAATCCAGGACTTGTGATATCGGGGAGGGGGGATGGGATCTATGAACACAGACTGCTCTTGTAATAGAGGAATGACTTCTAAGTGCTAACAAGTCCTTCAGTGACTGATGGAACATCATTCCCACCAAAGTCAGGGACAGATTCTTCTCATTCTCGACATCAGCACCACAACCCTCACTCCCTTACATCCATAGTCCAGGGAAGTCCATTTACTGCTGTATTTCAGCCAGCATGGCGCCTTATTTGATTTACATTTGCATGTAGTCAGCCATTCCCAGACCCCAATTAATTGTTTAGTTCATTAACTAATTAGTCTATGCAATTTGTTAGTTCATGGTACCATGGTGCCAGGTACCATGTAAAGATGTAGAAAACTGCTGCTGATCCCCAGTGGCTGTTTGGATGTACCTGTAGACATTGGCCATCAAATGTTTTTTTTAGGCAATTTTTTTCAATTCAGGAAAATTTTATTGAGAAGCTACTGTATACCAGGACTGCGTGAGGGGATGCAGAAATGAGTAAGATAGACTCCTGATCTTGAGGGGCTCACATTATCCATTGGGGAGTCAGACAAGCAAAAAGAACTACTGACCTCTCATGATGGCCTTCCTGAAGCCAGTATTCGGGGGTCAAATTTAACAAAGAAACTTCCCTGTCCAAGGTGAATCTGGCTTCAGCTCAGGATGCATTTATTCAATTTTCAAGTGTGAAAGGAATTTTCAAATATTGTTTTGAAAAAGAAAAGTCCTCCTGGAGGTTAAGGGCTGAGGACCATTGCTATTATTTCTTGCTAATGAGAGACAGACAATTCCAGGTCCCCAGTGTATATTTTTAGAAACAAGACTAAATAATAAGTTGGGGCTCCTTTCAGTAGAACTGCAGTGATGCTAATGAAAGAGAAATTCTTCTGGTGAGCCTGGAGGGCAGAAGATGCAGGGCCTAGAAGGATCCATGGCACCGCAAATAAGAACCATCACATCCCCAGACAAAAAGACCATGAGCAAGGAGGGCTGTTGGGGAGAGCTGCTGGTTGGTTGGTATCAATATAGTCAGGAAAAGAACAGTTGAAAGTGTGTTTAAAAGTTTTCAGGCTCTCTGTTAGAGTTGCGTCAATTACTTCATTTAATGCTCATTAACTTGTCCTGGGAAGTAAGCATGGCTGTCTACTTCACAGCTTGGAAAAGTTAAGACACGTGCTCGAGGGGCATGCTGTAAGGACGTGTGCAGTGGCTATAATGGGACTGACCCACCCATGCTGTGCCACAGGCGGAAATCAGGTAAGCTCTCAACCTTAAGGGTAAGTATCATGAGTATTTTATGTGTCCATAGATTTTTTTTTTTTATTGTGAAACGTATCAAACATAAAAATGTATATATGTATATGCAGTTTAAAGAGTAACGATAAAACAAACTCACATATTTACCACCGAGCTTATGAAGCAGAAAATTTTGTTTGAGATCTTGTTCTTTTTCCTTTATCATCGATATATGTATATATTATTTAGTTTTGCCTGTTTTTATATAATGGAATGATTCATTATCTATTCTCCGGTGACTTGACTCTTTAACATTATGTTTTAGCAATTCATCCAAATTGATTCATGTAGCTTTGGTTTATTCAATTTTACTGCTACATGGCTTTCCAATGTATGAATATGTCACAATTTATTTATCCATTCTGTTGCTGATGTGGATTTGGATTGTTTCTGGCTTTTCTAACTGCTATGAACATTCTTGTGTATATCTGTTGGCACCCATGTGTGAGAGCTTTTCTAGGGCAAACACCTCCAATGGAATTGTGAGTTTCCAGTGTATGCGTGTGTTTAGCTTGATAATACTGAAGTGTGTACCAAAGGGACTGTATAATTTTAATTCCCATAATCAGTGGATGAGAGTTTTCATTGTTCTCCAACCTTTCCATCTTGAGGTTGACCAATTTGTAAATTTTTGCCACTCTGGTGAGTGTAAAACAGTATTTTATTATGATATTAATTTGCATTTACTGATGACTAATACGCTTAGGCATCTTTTCTTCTATTTATGGACATTTATTCTGCCTTTTTAATGAAATGTCTGTTAAATCTTTTTGCCTATTTTTCTTTTGGGTTTTCTTTCTCATACTGATTTGGAGGAGTGCTTTATATTTTGTGGCTACTAATCAGAATAATACTTGTGGTGGGTTTTTTCTTTTTTCTTTTCCAAGGATGTTCATTACCAGGTAATGGAAGTTACCTTTCAGTCCTAGTTTGAGAAGATTAAAAAAAAAAAAAATCCTAAACAGATGTTAAATTTTGTTGATAGTGTTTATATCCTGCATCTACTAAAATTATCATATGGTTTTTCTTCTTTAATCTGTTAATGGGGTGGATTTTGTTAATGAATGTTCCAATTGCATTCGTGGGATAAACCCAACTTGGCCATATGTATTATCTTTGTTTATATATGGCTGAATTCAGTTTGCCAATATTTTGTTTAGGATTTTTATCATTTTCCTTTTTCTTCTGTTTTTTTTTGGGGGGGGTACAATGTAGGTATTTAGTTTATTGCTTTAGTTTTGTAGCATAAAAATATATTCTGGTTTTCTAGTGCTACATAACAAACTATATTAAACTTAGTGGTGTAAAACAATGCAATTATTTATTATTATCTCTCATGGCTCTGGGGTTCCACTGAGCTCTAGCTATTACATCATCCTTGCTTGAAATTGCTCATGAGTTTACAGTCAGATGGTGGCTGAGGCTGGAATCATCTAGTAAGCTTTCTCACTTGCATGTGTGAGAAAGCTTGAGCTGGGAGGATTCAAACAGCTGGGTCAGAAAGCTGGGGCTCCTAAGTATCTCTTTTTATCTCTATGTGATTTCTTCTTGTGGTCTCTCCAGCATGGCCGCTTCCAGGTAGTTGGACTTTTCCTGAATCCTTCCAGAGCGAGTGTCCCAAGAGAAACTGGTCAAAGCTGCATAACCTTTTCTAATCTAGCCTTGGAAGTCATACAGCACCTCTTCTGCCATGTTCTGTGTGTTGAGGAAGTCAAAGCATGCTCAACAGAATATGTCACTTTTTGATGGGAGAAGTGTCAAAGCATTTGTGACATGATTTAAAACCACCATACTTAGACTAGCCCTATAAAATTATTTGAGGAGTGCTTTCTCTATTTTTCATCCTCCAGAGTATTTGTATGAGATGATAATTAATCTTATGCCTGGAAATTTCAGTAATGCTAATCTATAACACCATCTGGAATATTTTCTTTTTGGGAATATTTTAAACTACTCATTAAATTTTTTTACTAGTTATAGTCTTTTCATTCTTTTCACTCATATCTTTTCATTGCTTTTTGAGTCAGTATTTATGAGTAACATTTCACTAGGAATTCACTCATTTCATCCAATTTTAAAATTTCCTAAATTAGAATTCTATGGGAGGCAGAATAATGCCCCAACCCCCAACATGTCCATGCTCCAATCCCTGGAACCTGTGAATGTTATCTTACACGGCAAAGGGTCTTTGCAAATATGATTAACTGTATGGACCTTGAGACTGGAAAATTATCTTGAGTATCCAGGTGGACCCAGTCAAATCACATGAGTCCATAAAAGCAGAGAACCACTTCCAACTATGGTTAGAGAGTGCAACTATGAAAGAAAAGTCAGAGACATGTGACATGAGAAGGACTTGACCCACCATTGCTGGCTTTGAAGATGGGGTTAGGAGGTCGTGAGCCAAGGAATGGGGGTGGCCTCTAGAAGTGGGGAATAGCCCTCAGCTGGTGGTCAACACCCTGAACATGCACAGAAAAGGATTCTTCCCTAGACCCTCCAGAAAGGTGTGCAGTCCTGCCAACACCTTCTGATCTACAGAACTGTGAGATCATAAATTTGTGTTGTTTAAGCCACTAAATTTGTGGTCATTTGTTATGGCAGCCATAGAAAACTAATGCAAGTTGTTCACATATTATTTGTTTAATGTCTGTTAAATATATGACTATGTCCCTTCTTTTATTACTAGTTGTTTATTTGAGGTCTGTCTCTCTCTCATTAATCTTGCCAGAAAATTGTCTATTTTATTAGTTTTTTTCAAAGCCCCAGCTCTTGCTTTGATGATTCTCTATATCCATGTGTGTTTTAAACTTTCCTTAACTTGTGACCTTATCTTTATTATTTTCTCTCCTCTGCTTTCTTTGATTTATTCTTCTAACTGCTTAAGTTGGATGTTTGGCTTCTTTATTTTGAGATGTTCTTATCTAATGAAAGCATTTAGGGCCATACATTCCCTGTAAGTACAATTTTAGCTGAATCTAACTTTTTATACATATTTTCATTATGTTACATTTTAATTAATGTCTAAAGTTCATGAGTCATCTTAGAAGTGTGATTTTAAATACATAGACAAATGGGAATATTCTAGTTATCTTTTTGTTGTTGATTTCTAACTTCTAATTAACTTATTGTCCACTACTCAACTCTGCCACTGTCACATAAAAAGAGCCGTACACTACACATAAATAGATGGGCAGAGCTGTGTGCCAATAAAACTTTATTTACAAAAACACATGAAGGGCTGGGTTTGGCCTATGGACTGTAGTTTGCTAACCCCTGCTGGAGAGATTCTCTCTCCTCGTGGCCTTTCCTGCAGGGTTGCCAAGACCTCTGTGTATAATGGCGGAGGGCTCCAAGAGAGCAAAGGTGGGACCCGCAAGATCTCCTAAGATTTAAGCCTGGAACTCACACAGCATCACTCTCACAATAGTCTATTAGACAAAGCAAGTCACAAGGCCTGCCTAGATTCAAGTTTGAAGAAGTAGACTCTACCTCTTAAGGGGAAGAGCTGCGAAAAAGAAAATTCATGGCAATATTTAGTCTCCCTAGGTATCTTGACTGCCTTACTGATAGAAATGGAAGTTCAAGGATTATATATACATTTTAATTAATAGATTATTTTTAGAAAAGTTTTAGGTAGGTTTACAGAAAATTGAGCAGATAGTACACAGGGTAACTCTCTTTCTCCTCTCAGTTTTCTCTTATTAACATCTTGTTTAGTATGGTAAATTTGTTGTTATTGATGAACCAATATTTACACACTATTATTAGCCAAAGCCCATAATTTAGATTACGGTTCACTTTTTTATTTTTTTTAAAGACTTTTTTTATTGGGGAAAGGGGAACAGCACTTTTTTGGGGAACAGTGTGTACTTCCAGGACTTTTTTTCCAAGTCAAGTTGCTGTCCTTTCAATCTTAGTTGTGGAGGGTGCCGTTCAGCTTCAAGTTGTTGTCCTTTCAGTCTTAGTTGTGGAGGGCACAGCTCAGCTCCAGGTCCAGTTGCTGTTGCTAGTTGCATGGGGTGCAGCCCACCATCCCTTGTGGGAGTCGAACTGGCAACCTTGTGGTTGAGAGGACGCGCTCCAACCAACTGAGCCACCCGGGAGCTCAGCGGCAGCTCAGCTCAAGGTGCCATGCTCAATTTTAGTTGCAAAGTTCAATCCTCCTCTCTTACTGAGTCCCTGGCAACCACTGATCTTTTTACTGTCTTTTCTAGAATGTCATATAGTTGGAATTATACAGTATGTAGATTTTTCAAATTGGCTTCTTTCCCTTAATAAAATGCATTTAGGTTCTTCTATGTCTTTTTGTGGCTTAGTAGATCATTTCTTTGTATCAACGAGTAGTATTTTATTATATGAATGCACCAAAATTTGTTTATCCATTCACCTATTGATGAGCATCTTGGTTCCTTTGTTGACTGTCTTTCCCCACCTGCACACAACCCCATCTCCCCGATGAACCTCTTTTCTCCCCACTATAATTTCCCACCTCTCCAGGAAGCATAGCTCGCTCTCTTCTGTATTCTCCTACTGTTCTGTATACACAATCATATTGTGGTGTCTGCAAACTCTATTGCAGTTGGTAATTTTTAATATACTTCCCCAGACTGTGAGTTCCTTGAAGCCAGGAACTAGTGATAATTTATCTCTATATCCATGTGCCTGGCACTGTGCCTGGCTTATTATAGACCTCTTGCTGAATGCAGATGGAAGAGCAAAGGCATAAAGAAATGTGTGGTCAAGTCTGCCAGTGCAGGCAGGCAGGTGGAAGGTCTAACAAGGGATGCAACACTGGCATTGTGCTTGAAAGATGACATGGTGTTAGCCGGGCAGGAAAGTGGAAGGAAAGACATTGGGAAGAGCATGGGTGAAGGTGCAGAGATATTAAGCAGCGCAGGGTAATTGGAGGGCTGCAAGTCAGTGTCTCCAGAACTGCTATGGACTGAATGTTGAAGCCCTCAGCCCCAAAGTGATGCTCATGGGGCATTTGAGAGGTAATTTGAGTTACATTGGGTCATGTGGGTGGGGCCCGCATGATGGAATTGATGCCCTTATGAAATGAGGAAGAGCCATGAGCACTCTCTCCCTATGCATGTAACAAGGAAAGGCCATGTGAGCACACATGGAGAAGGTGTCTGTCTACAATCTAGGAAGCAGGCTCTCACCAGGAACCAAATCTGTTAGCACCTTGATCTTGGACTTCCCGGCCTCCAGGATTGTGAGAAATAAATGTCTGTTCTGAAAGCCTCCCAGTCAATGGTATTTTGTTATAGTGGCCCAAGCTAAGACAAGAGCCTCGCAGAGTGCTTGGCTCACGGTGGGTGCTCAATAAATGTTTGTGGATGAATGAATGAATGAATGAATGAATCCATTGACATCTTTTACTTCCTCACTGTAGGGACATTTTTGTTTATCTGTGGAGGCAGTTTCATTTCTCATAATAGAAGATTGGCTTTTAATCAAAGCCTTTCCTCAGTCGGAGAGCTTTGTCTTTTTGTGTGTGACTTTCAAGGAACTCACAGATCAACAGTTTAATAGCAGGGCTCTCAGCGACAAGGTTGTGACTTTAAATAGTGTGAGGACCCCAATGGCTGGACTCACGGGCAATCTGAATATTGATCACAAATTTTAAAATGGCCCTTGGGAAGTACAGCATGATTTTAGGAGAGATTTCCAATTAACTTGGGCTGTTCAAAGCAGCTCGAGGCCTGGGAAAGCACGCATTGGAATTTTCCGAAGGCCTTTATCTCCTGAAACAGAAAATATAAATGGTAGTGGGGGAAAAAAAATCAAAGTTACTGAACATGGAAATCACCACTTTGGGGTCTATGAGAACCACATCTTGTTAACTCCCTGTTAGGCAAGGGAGCTTTCAGAGGTGTAGAGGCAAGTTCCAGACCGTCAAATGTCTGCCTTGCTTTATACTTGTGTGAACTCTTGTCCTGGTCCTCCTGCTGGTAGGGTACATGTTCAGACCAGCAAGGGTGGTGTCTGACATCGCCTACCAGCCCCCTGGGGAAAACCTTGCACGTAGCAGGCACTTAATGCACTTTGGTGGGATTGAACTGAAGAGAAAGACTCCTTAGGAAAGCAGAGGGATGCAAAGGGCTCTCCCTGTCATTTACTACTTTGCTCTGACTTGGAGGCAGAGCAGCCTGTCTGAAGCTAGGGCTCAGACGTCTTCCCTCTGGAGGCTCTGAGTCTTCATCACATACCTGGTAATGCAATAGGCACCTTACAGCACCATTTTGTCAACCCTACCAATAACCTTTTGCAATTGATATTATTATCCCATTTTACAGATGGAAAAATGGAGACATTGGAGAACAAACTCTCCTGAGTGGTTTTCATTCAAAAGGTTTCCAAGATCCCATCTGACCACTCCACCAGCTGAAATATATATATATATATATATATATATATATATATATATATATATATATATATATATATGTAAAGTCATGCAGAGGCACTGCACTCAGTACAGCTTCAATTTTGTCAAGCAAACTAAAAAGGGAGAGGCCTTCCAGCCAATCAACTCAGTGACCCATTTATTAGATTGGCTAACTGATCCCTTGAAGAGTGTAGAATAAGTGTTAAGGGTTGTATAAGTGGGGCAGACCCAACAATCATTCCCTTCTCCCTTTTCTTCTCCACTGGCAGAACCCACCCTACCCAAGGTTAAAGCATAAAATTCCAACAACTCACCTTCCCAGCATCTCTTGCATCTAGAGAGGCCATGTGACTGGCTCTGGTCAATGAGATGCAAAGGGAGCTCTCCTAAGAGGCTTATGAATAAAGACTTCCTCTATAAGAAAGAGAGTGACCCCCAAGAAAAGCTGTCTTTCTTCCTTTAGTTCCTTCATGCTTTAGATGATATCATGTGATGATGGGATATCTTGACTATTTTTGTGATTATGAGCAACCAAATATATATATGTTTAAGGATGGCAGAGTGGGTAGATGGGTGGAGCATGGGTTCTTAGAGACATTATTAGTGGTAAGATCACTTATCTCCAGACTACCTTTTTTGGTGAGATGATGAAATATCTTTATTGTTTAAGGCATTGTTTGTTGAATATTCTGAAGTGAGTGTGTCCAACATTTCCTGAAAGCATTCTGACTTTTGAAATTGTGGAGAAGGAAATATGACCAGTGACAAGTCCTGAGTAATAACATTATTGGGGTGGAGTATTGAGGATGGGGAGAAGGCCAAGATCAAGATCAGTGGCCCAGGGCACTGAAGCAGAGGGGGATGAGGATTGCAAATGAAAACAAATCTGGCCTTCAGTAGGGAGAGACATTATTTGAGAAGACAATTACAATAAGGGAGGCAGATTACCACAATAGGGAGAATGCTCTGACAATGAGGTTAGTAAGTGTCCCAACAGTCAGGCAGAAGGGAATTTGCTTTTATAGGAAGGAGGAAAGAACCCAGTGTGGGGGAATGGGATGTGTGGGTTGTGTCATGGGACAGTTGATTAGGGAATGATTTTTCCCTGAGTTCAGCTAATTCTTTGGCAGAGTCCTTAAATAAAAAAAAAGTTGTTCCATGTTCTAATGCTCAAGAGTGGGTCAAAGTTCAGGGACCTGGAGGAAGAAAAGAAACCTGATTAAATTGGTCAAGTTAAGTTAGGGGGCATTTTGTCCAGATTGGTCAGTGGGGGTCATCAGTTCAGCTAATCACGTGTGAGATGAAGAATGGATGTGGTGGGTGTGTGTTTGGCCTTGTCAAAGGTTAACAAGGGGGTCATCTGTGAGTCTTATCTAAGTCATGTGGCGAAGGATGGTTTTTGCAGTGAGACATTTCTTGGGACACAAAAGTGGAGTAGAGGTGAGGTAGAGATTTCTTAACTGTCATGGTTTTCCAGGAGTACAAGGCTCAGTGAAGCTCAACATTGTCAAGGGACAAACTGAAAAGGTAAAATGAGGCCTCAGGGCGGAATTCAAGAGGCCACTGAACCATCCAAAAGTATCAGTCCCCTCCTATGTGCCAGGTACTGTGTTAGGGGACCCAGAGCCACACAGATGATTCAGACATGGTTCTCTTAAGGAGCATAGCGTAGGAGAGAAGATCTGAACACAGATACCTGCCGAAGGTCTCTGTGACATCTGTGGTCTGCTCTCACAGGGCTTTCCACGCACTCAGATTCTGTTTTCTTTGGGGACCACCTGAGCCTTGCAAACTGCCTGCCCAGCAGCAGACCCATATGCTCTGAGCATGTTTGCAAAACCTAGGAGGATCAAAAGCAAAAAAGGGAAAGGTTTTCCAGAACTCGAGCCTCAGCTCAAAAGAGTTAAAGGATTAAGCAAGTAAATAGCAAAATCCCAAAGAACCCCTCTCAGAGATGCTGAATCTTGATTTTTGCTTTCTTCCTCTGGAGAGTACCTGGGAAGTCTCACCTGATATATCATACTTTAGCCTAGATGGGGGCAGGTATAGAGATTGTCATCATCCAAGCAAAAACCCGGATGCCGTGAAAGGTGCAGTCACTTTAATTAGGTAACACAGCAGGTCATTGCTGAGACTCAAGAAAATTGTTTGGTCTTATTCTGGTTTCTGTTTCACCAGGCTTTTACTAATGCCCCAGTTATGGCCTCTCTGAAAGTGGCTAGAAGCAGGGGTTGGGTTGCAGGTGGGCAAAAGGCAGAGCCAAATGCTGCTCCCCAGAAGAGAGATGGGCAATAACAACAACAACAAAAAATTATACTTCAACTTATTCCGCAAAACTGATATAAAAACATCAGGTCCCCTGCCTAAGCATTGCTATTATTAACACAGCACAATAACATTTACAGTCCTTAGCGACGCAGCTTGAAGATAAATATACCAGAAAGCATGGACCTCCATATGGCTGTAAGAAAACCCTCTGAACATCCCATTTGAAATAATTTTTTAAGAAGTTATCACCAGAAACTTCCTCAATTATGCAGATTTCTTAGGATGATACAGGTATTTGACTTTGAAGAGGACACAGGCTGACTGTAATTCTTCTTTTTACATTAGACTTTCCCACAGGTTGTGTGGTTGTCTTTATGTTCCACATCTTCCTTCTTTCTTCCTTTCATCCACATCCTCTAGCTCTAGCATCCAGACATCATAGTAGAGATGGCTAATTATTTCTCAATATGCATTCTCCTTTTCTGCCTTCAGGAGAATGCTCACATTTTTATTGAGGATATAGCTGCTCAGGTAAAAACTATATTTCCTAGACTCCCTTGCAGCTAGCGTGGCCACATGACTCTTCTTGTCAATGGTATGTGAGTGAAAGTGGTGTATACAATTTCTGAGAGTATTAGGTTAGTGCAAAAGTAATTGCGATTTAAAAGGTTAAAAATAATTGCAAAAACTGTAATTATTTTTGCATACAACTACAGAAAAGAAGTATGCCATGTCCTTCCTCTACTTCCTTCCTCCTTTCCTCGGTTTGGAACATGAATATGATGGAAGGAGTTGGAGCAGCCATTCTGGGCCATGAGGTGGAAGCCTTATACTGAGCAATGTTTTCAGCAGAGGGACAGGGTAGAAGGAGCCTGGGTCCCTGACGTTACTGAGCTACCATAAGAACCTAAACTCTCTATCTAAACTTTAAGTAAGAGAAAAATAAACATCAATATTGTTTAAGCCACTGTATTTGGTGGTGGGGGGTAGATCTCTATTATAGCAGCTTAGCATGTTTCCTAACTTAAGTCATGGATAAATCTTTTTTTTTTTTTTTTTTAAGATTTTTTTTTTTTTTTTTTTATTGGGGAAGGGGAACAGGACTTTATTGGGGAACAGTGTGTACTTCCAGGACTTTTTTCCAAGTCAAGTTGTTGTCCTTTCAATCTTAGTTGTGGAGGGCGCAGCTCAGCTCCAGGTCCAGTTGCCATTGCTAGTTGCAGGGGGCAGAGCCCACCATCCCTTGCGGGACTTGAGGGATTGAACTGGCAACCTTGTGGTTGAGAGCCCACTGGCCCATATGGAATCGAACTGGCAACCTTCGGATTTAGGAGCACAGAGCTCCAACCACCTGAGCCACCGGGCCAGCCCATGGATAAATCTTTAAAGGCAGCTATGGGCAATATTCAGGATGAAGAATTAATGGGCAACAGATTGGAAATCAACAAAGAGACTCGTCCATCTTTGACTTTGTTGGTCAAGAATCTTTAGGAGTTGAAAAAAAAATCAGAGAAAAGCATGTCTCATTTGGTGGTGTCTGTGAGCCAAAAGAAATATGGAATAGAGAGGTTTTGATGGAATGGAAGGATCTGAAAGTAAGACAGATCTGACTGACTTATTAGGTCTGTGGCCTTGGGTAATTCTTAACCCTTTTATCAGTTTCCCTTTCTATTGAATGGATACACCACTTATTAACTTGGCTATTTTGAGAATCAAGTAAGACCATATGTTTAAAAATAAGCATAGCATGAATGAAAGGGCCAGGAGGTCTGGATGAATCCCATCTGCCATTATCTTGTTTGGTTGCCTTGGGCAAGTCACTACACTTCTCTGGGTCTGTTGTTTCATCTCTCAAATGATGAAATTTAGACTAGATTATCTCCGAGGTCCTTTCCTGCTCAGAAATTCTATGATTCAAAAAAGTCAGGCTATAATATTATGACAGAGAATCAAACTTTAAAACAACACTTTGCCAGAGCTGACATAGCTGGCTGTGGTGCCTGAGAGTTGTTATGTACTCATATATCTCTTCCCAACTCTGTAGTCGGAAAGGTCATAATGGCAGCTTAAACTAAGCCATGGTGGGAGAATTTACACCACAGAGATTGGCAAATGCTATAAAACAGGGCACCCGTTCCTCTGCAGAAAGTTAGTTGTTACATGTTTACCAGCATACAAGGAAAGAAAAGTGAAGGGTTTATATGTCTTCATGCTCCAAGTAGCAAATATAACCAATAAAGCTCAAGATGAGAATGTACAAGTCTGTATATAGAGAGCTGACAGGGAGGAATTAGAAGTTAGCCAACTCCTGGACCCTAGGTGCCCAGATTCAGCTCTGGGTTGCAGTAAATGTGCCCCCTGTGACATGAAGGAGTTACTACCTCTCCCTCAGTGACCAAGTTACCTGGCCTGTGCTATTGTTACCTCAGATGTGCCATTTTGTAATTTAATTAAAACCAGAGGCTTGAGATAATGGACTGGTTGTGCCTGAGGCCCCACCCTGGGTAGAAGGTAGACCCTTGGAAGCAGGAAAAAAGATCTTCCAAGACACTAGGTGATCAGGAGCAGTCCTAAAATTACTCCAGGTAATCCAAGCAGTGTAGTTACCTAAGGCCCTGACTCATCTAGTCAAGTAGGTAGGACCTGAGGCCTGGAAAATGTTTGGAGATCCTAGACCCACTCACTCATTCTCACCACGTAGAGTGTCTTCTCAACGTGTGTTTTGAGGAATAGCTAGTTGTTCCTTGGCATGCTAGTAGCACTCCCTTCCTTACCCCAAGAGGAGTTCATTGTTAAATAACTTTGGATTTTACAAAGTAAATAGGTTCTTTATGGCACTACTTCTGAGAGATTTGAATAGGCTAAAGTAGCACCCCTCAAACTGTGGTGATGCATCAGATTTTTAAACTTCCAATCAACACCTGGTCCTACGGCCCCTATGTGCAACTTACTATGCAGGTTTGCCAGCACCCAACCTGGATCAACCCTGTTCAATAAGATAAGTTCATGGGTCATGCACTTGAGTGTCCTAGCAATGTCCAGTTGTGATAACGGTCTCTCATCGCTTAACGCCAGGTTTTGTACTTATCACTTGTGATCCAGTGACGGTTTGTGGCACAGTGTGTGAGTCTTACTCTGAGTACCACTGTGCTGAGTACCTGGCTGTCCTCCTCTGCAAGGAGTATGCTCCTGTCCCAAAAAGGCCTCCTTCCTCTCCCTGGGATTCCCAGGTACAAACCGGTCATTGAGGAGTGCGTCCCGCGGTTGCCGAAAGTGCAGCTCAGCCAGAGCTGGACATCTGCACCCAAGCTGCTGGGGAATTTCCTGACCCAGCCCAGTATAGAAAAAATGGAATCTCCAGAATCCAAACTCGCCTTTGATATGAAAGGACAAATGAGCATCAGTCAAGTCCCCAAACACAGAGGAAAACAAGGTGCATCCAGTGCTTCCTTTCTGTCTTCCACAGGCTCGTAAATGCAGAAAAGACACAGCAGCCTTCCGGTTGGACTTCCACGAAGTCCTCTGAAATAGGAAGTCCTTCCGAGACAGCAGAGCCTATTTCATTGTCTCTGGGGAAAAATATGTTCACTCCCATCCAAGGCCACTGCCACACAGACTGAGGGTCTCGTCGTCTATAAGACTTGGCCGAGGCAGCAGGGCCTGGATCCATCTCTGGTCTCCAGATTTCTTTCTCCACAGCTTGACAGGTGGATGCCAGGACAAGGCAACCATCGCTTCCCTTCACTTTCTTTCCCTTCCCCTTCCTCCTCCTGTGCTGGTTCTTGTCATACATCCTCACTGGAAGTCAAGTGTAAATAGAAGGCTCTGACTACCAGGTCAGGCTGCTGTCAGGGTTTCCCCTTCTCTTTGAGATGTTCACTGTCCCTGCCAACTCTTTATTCTGTACCTGTCAGAGCTGGCGCCCTCAAATCTCTGTATGGACAGATTCCCTCCTCGGTGAACACTACCAGTGACCCGAGAAGTGCTTGGAATCAGGCGCTCTCTTTCCCAGCAGAGACAGATTCGACTGGATGTTTTTCCTCATCGTTTCACCAGCCTCTTCTTTAGTGTGAGGAACAATTTATTCATGAGGTGGGTACAAGGCCAGTTATGGGGAAGAAGGGGCTGTGAACGATTCTGTCAGGTAAAGGATGCTAGGATTGCCCCCAGTGCCGTGTCTCTTGATATATTCCTACATGGCTTCAAAACTGGTCCAGATATGTACAGTGATGGAAGGAGAACTGACTCTGGGTGGTGAACACATAATGCAATATACAGATGATGTATTATAGAATTGTACGCTTGAAACCTATGTAATTTTGTTGACCATTGACACCCCAATACATTTTAAATTTTAATAAAAAACTGGTCCAGATGGAGTGAAGCCCCCGGGAAGGTTGGGTGTTAGGTAGTGTTGGGTTTTGGAGTCTCCCTAATGTTAAGTGGAGGTGTCTAGCCGGCATGTGTGGAGGAGAGATGCAGGTCATTTGTGTAGAAATGACAGTTGATACCATGGGCATCAGGATGGCGATCTCTGAGGCAGGCTGTGTGGAAACAAGGAGCGAGCCTGGGAGAACACTCACAGTGAGAGAAGTAGCAAGAAGAGTTAGGAAAGCAGGTTGGAAAGGGGAAAATGGAGGAGTAGGTAGGTAGGAAACTGGAGGGAGATAGCACCTCATCAGGATAGGGAGGTAAGACTCAACAGTATTGTGTTGCCAAGAAATGCAGAAGGTTGAAGACTGACAAAGGAAATGACTGGGGATTAAGCTGGCTCTGAGCAAGGCAGCCAGGTGTGGCATGCAAGCTGCATACCTCCAGGGGCGCTACCCACACTGCATCTGTGGGAATGATGACCTGGAGTTGCGCAGTGTCCCACCTGCGTAGCTATTGCGGATAGCTCTGCTTATGAGAATCTCGTCAGGCAGGGGGTAAAGGAAGAAGGCCGGCTGTAAGCTGCTGTGGTGTCAGTGGGAGGTGAGGCAGGAGCTGGGGCCAGAGAAGTTTGAAAGGGGTCTGGGAGAGAAAGAAAGAAAAGAATGGCGACTAGAAAGGTGTCAGGCTTGAGGGGAAACAACGTATTTTCTACCTGAATTATAGCTGGGACTTGGAAATTTGAGGATATCCAGTGTCTTTTCTTTTTCTTTTTTAATTACAGTTGACCTACAATATTATATTAGTTTCAGGTGTACAACATAGTGATTAGACATTTATATACACCTTATAAAGTGATCAGCCTGGTAAGTCTAGTACCCATCTGATGCTATACATAGTTATTACAATATGATTGGCTATATTTCCTTTGCTATACTTTACATCCCTGTGACTATTTTTATAACTGGCAATTTGTGCTTCTTAATCCCTTCACATTTTTTGTCCATCCCCCTAACACCCCTCTCATCCCACGACCATCAATTTGTTCTCTGTATCTATGAGTTTGTTTCTGTTTTATTTGTTTATTTTTTAGATTCCACACATAAGTGACATCATATGGCATTTGTCTTTCTCTGTCTGACTTATTTTACTCAGCATAATACCATGTTGCTATTGTGCTAGGTCCATCCATGTTGTTGCAAATGGTAAGATTTCTTTTTGTGTGTGTATGTGGCTGAATAATATTCCATTGTGTATATGAACTTTATCCATTCATCTACATATTTTAGCATCTTTTCTTTTCATTGTTTGCTGTAACACAGCTGTGGAGAGACACCAGCTCCTGGCTGTCACAGAGCTTACACGTAATGGTAAGTGGTATAACAGAGGGGGCTAGCTGGGTGGGGTGAGGTTAGATTTGGGAGTCAGGGTAGGCTTCTCTGAGGAGGTGAACTTTAAGCTAAGTCCTGAAATTCGAGAAGGGGCCCACCCTGTGAAGACGAGGGAGAAGTGTAGACCTGGCAGAGAGACCCGCCAGTACAATGGTTCCAAAATGGAAATTGAGCCTAAGATATTTAGGAGGGAGCAAGAGGCCAGTGTGGCTGGAGGATAGAGGTGGAAAGGGGTGTGAGGTGAGGCAGGAGTAGCAGGCAGGGCCCAGGTCATATAGGGCCTCTCAGACTATGGAAATAATTTTCCATGAGAGAGTACAAGTGCCATGTATGCCAGATTCATGTCTGAATCTGAATCTGAAGCTCTAATCCCCCTACTATGCCTCAGGCTCCAAATTTGATCCTACTTTAGTGTTAATCGTCCTGGCAGGGGCATTCTGAGAACGAGCTGCCACTCTTCCACTTATCGCCTTTGTGATTTACTTCTTCTTTCTGGGCCTCAGTTTACTTATCTGGAAAACGGAGACAGACTCAGTTATTCCAGGGCCCCTCTCTATCCTGAGTATCACGGTGCGGGGTGATCCTTTCTTTGATACATGGCTCATCTGATCTGCCAATATCGGCAGTGCCCTGAGCCCTTTAGTACTCAGCTCTTTGGAAAGAGAATGGCAAGGGGTAGGCCACCTTGGACCAGCTTCCGGCAAGTCCACAAAGGCCTGGAGACAGGTGATGTCCTGGGGTGCATTCCGCTAAACCTGGGATCACCTAGCAGAGGGACAGGCTGCGCACCTCGTGAACAGGGCTTGAGCCTGTGGCTCAGTAAGCACCGGAGCCTTCTACACCTCCTCTCGAAGCCACTTCCAAGGTGGTTGAGAGTATTGGTGTGTTTTTCCTCTCTGCGTTTGAAAGCCAGAGGTCAGCTCAAGTGTAACTCTGACAGATGACATCTGCTCCTTGTTTGGAAACACCCTTTTCAAATCCAACCCGAAATGGGATTAACAGAACAGCTTGGCTCATTTTCAGGACGGTCATTTGATGAACCTCTCCAAACTCATTTGAAGGAAGTGACAGAAAAGAGTGAGATTTCAAATTAGGGAAATTGGCGACAGGCTCTGCTCAAAATCAGCCTCCCCACCTCCAGCCTGCCAACTGCAGAAAACAAAAGCTCCAGAGTAGGAAAGTGACACAGCGCCACCTCCCGGCAGCTGCCTGGCCAATTGAGGCCTCTGGCTGAAGCAAGGTCTCCCCAGGTTCAGGGCCTGCCCAAAGCTTGGGGAGGCTAGACCTGTCACTGGGCTCCCAGGAGATGGGGACAGAGAGTTGTCAGAGGTACATGTGTTGTCAGTTCACGATGTGTGTATATGTGTGTATTTATGTGTCATGCACATATGCAGCTGAAGTAGGATTATCTTGTCTTATGAGGGGCAACTCTCTCCTTCACTTGCTTTTAGGTAGGTTTTTTGTTTGTCTGTTTGTTTGTTTTTGTTTTTAGGACAAGATCATAGTTGTTAGGATATGGACTCGAGTCAGATAGCCTGGGTTCAAACCTCAGTTTTTTCACTTAATAACTGTGCAATCTTGGGCAAGTTACTTAATCTCTCTGTGCCTGTTTCCTTTCCTATAAAAAAACAATAATAAGAGTATCAACCATAGAGGGTCACTGCAAGAACTAAAGATCTGATACATGTAAAGTGCTTAGCACAATGCCAGACCCATTATAAGCACTCAATACATATTAGCTATTATTGTTATGTTAATAATAGATTAATAACAATCATTATAGTAATGATTCTTATTCAATTAAACATAGTTCATATATATTTCTTTCTTCTTCACACCCATCCATTAGGCTCATTTCTAATTCCTTATTGGCTGATATGGTCCATGCAGATGTTTCCAGTTCAAGGAAAATAATACTAAATCCACAATTTTGTTGAAGTAATTGACCCTATCCAAATCTATACCCTAACTTCATATAGGCTCCCTGGCAGAATCTGAGAGTCACCCTTGGGGAACACCCATGTCTTTTGTTTTTTAAAGTAGCCAGGCAAGGCAGCTGGACAGTTGGTGCTTCTGAGTAAACCTGGGAAAGCTAGTGGGTCTGGGGATAATACACACCGCCTTCACTTGTTGGACTGAGAATCAACTCATAGGAGAATTTTAGTCCTGGATTTTCCCACATCTATCTGCAGAGCACTCCAAGTATGCTGGTGAATCAGGGAAGGGCTCCGTTTCAAGCCTTGCTGCTCCATTTGAACCAGAAGGGTCTCTCAGAAGTTCTGTCTTGGGGTCAGACTGGGCTCACTGATCCTGACGGAAAGTCTTCTCAACCTAGAGAAAAGATGGTGAGGCGACAGGCTGCCAAGACCAGATGCTGGCCTTTCCGAAAGTCAACCATAAATCAAAGCCTCCAAGGTTACCACGTGTCACAGACACCAGCTCCAGAGTCTCTAGGGGGTCCTGGGCTTCATGACAGGAGACCACCTCTTTCCCAGCCCGTCTGCTGCAGGGAAGAAGACCAGTATGTGGGCTGTCCATTGCCACTGAGGAAGTTGTCCTGCTGTTTAATGAGGTTTAACTCACCCTCTAAAGGAGTGCCTGGCCCAAACATCTGTCTCATCAAAGGGGTCAGAGTCTTAGAGACACAAAAGCTTTTCTCAGCGCCTCCATTCTCTGGTTTTTATTGCTCCCAGAATCCATTCCATTAATGTGCTGGAACAGTCATGACTTTGCCACTACACATGCACCTGGGGAGCACAGCCAGTTTTCAGGACAAGGAAGGAAGGGGAGAGAGGGAAAGTCCTTTGAATCCCCTCAGACTCTGCACTTGGCCTTCTTCTGTACAGTAGACTTAGGCAAGACTCACCTGCTTTGAATGTTTTCTTAGCCAATCCCTGATGTGCTTTAAACCTCCAATTCTCAAGATAATGGTCCTAAGGGAACTGGGAGGAGTCGCCATATCTCAGGCCTGATAAATAATCTGCTTGTGGGGCACAGCAGGCGACTAAAAAGAGCAAATCCCAAACTGGAGACCTTCAGAGTGGTGCCCAAGCACCTTGAAGTCATGGGAATTTTTGCAGAAAACCAGGAAGCATTAATATTTTAACATTAGAGGTTTACATATATAATTGGCAACTACGTCTGGCCATGGAGTTATAAGTAGCCCCAGCCATAGTCTGCTGTTTGACTTTGAACTGGTAACTCCACATTTCTGTGTCTGGTTCCTCATCTGTCAAAGGGACTCATAATACTGGTGTGAGGACTAAATGGCAAAAAATTATGTATTTCATCTCATTGACATACATAATTATGTGCTTGGCACATTGTAGGCACTGGATCCATGGTAGCCAAGTAAGAAAAGTTTAAGAAAAATGTATCGGAAGGAGCTAAATTGAGAAATCCCTTTCCATTGAAATTTTGTGTTTGTTATTGTAAATTGGGAGAAGACTGCCAGTGTTTGATGACAGTGGTGGGGTATCGTGGCCCAGTTAGTGTAGCAGTGTAGCATAAGAGTCATTGTGCTAGGCCAGGGTTCTCATCCTCCTCTGGGTGTGACAACATACCTGACTAAATAGCGTGAGGATGCCCAAACACTGGTAAGAGTACAATCAGTGTCATATAAATGACAAGTTCAAAGCCCGACTCCATCACCAATCAGCTTCATGACCTTGGGCAAATGATTTAAACTCCTGAGTCTGAGAACCAGCAATAGTAATAGTATTTACCTCAATGGTTTGTAGGTGTGAGTGGGTAAATGTGATTGTATGCCTAAAACACTGAGGACAGGGCTGAGCCCAAAGTAAGTGCTCAATTAAAAAGGAAAACAAGGTGGCTATGATTTATGCATGGTTTTCAGCCCCATCTTTCTCCCACTCAGGGAAGCAATTTAGAAAGTAACATTGCTGTGGGGATAAACTTGCAACTACTCAAAATTGTTTCAAACTCATTCACACATATTGCTGTAGTCATTATCCGTCACAAATTGTTTGTGAGCAACCTCATAACTAATATCCAGCAGAAGTTCTCAAATGCAGGTGGGTGCCATACTTTTCTCCAGGCTGCATGAAATCTGTATGAGTTTCCTATGGCTGCTGTAACAAATTACCATGAACTAAATGGCTTAAAACAACACAAATTTATTATCTTACAGTTCTGGTGGTCAGAAGTCTAAAATAGGTCTCAATGGATAAAAATCAGGGTGTTGGCAGGGCTGCGTTCCTTCTAGAAGCTCTATGGGTGTGGGGGCAGAGCCCCAGAAAGAAGTTTCCAGGCTCTCGGCCTCACATAGAAAGGTGTTGGCTCAGGTAGTAAATGGCCAACTGTGATTGCATGGCCGTCAGCTGTAACCAGTGAGCCATTGGCCACAATATAACTGCTGTGGCTATGCTAGCAGGGGGAGGAGAAAGAGAAAGAATGGGGGCTAGCAAGAAGATGGCGGCTGGGCTGGCAAGTGCGGATGGTGGTTTGCGGACAGTGTGGATCCAGCCTCCAGTGAGAGTATAGTGCCGCCAGAGAGAATATAGTGGTATGACTCCCCCATCTATGGCTCCATGGGTGTTCCTTTTTGGCCTCACCATATCCTGCGTTCTTGTATGGGGAGCGGGAGCAGAGACCCCGCCGGACGCCCTGCATGACAATGGGAGAATCATTCCTTGCCTTTCTCAGCTTTTAAAGGCTGCTTCATTCCTTGGCGTGTGGTCGCCTTACAACTTCAAAGCCAGCAGCGGTCAGTTGAGTGCCATCTTTCTCATCATGCCATCTCTTTGTTTCTCACTCTTCTCGCTCCCTCTTCCCCATGTAAGGCCCCTTGTAATTATACTGGGCCCATCCCAGTAATGCAGGATAATCTCTCTATTTTAAGGTCAGGTGATTAGCAACTCTAATTGCATTTGCAACCTTAATTCCCCTTTGTCATGTAATATAACATATTCCTAGGTTGTGGGAATTAGGATGTGGATATTTTGGCAGGGTGCAAGGGAGGCACTTTTTTTTTTTTTTTTTTTTTTTTTTTTTTTACCTACTACATGGATAATCTTGAATCTTAATTTTAAATAATTTAAAATTTTTTCATACGTGTTGCTGCTTTAATCATTGTCAGTTACAAATACTGTAAATAACTCCACAATTAATATTGACCAGAAGTCCTCAAGTGATGGTGGATGCCATACTGTTTTTCAGGCTTTATGAAATATGAAAAAATAGGAAAATTTAGTAATTTTTTTCACAAAGCTAAATTTATTCCATTTAAAGGACTATTCTTTTAGTATTAAAATGATAGCAGCAGATGATAGTTGGCTTTTTTATTTTTTAACTTACTTGGCAAATATAAAAGTTGATACCTCAATAAGTCAAGATCCAAGAGCTTTGGGGGAGGGAGAGGATTTTGCTGGCCTGTGTAATTCAAAGGATGGGAACCTTCACTATCCTCTAGAAACCCTGCTTCCAGCCCACAGTGCCTGAGGCCATGAAACTTTCCACATACTTCAGGGCCTCCTGCCCTTCTCTGCCCCTTTTCCCATACTTCCCAGGGCTTATCGAGGCAAGCCCTGGTCAGTTCAAAGCCAAAGGACTAGGTCTGAACCCCTCCTCTAACAGGGGACAAGTCACTCCTTAGTTTCCCCATCCAGAGAATTAGAATGATGGAAAATCCACCCTGCCCTTTTCACAGGATTGCAAGGGGAATCAAATGAGGAAAGTGCAGTAAACTGTAAAGTGCTGTACAAATAAGAATGATTGTGTTTATAACTGAAACTTGGACTCTCAGTTTCTGGATCTTTCTTTGGTGTTTTCTGAGAAGTGGATGAAAGAAAATGAGAAGGCCCTAGGGGGTAGAATTAAACACTTAGGGAATAGTGGTAGAAAGGTGGTATTTTTTTCTCTCTGAAAACAAAACAAACCCCTAGTTTTATAATTGTGGCAAAATACACATAACATAAAATTGGATTGAATGGATAAACAAAATGTGATATATGTGTATATATACACACAATGGACAGCCCTATAATATGAGTACAGACTCTGCTGCCTGGTTACCACTTAATAGCTCTGGGATGCTGGGCAAGTGATTTAACCTCTCTGTGCCTCAGTTTCCTCATCTCAAAAATGGGAATAATAATAATAGCACCTACCTACTAAGGTTATTTTCAGGGTTAAATGAATGAATATCTGTAAAGTTCCTACAACATAAGGTGTGGTGCGTATGTTAGCTGTTATTCTGCTTTAGTCAATGTTCTTGAACATATATATTTTTGTACACTTCTTGAGGATTTACGTAGGACAAGTTGTTAGAAGTCAAAGTGCTGGGCTAAAGGGTATGATTTTTTTCTTTCCATAGACATTTTAAAAACACAAATTGTCACTAGCAAGAAGACCAAAATAGCTCATACAACCTGTGACATGATAGATTTGAATATGATTAGAAAGCACAAAATTGTCCTCCAAAAGGGTTGCACCAACCATCAAGATGCTTGTAAGGCCCCCAAGCCCATCACTTTTACTCATGTTCCTCAGCATCTGTCTTCTCTTCCCCTAACACCAGCCATGCCCCTTGTCTCTTTCTGCCTGAAGAGAAGGAGCTGGCAGAGATGGATATGTCAAGCCATGCCCTGGGACCTTTTGTAGGTGTGAGCATTTGCTGGGCACTTTCCACTCTGCTGTCGAGAACTTCTCTGTGTGATACCCAGCTCTGCCCCCTCCCCATTCCCATCCACTTCCACAAGAAGCCTGCCCGTCCACCATCCCCACCCTCAGCACCTCTCCCTTCTCTTCAGTCTCTGTCTCGTGTCTCTGGTGACCATACTGTGGCACTTGAATATGATGATATACCAAAGCTTACCAAGCCACTATGAAGGGCAACCTTGTTTTCTCAGGCCCTCCTGGTCTTGTGTTCTCTCTGGAAATATGTCTTAATCACGTCTGTTAATCGTAAAGCAATTCACGCTCCCAGTTTAAAAAAAAAAAAAGGCAAGCTATGCAACGGTATGAACCAAGGTCAAGGCAAGTTTTCCCACTATCTCCACTATCTTATGTCCCCCAAAATAATTATCATTAGTCATTTGTTAAATATTCCCTTAGACATTTTAAACTTGCATATGTTAATATTTTTCAATGTAATCATATTACACATATTCTGTAAGCCTCTTTTTTCTCTCAACAATGGGCGTCTTTCCACGCCAATGCATACAGATCTATTTTAATGACTGAATGACATTCTGGAAGTCTTCTTATTAAAGAAATACTTCTTGACCTTGGTTTTCCCAATTTCAAAGGGGGCATTCCTTTTTGAAGAGGAGTGTGGTGTGGTAGCAAATGAACTAGACCTACAGTTGGAAGGTTGGTTCTTGGCTCAGCTCCCTGTGTGTCCTTGAATGACTAACTACCTTTTTCCGTTAGAAATGAAACAGGACTGTGCGTATGAAAGTACAGGAGTATTATTTCCATGAAATCAGTGAAGTCTTGGATAACAGGATTTAATACAAGATGGTCAAGCAGTGACATGGTCCTCGTGGGTGTGGCATCCTCCAGAAGAGGTGCTTCTGTTTTTCCCAACAACAGAGCTGTCTGAAGACTATAGGGAACCCAGACCCATGAACTCACTGTGTGTTGAGCTAGAAGGAGAGCACAGCTTATCTGTCTTGTAGCCTTGGTTCTTAGGGACGGGTGGTGACCTGCCAGAGGTCAAAGCAGGTCCAGAAACCCGATCACTCTCCCCGTTCAGTGCTCTCCCAGCCCCTCCACACAGCCAGCCCTGCTACAGAAAAGAGAGGACAGATTCTGGCCAGAGTTGGGGAGGTGGGCAAAAGGGGCTGGGTGTCTTCTTGGCAATGTCATCATGGTTCAAGGATGAGATACCCTCCAGGATAAGTGTGGGAAGGGCGATGGCCTGGGAGTCCAGAGACTTGGAATATGGTCATTTTCTGCCACTAACCTTCATCAAGTCATGTCAGGCCTTAGTGTTCTTATCTGTAAAATGAGGGGTTTGGGAAGTATGATGTCTAGGGACTCTGATTCATTTGTTCAATTGATATGTATTAAAAGCTTGCCACTAGCTAGGCACTGTGCAACCCTTAAAGACACAATAATTTGGAAAATAAGGAACACTATGTAGCACTTACCATGCCAGACACTGTTCTAAGAATTTTATACATATTAATCCATTTAATCTTTTGAACAACTCTATGAGGTAGGTACTACTAGTATTCCCATTGTGCAGATGAGGAAACCGTGACAGAGAAGTCTAGTTCCTTGCCCAAGTTACAGAACAGATAAGGAATAGAGTCAGAATTCGAACCCAGCCTTTTGGATCAAGTCTGTGCTCCTAACTTGTAGTGTCCTCACCCTCATGAAACTCTCAGCCTAGTGATGATAATGACATTTGTTTATTGAACACCTACCACATGCTTAGCCATGGCACTTTACCTTCTTCCTTGCATTTAATTCTCACAAGAATCCCATGAGGAAGGGAGTAATATCCCCATTTTACAGATGAGAAAATTAAGGCTCCAAGAGGCACATAACAACTTGTAAGTGGCAGTGATGGAACTTGAACCCCACTCTGTTTAACTTCAAAGTCTGGGCTATGAGGCTCTGTGCTATTCTGTTATTTAATCCCACGTTTGGACACAGTTGAAATTGAGAAAGACATGGAGGGCAAGGTCTGGGCAGCCACAGGCTGCCTGGCCACCCCAGGTAGGCCCTCAGTGGATTTTTATTCTGCAGCCTGGATTCTCCCTCTCACTGGCTGAGGTGGCAGCCTAGCAGCCAGCTGGGACTTTAGGCATCCTGGAATTGGGAGGAGGTAAAGAGCAGAGCCCTCTTTCTCAGCATCCCACACCATCTCTGGGATGAACTCCCGACTGAAACAACCTCAAGTGGACATGGAGCAGAGGCTGCCCTTATGCTGTGGCTTCAGATACCTGGAATTCCCTATAGGCTAAGTGATACTGCCAATGTTTTACCCAGCAACTGCCCCTGCCAGAGGGATTGAACTTTACCCCTCGTCTAAACCGGCTCCTCAGACCTGAGAGCAGAAGAGATTGGGGCGAAGATCCTGTGAGTCCTGCAGACAAATTCGCAGGAGAAAATGGAGAAACAGGAGCCCTGTGGATTGGTTCAAGTTCCCACCCCACTGAGATTTCAATAAATGTTTGGATGTGCAAATGAATGGATAGATGATCAAACAGACTAATGAATGAATGAAAATGAACTAAGAAATGAAAGACTGAAGAAAAGAATGAATCCGTTAGCCAATGAAGGAATGAAGGCGTGAGCTCTTTGGCCTCAGGCTCAGACTGGGTCCTGGGGAAAGTGCACAGGTGAAAGATGGAAGTTCAAGAGCAGGACAAATTGCAGCATCCAGAGTGACCCCATGTGAGATGCCAAAAGGGGGTGCCTGGCTGGAATTTCATGGGCATTCCCACTCTGGAATCCTTCTGGCATAAATGTCACTCACTTGCCCCTTTGCCTTCAGGACTAGGATAGAAGGAAGATCAGAGCCCCCTCTCCAGTAGGAGGAGAGATGCACCAGCTCAGCCCTGAGCGAAGGAAGGGTCCTAACCCACTCCCTTCCCCCTCTGGGAAGCCACACAGAACTCTAAGTTAATTAAAGCCTCCACTCTGAGAAGAAGGGAATGTTCCATTTGGTAAATTTAGAAACAGCTGGTTAGTTTTACCCATTACTTTTGTGCTAACATCAGTGGAGCTCATTCAACTCTGTCTTTTTATGAAGCTGTCCTTCCAATGCTACCTGATAGCTACTAATTGCTGCAACTACATTTCTGAATTGCAAATTTTCTGCACTGATAAAAACTTTGATTGCCTGTCAGCTACACATAAGGAAAAGATCAGCAGTGCTAAATGAGGGGTTCCACGCTTGGATAATAATGCCTAATGAATTATTCAGGAAAGAATGCTTGAATGAAGCAAACAATTTGAAGGGTTACTAGCAGCCGTAACAGTTCAACAGGCAAAAGAACAAAAGTATCATCCTGAACATTACACTAATGATTAAAAAATGCGTATTAATTCTAGATTTGGAGAAAAAAGAAATGCCAATCTGATTTTAAAGGTTAATCATTATTTTCTCAGCAATGCTCTGATCTCTGGTGGTGGAGGGGGGGAGGTGATGAAGGGGGAGAACCCTTTACCAATATTTTGGGATGTATAATATTATGACATAATAGAGTCACATAATTTCACACACATCATTTAAAAATTATAAATTTCAAATTTCACTGGAAAAGATAACACAAAAAAACTAACAGTGCGGCAGCAGAATGTTCGCTCGAGAGAACTTTGTTGAGTGTACGGCAGTACCAGCGCCAAGCACCCCCTCCCTGAAATGAGGGACCCTGCGGAAACAGCAAAATGAAGTAAGATATATGTGATTAAGCATATGCAAATACATATCATAATTAGTGACTCTTTCTGGTGGAATTGGAATGTGTTTTACATATTTTGCAAGTACTCTGGTGATGCCCATGGAAAATTCTTTCAAAAGCTTCTGCGTATTGAGTCTGAAACCCAAAAAAACAAACCAATAAATCAGGTTGAAGCTTCTGTCCAATACTGACACATTTGCTGCTTTCATAAAAAATATATTTCTACCACCCAAAGTGCTAATTTGTTTTGACAGATGCTGTGGAGTTGCCAAATATGAGGGGGTGCGGGAGATCCTGCAAACTGTAAGGCAAAATGGTATAATTAAAGATGTTAACAAAATAGGAATGGAACTACTGTGATATTATGATATATCTGAATATTTAAAAGTAGCTCCTCAGAGTTGCACTTTAAAAATCTCAAAGTAAGGTCACCTCGCGAGCATCTAAGATGGCCCTGGGGCAGCACCCACAGAATTTTAAGAGTAACTTTTAATTATGGATTATGCAGACAACCACTGAATAACTTCCATGAGATTTTTTTCCCCAGCCCAAAAGCCTGTGGTATTAGTCGCCAATTAGTAATTTTATTATAAAGATGTTCAATGTCAAGATAACACTCTTCGTTTCTGGCAGTGACGCTGCACGGTGGCTTGGAAGTCTGACTTCAGGAGAAGAGCTGACCATCTGCCAGGCCTGCACACTCACAGATGACTAATGTTTTCCCTGGAGAACTGTAGCTCCCTGTGTTTCTGTTGCTGTCTTTTCGATGTCACAAAGCGAGGTTGATAAACACATTCAAGTCACAATTAAAAAACATTTTCACTGACCAGTTGCCACCGATGATATCATCAGACAGCTTGGTCGTTGTTGTAAAAACGCATTTAATGGTGTTGATGCGCAGGCAAGACAAAGCTTCCTTTTTATCTGGTCTTTACCTTGCTCTGCGATTCTTTAATGACACTTCCAGGCACGAGGAGTCTTGCAAGGAACTACCAGTCAGCATCAGTCAGGCAGAATGCTGGGGTTTCTCAGTCTAAGGCTACAGGCTGGAGGATCTATCTAAGTTGGAACTCACTGTGCAAAGTACAAAAAGCAGGGAGTTCAAACCTAAGCCAATAAATGAGCTCTTCAGCTTTTTCCACCATTGTGTCGTCAACAAATCCAACCTAGAGTGAAAAGCAGGGTGCTCTACTTTTTCTAGTCCTGACAAAATCAGATTATCCAGCTGCAATTCATGTAAACGTTATATGAAGGTCATGACACTGAGCTTAAAATAAGAGTAATTTAACTGGACCTCAGACCTTTGTTCTGGATGATGGAAGAGGGGCTGGTAGATGGAGTAGCTGCTCACATTTATTTATTAACACACTAAACACTGTGCAGGTATCATGCGATTGAATCTCTACAACAACCTTCGAAGTAGATAGTACAATTTTCTCTATTTTACAGATGAAAGTATGGATGCTTAGAGAAGTTAAGTTACCTGCCCAAGACCACACAAGGAGAGCACTAGGATTTGAACCCAAGTCTGTCTGATGTCAAGGTCTAGGCATTAAATCACTCACCGGTATACTTTTAGGTTCATAGTGGAGGCTGTGAGCACTGGAAGAGGATTCAGAGATCATCCACTCCCTCATTTTACAAAGAGGAAACTGAGACTTAAGTATGTGGAGAGAAGAGCTAAGTCACGCTGTTAGCTGGAGGCAGGGCTGGGACTCATTCTTCCCTTCCACTGTGCCACCCCATCCTTCTTCAAGTGGAGCATACAAGGAATGAATCCTACTTGGTCCTGCCCATATGTAGTCTCAGGATTTCCTGGGCTTTGTCCAGCCTTGCATGGGAGATTACACTTCCCTCCATGGTCGCAGCATTCTTGGGGCTCTGAGTCCTGGGACTAAGCATAGGTCTTGTGTCACACTTCTTGCTTCTCACTCATGGTGTTCTTACAACAATATTCACCTCCAGGTAAACTGGAAGTGTCCTGTGGAGAGCAATGACCTTGACTCATGGGTGGGCAGCCTCACTGATGACTCTGAGCGTGGAGGTTCCATGGTCTTTCAGAACAAAATGAGAGTAAATGTGCTCACCAGTAAGGGGAGGAATTGGGCATGATAAGACCCCTGGAGGGAGCTTGGTTTACAATGCAGTGCTCAGCAGAGATCGGAAGGTGCACTGTGAAGGCAGAGAGCTGGATTTCAGTTTGGAGTCCTGGTCCTACCGCTAAGTGACTGAGTGATTTTAGGCAAGTCACTTGCTTCTCTGAGCCATAGTTTCCCCCTCTATAAAAATGAAGAGCTCATTGGCTGACCCCCCTCTGATCATCTACACTTTGTCCAAGGTAATTCAGGCCTGGGAGCCTGGGAACGAGATCTTTCAGGACTTTCTCAGCAGAAGATTCTGTTTTAGGCTTCCATTTGTGATAGTGAGGGCCAGTCTTCCTGTCAGTTGGAAATCCCAGAGGGAAAATCAAAATGTGGCTTTCTCCAGAGCCTAAGAAATACCTTCAGCATTCTTGAAGAGCTTTCAAACCATTCTCAAATGAGTTCTTGTATCCGTGAGGGTGACTTCATCTAGGGCTGTTTACTTTAGAGCTCTGAGCTGTAACATGAGGATCTCAGATACAATCCTGAACAATGCTCAGAACTTTCTGAGGAAAATTAAGTCACATGAAACACTACACTCTTAAAATTCAACATAAAATATGCTTTATTCTAGGCATATTTTGTTCTTGACATACAGTTGGTGGTAATGGTGGAAGTGTGTGGGGACGTGGTGGGGAGGCGAGGACAAAAAAATCAAGAGAGAAACAAGAGGCTGAAGGAAACTAAACCCAACGCACAAAGGGTCCTTACTTTCTCCTAATTTCTGTCCTTTTTATAAATATATGATTGCACCACACTGCCACCAATAGTAGCTAACATGTAGTGTGTCCCCACTACATGCCCGGCATATTTAAACACTTTACATGTATTACCTATTTAATCCTCACAACCTATTGAGTTAGGAAATGCTATTAACCTTCCTTCTACAACTGAGGGAACAGAAAGATGGAGACACTGATAAATATGCCCAAATTCACACAGTAAGTGGCAGAGGCGAGACCTAAACTAGACAGTCTGGTTCTAGAACCCAGCGTGTAACCACTATGCTCTACTGCCTTCAGTGGTCTACCCACATGACCTTGCCTGGTTATTTTTTTCTGGTGTAGAATCTCTTTCATCACACACACACACACACACACACACACACACACACACACACACAAATTCCTCAACTGTATTCAAGGCCTGACCACAACCAGGCTTAGAGAAATAAAGGGCATTTCTCCCCCCTCCCTTTTTTCTCATCTTTGCCTTTTGATATAAGATTTGTTTTCATCATTTCTGAGTGTAACAGGCATTCCCTTTTTAATGACCTAACAGAATCTGGGTCATAAAAAGCAGAGTCTTCAGCCAGGTCAATTTGTAGTTGGGCAGACTAGACTCGCCAATGCGATTGATTTGCTGCATTTCTATGATTTGTCTAAAGGCCATTTATCCAGGAGCACAGTTCGGCTATGAGGTTCTGCCTTGCTCTAACCTCCCAATATCACCTTGCTCTCTCCAGCTCCAGACATGCAATCCCGGTCAGCCACGAGGCTTTGGTGAGCTGTCTGTTAAAATGCTAAATTGACTACCACCCACCCAGTCCATTTCTGAGTGTACAGAGATTTGAACCTAAGCTGGGTGAGTGAATTAACCCCGCGCCCTCTTGGCCCCTCAGCCCTCTAGGCAAACCATGAATCAAATGGAATCTCCCTCATGCCAAGAGGCTGCAGAGCTGTCATTCCATTGTGTTTCACTCAGGGTAAGAGGTCCCTGGAGACACTATAATGAGCCGGGGTCCTGGGGCAGGGGGAGTCACGGTACTGAGTGAACGCAGCAACATGGCTTCCATGGCAGCAGGACAGGCACTGGCATGTTTCTGGACAAATACAATTTTTAATTTGTTTGTGTAATGAAAGATTATAAACTCACTGGTGAATAGCAAGAGGTCGTCAACAGTCAGGTGGCCACTTCCCTAAGAAGCTGAGTAAACCCTTCTGCTCTCGAACACACAGGGGGAATTTTCCGAGTGGAAATGTCACCTCCTTACTGCCCTGCCACAGAAAATAAACAGGAGAGGAGTTCAGCAACAGATAAGGCCATTACTAGAGAACTGTGGAGAACACATTTGGCCCCTTCTGACTGTGACCCCACAGGAAGAAGGGAAGAAAGGAAAAGAAACTACCTCCTTGAGCTTGAACTTGTGGGCAACGTGTTAACCTCCAAACTTCACTGCTGATCTGAAGAGCACGTCCACTTCCCTTACCCTTCCAGGTCCCAGCCCCTGAGCAGAAAAGACGAGTTAGAAATTCTCTGGAGGGAGTAAGGGCCAGACAGGGGAAGTCCTGCGATTTTTCTCTTCCTCCCAGTCTGCCATGCCCTCTCAATGACTCTTTTCATTTATTCAACACATACTGAGCGCCTGCTTTGTGTTGGCTCTTTGTTAGGCCTGAAGGATAAAATGGTTAAAACAACCCACAGACAGAAGCCTAGAAAGTGGTACAGCTATAAGTTCCCAGGAAACTTTCTGAAGCCTCAGTTTCCTCATCTGTATCATGAAAATAGAAATATTTATTCAAATAAAAATGAAAGACCCCTTTCTAAAATCATCCTTTATTTGTTAAGTTGCTGAAGATACCCACCTTTAAAATACGAGCCACTTGTAAGGCATAAATTAATTCTTATTGGATGGAGGGTTCCAGAAATCAGAATGGCAGTAGTTATGAGGAAAGAGATTTAGCATTCAAAGATGCAAAAGCAAACTCCCAAAATCTCATTTCTTAATCAGTATACAAATTTCCATCAGTATCTTAGGGTGCTGCCAACATTTGTTTTCAAGACAAAATGCCTAGGCCTCAGATTAACTGCTATTACTATGAATTACAAACATGCAATTCTTTTCAAGCAATTTGTACTATAGAGATATGACTGATTATGGATTACTTTAGGCTGAACTAAGACCAGTCCATAAAATTAAGACCTTGCAAAAGAGGCAGTAAAAGACCTTCACGTGCGTGCACATGCTCACACACACACGTCCATTTTTAAACCTGATGCTGTTGGAACTAAGAAACCAGAAATGTCTAAGTTTTGTCATGTCAATTACCTTTCCTCTTATCAGCTAAGGGACCTCTCTTTATGAAGAAACAGTTAAATGGGAATGAAAACACAGTAAAATCCCAATGTAATATTTAAAATAGGGTTAAAAAATCCAATCACATAAAACGTGGGAATGCGTATTGCAAGGTTAAGGAAATGACAGGGATGAATTTGCAACAGAAAATGGAAACCAATAGTGCTATTTCTTAATTTGCCTTATTCATCGGGCATGCTACCTCATTATTTAGTAATAGGTAAGCCCTCATATAAGAGTTCTCTGATATGAGCTGGGTTGAAACACATGTCTTAGGTCTTAATATCTCACTAGGGTCTTTTCCCCAAAATCTAACTTTTGCATTGAAGAGCTTATACTCTGCCTATAGAATGAACTTGGCAGAGTGGCCACTAACATTATTGCTGTTGTTGATACAGTCAGTCATCTATAAAAGTTGGATCGAGTCATATGTCGTCAGTAAGACTTGCAAAATCTCAACCAAAATTGCTGTGATGTACAAATCAACATGTTCATTTCGCGGATCAGAATTGGGGACAAAGCTCTAAGCGACCAAGTTAAAGATTTTTTTTCCTTCTCTCTCAAAGGCCTGCAGGACTTTCTCTGCCTGGAGGTTGACAGCCCTTCAGCTTGTTCTCCAAAAGGAGCCCCGTGCAATGTGGGGCTGAGGTTGACACAAGGGGCAGAACCGAAGGCTCTTTTTCACTGATCCTGCTACTTCAGACAGTCAGGAACTGACTCTCCCTCTCATTTTTGAAATTCCACCATAGTCCTAGGGGCTAATGGACAAACAAGGCTGGCCCATGACATCTGCCCAGGGTCACCTCTCTCTTCTGCTGCAAGTCTTTTGGACGATATCCTGCTTGATACTAACTCATTTCCAGACTCCCCCTTTTCCTGAAGTCTCCACAAGCATGATTCGCCACCCTTATGTTGATAATCTTGGGAAATGATAGTTTTAGGTTGAATCATATGAAATTGCGGTGTCTCTAGGTTTAAACGGTAGAATATTAGCAGTTTCATATGGTAAACTTAACGGTGATAATTTACCTATGGGTAGCACTTTCCAGTTTGTGAAGTACATTTACATCCATCATCTCATTAACCCTCATAATAAACGTGTGAGGTAGGGGTTATCGGCTTTACAGATGAGAAAATTGAAGCTCACAAAACTCACTGCGAATTTACATTTGTTCTTTTGTGGGGGGCTCATTTATGAAGCTAGAGGCAGGAAGAGCCCAGTTTAAAGGATTGTGGCAGCAGCTTAAAGGCTGTGGGATTGCGGACAGCCGCGGAGGGAGTCTGGCACTGTGGTATTGGTACAATTATCCCATTTTACTAATGTCACCTGAGTATCCCAGACAGTAAGTAGTTTGCCCATCAGTAAGACAAGAACTTGCATTCAGGCATTTGAATGCTGATCTAGCACCATCTCTACCATGTGGTGCTTCCTCTCCCCATTTCCTGACTTCTGGCCATTGTCAGTCAGTCACTGACTCATCTAAATTCCCAGAGCAGTTTGACTGGGTCTACACTCTCTTCTCAGATGGCTGCTCCATGGCCAAGGTGGCAATACATCCAAAATGGTGTGAGCCATCCTTGTAATATACAACTGGGCATACAAAATAGTAGCAAAACAATATTTCTCTGTTCCTCTTCCATCTGTAAAATTAGGAGGCTTCTACCTCCTCTCAAATTCCTGTCATCCAGCCCAGAGAGTCCCAACTGCTACTCCACAGTTAATCTCAAATGCCATCAGGCGTCACCCACATTTCCTCCTCCTAAGCTCAGACATTGGCACAGACCTCCCAGAGATAGCTGGTGAGCTCCAGCCATAGCAAGGTCACTATGATATTGGGCTTCATCTCTCCTGGCCTTGATGCTGAGAGGAAGGAGGAAAAAGAAATATGAGTGGTACCACCTTTCCCATTGTTTGCAGTCAAGCTCACGTCTGTCTTTCCATATGTAACCCAAATATCCTCAGAGGTAAAGGAATTGGACCATAGCCATCTCTATGGCCTGTGATGGCCTCAAGTTTTTGACACAATGTCTGCTAATTTCAAGGGCGTCTGTTCAGTGGTCCAGCTCCTGAATCCACATGTGCAGTTTCTACTGTGCCCGTGTATCCCACTCCTACCACGATGCAGGCCTAACCCTCAGTGCCTTCATGTATCTCCATGAGAAGATCTGAGTCAAATACAGTGGTTACAGGGGGAGTAAGGAGGCCACGTTGTGAAACACACTGCATTCTCTCTTCCCTCTGCTTCTCACCTCCTTCTTGCATTGGCCTCTGGTGAATCCAAATTCCTGTCCTCTGTCGCACACTGAAGCCTTGGTGCCAGCCAACACACCCACCTGGGGCCTCACCCCCTTCCCCAAGAGAGCTCATCAAGTCGTTCCTTCTAACAAATTCTGTGGTTTCCCTTAGAAGAATTCTGGAGAACAAAGCTTCCTCCTCTCACACTCAGAATGAGGTCTTTCCCCTGAGGTATCTTAGTTACTCCTACAAGTGGTCCCCAGGAGGCCACCTCCCGGGCCTGCAGTGTGCCTGCTCGTGTCTGAGTCCGCAACCGATCCACACATGGCTTAGCCAGCCCCTGGGACTTCATTCACGAAAAAGGCGGATTCGTGAGGATATTTTGGGAAGGTTAGAAAGCTTTTAAAAAGTTTTAATGAAAAAAAACACAAAAAACTTCAACAACTGTGTATTGATGAATACTCACTTTAAAAAGAAACAGGCTTTTAAAAGCTCCTATACAGGGTCTCAAGCTCGGCCCCCACCCCAGCCACGCCTCCTTTGTTTAGCACAGTGGAGTCAGGGACTTCATTCAATAAGTCATCGAATGCACTAGAGGGCTCTGCCAAGGAACCATGAGAGCTAAATTCTAGTCCTTTCCAAGCTACTAACCAGTTGGTGTGAATTGGGTGAAATTGGAATTTCCCCAGCTTCACGTTTACAACCATAGTTCTAACTGTTCCTGCCTCATCAGGCAAGACCTCCATGCCCTGCATATCTCCCTCCTTCCCAGGCCCCATTACCAAATATTCCTGAAAATTCCCAGAGGAATTATATTATGTATGTCATTATATATGTATCACATAATTTATCTGTCTTTAGGGCATCTGGGGACACTGATTCCACTTCTGAAGGCTCCCATAACGTTTCATGATATTCCCTGTGGACGACCACCCTCCTACCATTTTGATAGAAAAGTCACAAGGCTCCTGCCAGCGATTCCATGTGGTCAGTCTTGGAGGGCTGCCTTTCCCTGCGGGTCACACTCTGTAAGCAGTTTCCAGAAACAGTGCTTATAGATTTTTCTCGACAGCTCTGTCTGAAGTGGGATGCCAGGATGGAGGTTTCACCCCTCTGGGGACAAGGGAGTGGCTCCTGGGTCAGCTTGTGATGCTTGGCGCCTTCCTATGGGATGAGCTTTCTCTCAGGACACTCCTCAGCATGGTGCAGAAATAACCATGGCACATGATCCCTCCATGCCAGGCATGTGCATCCAGGCCTGCGCCCAGTGGTGGGCTCATTGAGTGAGCGTCTGCTATATAAAAAAGATGTGGAGGGGCGACCGGTTGGCTCAGTTGGTTAGAGTGCAGTGCTCATAACACCAAGGTCGCCAGTTCGATTCCCACATGGGCCAGTGAGCTGTGCCCTCCACAACTAGATTGAAAACAACTACTTGACTTGGAGCTGGTAGGTCCTGGAAAAACACACTGTTCCCCAATATTCCCCAATAAAAAAATAAATAAAATAAAATAAAGATGTGGAAAGTGGTTTGGAAAATAGGCACATCATTTACCCCTCTGGATCTCCATTTCCTCACACAAAATGACTGGACCAAATCAATAGGTGTTTGAACACGAGTTCTTCTTTACTTTGAAGTCAGGTTTCTAAAAGTCTAATTTCATACAATAAAATGTACACGTTTTAGGTATAGTTTGATAACTCTTGACAGTCATCTAGCCCCCACCATCCATGAGATATAGAGCGTTTCCATCACCCAGAAAGTATGCCTGTGCCTCTTTGCAATAAATCTTCTCCCTCCCTCCCCAGATTTGGCATCCACTGCTCAGCGTGCTGTCTCGGAAGTCTCGCCTTTCCCATAATGTCATACAATGAAATCCTGTCTTATTATTCAGGGGTAAGTGTTCTTTACATACTCTGGATTCAAGTCCTTTCTGATCTATGTGTTTTGTGAGGGCTTCTTCCCCCCCCCCAAAAAAAAATGCTAAAGCATTTCAAGGACTCCCATATGATCACAGTGTATAGCACTGAATTATCCTTTGAGAAAATACCCAATAACAAAAACTGCTCTTTTTAAACCAGTGCTTTGAATGAATTTGTAGTTTATTCATCACAACAGAATCCAGTACATTTTTAAAAGAGTCATACATGGTATTTACTCAGATAGGAAACTTCCTCTGGGATGCTGATGAGATGCACCGCTCCTTTCTCCCTGTGGATCTCACGCCGTAGCAGTTGATTCGGGCATACCTTGTGGCTTCCAGCATTGCTTGCCACAGCCCCCTTGGTTCCCCAGATGTTCATAATCTATATCAGGAACCCCAGCACCGGTGACCTCTGCGGGCCTCTCTTGCTCAACAAAATCTACAAATCTCACTTCTCAGGACTCGAGGATTCGGGTGCTCCAAAATGACACATCCTTGGAAAAACCAGGAAAAGTCATCATGCTTGTGCTGATACTAGAAAAGACACAGGGGAAATACCCTTACCTGCGATTGGTGGATCCCAGCTTCTCTATTTAACCTTATCTGTTCATGTTTTAGGAGCTGAAAGTCCCTTTCCAGGTGAGTTGATCCGATTTGGTTCTGAATCAGCCGGTCCATGCCTGCCTTCTCTCTGTGGGCTTCACTGCAGACTTCTCTAGCGCTTCCCACGAACACACTTAATTGGCCATGTGTCAGCTCAATTGCTGAGCTGATCTAAGTCATGATGAATCTTTCCTGCTCTTTGCCCCTGGCCCCAGCTTGCCACATAATTCTGTATCATCAGCACTCACCATGAATTTACATTTGTTCTTTTTTTTTCTGGGTCATTTATAAAGCTAGAGGCAGAAAGTGCCCGAGATATTGATTCAGAGGAACTGTGTTTTAGCCTTTCCCCTTTGCTGTTGAATATTGACAACAACAGCAGACATATGTTTGTGGGATTTGTGGATGAAAAAGGGAGTCACGGTCAAGAGATATTTAGAGAGAGATTTGGTGACGCGATGGGGAAGTTGTTGAGAGACAAGAGATCCCTGATGATTGTTGGCTGAACAGTTGCAGGGCAATTCCATCAACTATGAAAGTGGGAGTTGGGTGGAGAAAGAGAGAAATCATGAATTCAGTTTTGAAATTGTTGATTTTTGAGAAGTCAGTGGAGATAGCCAGGAAGACGTTGGATAAACACGTCTGCAGCCCAGATGCAAAGTCTGGGTTGGACACAGAAATTTGAGTCATTGGGGCAGAGCCATGAGAGTGGAGGAACCTGTCCAGGGTTTTGTAAACGGTGCTCAAGGGTATGAATGACTTGCTGTCTTCAGCCTTTCCAGAAGGCTATAGAAGTGACTGAGATGTATAACTTTCATGTCTGCCATGAGCAAGGAGCCTGTATGTACTCTGTGATGGGTATATCAGGGTGTATGTATTTCTTTATTTCTTTTTATTCCCCCCCAAAGAAAATCTACTATGCAAAACACTACCAAACAATGCAGATTAATGAAATGGTGTTGCAGAGCTGTAAGAAAGGGGTGACCAGCATCCTCACATCCAAACTGTCCAAACGTCTCCACTGGATATTGGTATCCTTCCTTGGTGACCGTCTCTCCCACCATCACCAATGAACTTCCTCCACTGCTACCCTTCCACCATAAAATGCTCAGTTGGTCCTTCATTGTCCTAAACAATTCAGCTCTAGCTCCTAATTTGCACATTCCTTTCAGTAAAACCAAATCCCTGCACCTTTTTATAAAGAAATATGATACCACTAGCATTGATAAAGCATACCTCTTAGGGGCAGTGCCCCCACCCCATCTTAACCAATATGAGGCTTAGTATGGGATTACAAGCAGGATTTATCAACGTTGGTAGAATTGACATTTGGGGCTGGATAATTCTTTGTTGTGGGGGGCTGTCCAGTACATTGCAAGATGTTTAACAGTATTCCTGGCCTCTGTCCACAAGATGACAGTATCACACACCACCCTCCACCCCTAGGTGATTTCTCAACTCCCTGAGACAGAATTCCACTCATTAATTTTGTGACTTTGGGAAAATGTGCCTCAGTTTTGTCATCTATTGAGTAGAGATAATAATAGTATCTACTTCATAGAGTTCTAGTGAAAATCAAACGATTTAATACTTGCAAAAGACTCAGAACATGGCCTGCCATGTAAGAAGCTCTCAGTAAATGTTAGCTCTTATTATTATTCCAAAGGACATACCAAATATTCCTTCAAACTTCATATAGAACTTTCCCCAAGAAGGGCTCTGGTTAATATGATTTTCTTTTGGCAATGTAACTTAATGATTTTATTCTTAACCAACTCTCAAAGCCTCAGAATAGGTAAATTTAGCCCTTGTTTTCAAAAAAAGATTTAAGTTTTAATCCAGCTCAGTGAACAAAGACCAGTGATTTTCAGGCATCAGGTTGTCCCCTTAACGGTAATCTACCTGAGGGTGAGAACTTGTACTGAAATGAAAACACCTTGAATACGCATCCTACATACAGGGGGATACCCGGCATCCTCCTGCTCACCTCTGGGAATGTGTGTGTATGGTCACATCTCTTCTGGATGCCTTTGCTCCGATTCTTCCCCTGAATTCTTGATCTTCTCACCTGGCATGTTTCACCTGTCCCCTTACCCTGCATCCCACATGAGAGACGGTCAGTCCTTTCCTTTGATATCTCCAGCAGGGAGTTTATGCCGGTGATTCAGCAGTCACAAATGAAAAATCACTTTAAGTTGAACATTAGACATTCCTATTTTTAAAAGTCTCTTAGCAGTACCCATTCCTGGGAGCTTTTCCCTGGCTCTCTTCTCCCCCAAGTCCCACCCCCATTTCATCTTTCAGAAACTTCTTTCTGCCTCCTCTTCTCACCTCTTTCCCAGCTTGTCTTTGTTCCTGGGCTCCACCTACTTCTTCAAATTCTTTCTTCACTCGCTGAGCAACTTGGTTCTATTTGTTCCAGTCCTATGCCACAGCAATATTTAAAGATCTGTTACACAAAGCAGTGTGAAGGACATTGTTCTCCTCTGGCTGTTCATTAAGGTCCTGTGGAGACAGACCTTAATTCTATTCTTGACTGTCTCAAACCTGTAGTTGACTGCCTTCTTCACCACCAAGAAGAAAGCATTCGCCTGAAGGTTCGAGAGAGTCAACATAAACTCATCTAAACAACAAACACAAATTCACAAATTTCCTTCGATGCACAAATTCTCCCTGCCTCAGAAAAGAGTTCCTTTTCCTTTCCATCCCATGCTCTTAATTTCATCCCCTCTCATCCCCTCTATAAAAAGTTAGAATTAAAACCCCTGGTGTCATTGAGGTGAGTGAATGAACTGGCTTTCAGTCCTCTGAAAGGAGAGGTTAGTATCTCCACTCCTTGGACATCAACACTGAGGCTCAGAGAGTACAAAACAGTGGTTCAAATTTACACCAGTGCAAAGGGAGGATGTAGGGCTCTGAACAGGTCTGCCTGACTCCACAGCACTTCCATCTCACCACAGTCGCCCCTGGATGGAAGGCACCCATAAATGAAGAGCTCATTCTTCATCTTTTCTGCTGTTTTGCCCAATAGCATTATCATCTGTGTGCTGCTATGATTGTTTATGTTGACCTGGCTAGGGATGCTCCTTGGCAAGATGCCCATTTGAAAGTCTGTTTACTTGCTTACTATCGTAAATTTTTTAAGCTCTTGGCTTACATAAGGCTCTCTTCAATCATTGACTTGGAACTTTTAAATCCTAATGCCAACTATACAAAAGAATCACCAATATGGCACCCTTTATATAAAGTTCAAAAACATGCAAAATGAAATAGAATGTTCAAGGACATATTTGTAATAAAACTATAAAGAAAAGAAAGAATGTGTCTGTGAGTTAGCAATTGCCACAAAAAATGTTGTATAAGGAATCACCTAAAACTCAAGTGTCTTGAAGCCATAGTCACTTGTTTTCATGGAACTGGGGCTTCGCTGATCTAGGCTGGGCTCCACTGGGGTGACTTAGCTCTGCTCCATGTGTGTTTTGTTCTTCTCCCCGACTGACATATTAATCCGGACATGCTCTTTTTATGGTGATGGAAAAGGTACAAACAAAGAAAGTTGGAACATGGAAGGATATTCAAGGCTGGACTTGGACTGACCTATCATTTCTGCTTCCTTCTCTTGGCTGAAGAAAGTTACCTGGCCAAATTTTTAAAAATAGAGAAATGGGCCCTCATCACAGTGGTAGGGCTCTACAAAGTTACGTAGAAAAAGGTGTGGATACAGTGAGGGGTGAAAAATTGGGGCTGGCGATGTAATCTATCACAAAACAAAATTCAGGATAATATTTACCCCTGGGATAAATATTTACCCCTGGGGGTGGGGTAGGAGTGTTTATACCCAAGATGTGATGCACAAGGGGCTGCAATGAATCTGTTAATGTTGGGGTCCTTAAGCTGGTTTGTAAATTCATGGCTGCTCATCGTCTTGCTCTTTAGAGTTTATATATTTTATGCATGAAATATTATTTGGTAATGTCTTAAATTACTGGAATCAGATAAATAATAAAATTTATACATTGGGAATCTCTGATTCTATACTACTTCAGCTTCACTTTTTAAATTTGTGCTTCTCTTTCCTGGTTCCTGATTTTCTACTTTTGTTTACCCTCCCTTGCCAATATAAATAATGGTTTGGTTATCTGATATCTGGACAGTAATATCATCTACATGCATATTTATAATCTTAGTACGTTGCTCACACTTTTTAAAAGATGCAGTGTTTACATTCTAACAGAGTTCATTTTCCTGAGTTCCTTTCAACGTAAACTCATCTAAAACCACAAAGTGTTGTCCTGGCAGTTATTAGTCTGGATTGATTAGGTTTGATCTCTGGGTTAATTTCACGTGTAATCATATTATAGTTAGTCACACCTAGTGGCTCTATTAATTCAGATGTATTTGCACTTCCTTACCTATTAATTACAACCACCTCTGAAGACTGATTGGGTCTCAGCTACCCAAGAAAAGCAATCCCCACATATTAGGGAACAAATTACTGCCTCCCACACTAGGAGAACTTGGAGGCTCTGTAGAAATATTATTGATGACATCTTTCTTCTCTTCCTTCCTTGAAGATGAATGGTACACCTGTTACATGTACCAGAAATACCAAGGACAAGTTTAAACAGACTGGCAGAACTCACCTGGACCATGACCTGGAAAAGAAGCAGTGGGAGAGTCACTTACATAACATCCATGAAAGTGTTATTTGTAAGAATTAAAAAGTATGTATTTGGTTGAGTTCTACTTCACATAACTTATTCATCTTTCTCTTTGGATTTAAAGACTGTTCACTAAGTAACTAAATGGGGGCATAGGCTGGATAGAAAGTCTGAAGCTGGATCTGCATTTAATCAGCAAGACACAGCACCCCACTCAAAGCGTGAACGACTTGCTACCCAAGTCCTAGCCAAAGCCCTGCTTTGAGAAGCATTATTTAGGGAGGACCGTTTGAAGGTCTTGTGGTTCCATCTATTACTCCATAAAATCTATCTTTAATTTCTGCATTCAGCCACCATCAGAACCATACCCACATGGCCCTTCAAAGCACTGTTTTTAACAAGGTGCAATTTTGTGTTAAGTTGCCAATTCATCTTGTGAAATGAAAACTACATTGAATTTACTGTAGGAGGAATTTTGTAGAGGACATTACAATCTACATTTCTTAGTAGATGAAGCCTTGCACAAGAAAGTTCTGTTTGCTCTAGGTTCTGAGAATAGCTCAGCATCTTCTGAGCAACTCAACATATGCTCATAGAAAATTGGAATCAGATAATGGATTTTGTTTCCCTTTACACTCTGGCCACTACACTAGGAAGCTTGGAGTTAGGTTAAAGGCTCAAATGCAGTAACCGCTTAGGATGTTACCTCTGCATACCTGCATTCTAACTCTCTTCTCTCTCTTCACCATTTAGTTTAGTTTATATCTTTATCTGATTTTGGTTTAGTTTTTGCTAATGGTTTTTAGTTTTTGCTAATACCCAATTTTATTGTATGTCTAACATTGGAGAACACAATGGGATGCAAATAAGTAATAAACAACAAGAATAACCTTGAAGATATTAAGTACAAAAATGTGTAAGTATGGATGGAGAGAGGTATGGATGGGGAGTTAGGCTAGGCAGCAGGCAGGCTGACTGTATGTATAAGAGTGCGTCAGTCTACAACATCACCCAAAGGCTGAATCTTTACCTTATCAACAGGTAGCAAAGCCCTCCTCCCCTGCCTCCAAAGCCTGACGTTCTTATATCCTTTATCCTAAGGCTATTGCCATTTCCTACCCCCTACCTCCAGGAAATTCCGGGGAACACATTGAAACCATAGCATCAAGATGCTCTCTGTGCTTGCATTCAGGCACCCTCCGTGAAGCCTCTTCTCTGACCTGCATGAAGTTCTTCCTCTCCATGACCACCAGCTGGCGGTAGGTCTGAGAGGATCATCTCTGCATAGCTGCATGTACCCTTGGAAGTTCTGGAAGGAGCAGAGAATACAGTGCAGTGGAATAGTTACTACCCCCATGTGCTCTGATATATTTCATTTCAATGCAGCCTGCATTTCTTGAGGCGCAGGGCTGAGCACTGTGGGCTGATGCACAGAGGACACAAGGCTGGACTTCCAGGAGCTGTGGGATCAACAGTGTTGTCTGTTAGATCCCAACTTTAAAATATTTTTAGCACTGGAAATTCTTTGTCCAACAAAATCTTGCTGTTTCACTTTAGGAGATAAGAACAGAGCTGTCCTGGTTGGAGTGGACAAGGCTTTCAGGCCTGTCCAGCAGGGTGTCCCTTTGCTTCAGTCTCCTTTACTTCTGGGTAGAACCCTGGGATTCCTTGGAGAACAGTCTGAACCATTAATATGGCCACACCTAGTGGTTAACTCACTAGTGCTTGATCTTGAGGAAGTTACTTAAGTTCTTGGACCCTCAGTCTCCTCACGTGTAAAATGGGGACAAAAATTGTACCTACTTCATTGGAGTTGTTGTGAGGTTCAAATGAGCTTATGTATATAAAGTATTCGACATATTAATTTAATAGTGCCACTTAATCAATAAGTGATGGGCACTAATAAGCTATAGCTATTAGTCCTATTCAGGACTTATTGCTACTCGTCTTTTCAATGAACTGAAAGAGCTGCCGAATTCAGTAAACGAGGGAGCTCAAGCTCTGTCAATCCTACACCTCTCAAGGAGGAGATCATTTTTCCCATCAGGGAGATGATATAAAAGCAGCCAAACGATTACCCTGTATGTCAAGTACCAACACATATAAGAGATTTTTGTTTTTTTCTTAATCACCAAAAAATCATATTTGGATTTTCAAAAAGCAGTGAAACCCATTTCTGGATAAAACTGTGGCAGAGCGATCTTGGGCAGGCACTTTGACCCCACGTGCCTTTATTCTCTTTTCTGAAGGATGGAGGCCATGAACTGAGCTTGGTTCCCAGAATTTCCAGGAGGTTCAAATAAGGCCTTGAATGTGCCAAGTGTCCTTTGAGCTGTTTGTCAAAAAGCCCCAAGGAGCCCTTGGCACCTAGTAGGCGTCCGTAAATATTTTTTGCATCTGAATTCTTTCCATCTGGGAAGTTCTCCAATGTCCTGGTATCCCCAGCTCTCCCACCAAGCAGGTCAGAAAAGCAACTTAAAGGATTCATTTTAATGTCCATTTTTCCACTTTTCTGCTGAAAAACCACTTACAAAGCTGCCAGCTTTCTCATTTGGCTTTTTCTGGCCTGATTGCATCTTATTAAGGGTCACTTCCTCCATCAGCATAAGGAAGACTCCATTCTGTCAACAGGAGAGAAAGGGCTGGGTCTCCAGTCACAGGGCAATGGTGGTGGTGGTGGTGGTGGGGAGATGGGACGGAAACAGCCACAGGACATGTTTAATTAATAAAGAACTGCAGTTGAGTGAGAAGGCCCAGAATTTCCAAACAGTCTTCCCCCCACCACTAAACAGCTATCCACTGGATGGTGAGGGAGCAGGTGCTAGTTCATAAAGCCTATTCATTCACTCATTCCACTGCTCATTCATTCATAACTGTTTCTTGAGTGTCTATTATGCACTGGAAATAGAATACAGAGTGAAAAAGTACACCCACTCCCACTCTTCCTGGAGTTTACAGTTTGGGGGCGGGGGCGGGGGCGGGAGCACACACATTAATCAAATGGTCATAGCCATGATTAGGGCTGTGCTGCATGTTCAGAGAAGACTTCTGGTAAGTGATGCCTGATCTGAGATCTGAAGGGGCCACTGAGAAAATGGGGGGTGGAGGAGAATTGGGGAGAGTGTTCGAAAGGACATCGTATGCAAAGGCCCTATAGAAGGAGCCTTTTTTGGAATGTAGGCAAGCAAGATCAAGAAAGTTCACTTGCTTTTTGGTGGGACCCTTAGGCTGGGGACACACTGGTCCCCATATAGAGCCAGTCAACGCAGGCATGAGTCAGTGAACTCGGGTTCTAGTCCTGGTCCTTCTTGGACCTCAGTTTTTCAGCTGTAAAATGGGTTAAGACACTTCTTGTAGCTCTATAGTGAGGGTAGGAAGTACAATGTGTTTTTGTCACCTGATGACGCGTGGAGAGCAGATGCCTAGGTGTCAATCCCTCTCCCATAGAAGCCGGCTGGAGTTGGGATTAGGAGCTACGAAACAGGGCGTCCGCGCTTCTAAGGCTGGAAACTGGCCGCCACAGCGGGCTTGAGGTCGTCCCCTCCACCCGCCTGCCCGCAACATATGCGAGAAGGAAAGTGCTACGAACGCCAAACGGCCGCCCCCCGCTGGCGCCATCTGCTCGGCTGCGCCGCCCCTGCCCGGCCGAACCACGGCAGCTGCACGCTCAACCCGCCGCCCGCTCTGACCGCGACCGGATCCCCGCCCTGGCCGCGCCCAGGACAGCACCTATCCCGAAGGCAGCACCATCCCCTGGCTGGCGGGGCGGAGGGCTGGCGGCCGGGGTGGAGGGTGGGGGGTGGGAGGTGGCGCTCGGAAGAGAGCCCTCCAGGAAAGTCCTCCAGCTTACCGCGAAGCTGGTCCAGGTCCAGCCATTTCGCCTTTGCTCGAGTTTCTAGTTCGCCTTCAAGCCAGGCCGGGGCTTGTTTGGACACGCCCTGGACAGGCATCCCAGCAAAGCATATGAATATACCTGTCTCGGAAGACAGATAATCCCTAGTTCTAACATCGACTCTAAAACTGCCCAGCTGTGTGCTACTGTGCAAGTCACTTAACCTCTCCAGGCTTCTGTTTTGTCTTCTGCAAAATGGATACAGTAAGACTTGTCCCGAAGGATGCTAGAAGGATTAAAAGGGAAGTTCCTTGTGAAGTTTTTAGCACAATGACTGGCACGTGAATGAAACTTAATTGCTAGCTATTAATTTTATTCAAAGTTTACCTTCCTGGGGCTTTATGGTTACTTGCTGGATTTCTGTAGCTCCTTAAAATTTCAACTTGCTGCTGCATCCCTACCCATTCACCTTCTTCTTCAAGCATGGATGGAGAGGCAGAAAGATGCCTCTGCTTTTTGGAACATTTTCCATCCGTGAATGGCCAGGGCATTGGGGAATTCCTGGATTCCCCACCCCCTCCTGACCATGAATGAGACTTATGTTGCAAATAGCTTTTAATAATTGCCCAGCAACACTCTTTTGTTATCAAGTCCACCATAGGACCAGCCAAAAGAGTAGCTGGTAGGAAGACAGTGACAACAAAAGATGGACTGAGAACAGGGAAACAGAAAATGAAGAAACTCCACCTAGGGAAGGGGCTGCATTCATTACACTGAAAATAGATCATTTCAAGACTTTAACCCAATGCGAAGGTAATCAGAGGCATGGGTTTTAGTCAAAATTCTGTCACTTACTAGCTGTGTTACTTTGGGCAATTGAGTTAACAAATTGAGTGCCTACTGTGTGCCAGGCACTGCGCTAGGCTGTGGAATTACAAAAGTAAACAAAACCTAGACTCCATCCTCAGGAGTTTACTGTCTAGTGGGAATCAGACAAGCATGGGTGCCATGGTGGAGAATGCTATGGAGCCTCAAAGGGAGGCTTGTCAACAATCTAAGGGTTTAGGGCAATTCACTGAGCCTCACTGTGCCTCATTTTCCCCATCTGAGGCTGGGGGCTAACAATGCCCACCTGGAAGTTTTATGAGAACTAGCAACTGATGCTTTCTTCACCCCTGGAACCTAACTTCCTACCTGTCCCCACCCCAAAAGTCCAGCACATTCTGCCTTCCTTCAGCATCCAAGTAGCTGCCTTGAAGTCTGATTGGAAGAAAATATGAGAAAACACAATGTACAGAAAACCATCATACAGCCCAAGAGCTATGTATCCTTGTTACAAACACTGATGTGAAAGGTTCCTGCTATTCTCTGTGGTACTTTGGGCACTAAACAATATGAATGGATGATGATGATGGGGTGAGAAGAAGGTGAAGGGGAGGGGGAGGCATGATAGTGGAAGAGGAAGATTTGCCTCTCATAGAAGAGCGGGGTCATACAAGGGCTCTCTCACAATCATCCGATTGCTTTTTAAAGAAATGCATGATTTAACAAATGTGTTTTAAGCACATACTCTGTTCCAGATAGTGAACAGACCAAAGTCTCTGCTCTCAGGAACTTATCCATTCCTGGTGGGTGTTCTGAATGCAATCAAGTATGCAAACAATGTGAAGTGGCTGGTGGTAAGTGCTATGAAGAAGATAGAAGAATAAAGGGTTAGGGAGTGATGGGGAGTGCTGATTTATGCAGCAGCAAAGCACATTAATCCTAATCTGAGAATTTTTGGTCTGAACCTAACCATCATTTGGAAGGAAAGCAAATCATTAATATCTAACTCTAGGTAATATATACAATTCTTCCCAACTTTTCTGAAATAATCTATAATGTATTGCCTATAGATTATATAGACAAAATGAACATTTTAAAAATGCCTTAATTTCATTCAGATTCAACCAATGCAACATGTTAATATAAATCCTTCCAGTCTTTTTTATGTACATACTATATATTCTTTAAAAGGGAACATAACATACTATATTGTAATAATATTCCACGATAAAATTTCCTTACTCTTACACATATTTCTTCAACACCATTTAAAATAACTCTATATTATTTCATTGCATCTGTGTATCATAATTTAATCAATTGATCTATGATTGAGCACTACCAGTATGTGGGAGATACCCCCTTTTTCCTGGTTTAAACAATCACACAAAGAACTTCTAATTATTTACCCCTATCCTTAATTAATTCCAGGTTCACAGGGCCATCGTTATCTTCCTGGGGACTTTGGAACTCTCTCAGACAAGAGAAGCAGAGAAATAAGATGGTGCTTCTGAGGGGAGGTGGTGTCATCTTCTGGGGCCAACTCCCTGCAAAACAGGGAGCCCAATGCCCTAAGTTTGGGGGCTGCTTAGAGTTTCTGTACAGCACTCAGAATTATTCCACACTAGGGAAGGTCAATCTTTTTTTTTAATTTTTATTGGGGAATATTGGGGAACAGTGTGTTTTTCCAGGGCCTGTCAGCTCCAAGTCAAGTTGTTGTTTTCAACCTAGTTGTGGAGGGCGCAGCTCACTGGCCCATGTGGGAATCGAACCGGTTACTTGGGTGTTATGAGCGCTGCACTCTAACCAACTGAGCCAACCAGCAGCCCACTGAAGATCAATCTTTTTATGTATCAATTAGCTCATTGTCTTTATAAAATTACTTACCTGACACAATTTAAGAGACCCAGAAGGTCCACCACTTGGAATTAGTGTGATCTGGAGCAGTTACCCAAGATTTCTGAGGCTTGATATCCTCCTTCATGAACTGGGGATGATAATACCTGCCTGGAAGGGTCATTGCAAGGAGTAAATGAGGCAATGTTTATGGACAGGCTATGCTTAAGCAAGAGGATGCTTTATCCACAATACCGTGTTTCCCTGAAAATAAGACGTAGCCAGACCATCAGCTCTAATGCATCTTTTGGTGCAAAAATTAATATAAGACCCGGTCTTATTTTAGTATAATATAAGACCGGGTCATATATAATATAATATAATATAATATAATATAATATAATATAATATAATATAATATAATATAATATAATATAATATAATATAATATAATATATAATATAATACCAAGTCTCATATTAATTTTTGCTCCAAAAGACACATTAGAGCTAATTGTCCGGCTAGGTCTTATTTTCAGGGAAACACTGTAGATGATAAATGCCAGGACCTTTGCTAAGCACTTTGCATATTTAATCCTCAAGCAAGCTCACTGGAATAGATATTATCGTTCCCATTTTATAGATTTGGAACTAAGGCCAGAGTGGATAAATAATCTACTCAAGAAGCGGAGCTGGAACTGGTATTCACCCCCAGGTCTATCTAAATTCAAAGTCTATGCCTTAAAAAAACCACTTCATTCTACCTCCTCAGCTCCATGTAACGGGGAAACATTGCAACCCAAAATTCCATTAGCGTTTTAGGGCCCAAATCCACCCAACCTCAAACCTCTACTAACTCATGTTGGAAGTCTAGCCCCCTTGAAGGATCCTCCTTCCCTGATGTTTCTGTCCAGATTAATGCTTGCTGTCGTGTCTAGCTACGCTGGTACTTTAGAACCTCTGTCCACAGCAGACCCACCATGAGCTAGAATGTCCCACTGCCACTCTGGTTGCAGCAGATCTCTGGCAATGTCTTTTGTCAACTTTATTGAGGTGTAATGACAAATAAAATTGTAAGATATTTAAAATGTACAATGTGATGATTTGATATATGTATACATTGGGAAAGGATTCCTCCCATCGAGGAGTGTATCTACCTCCTTTTTCATTTTGGTAGGAACATTAAGTTTTACTCTCTGGCAATGTCTTGATGTCAAGGAGCAGGAGTCCTGCGGTTGCCTCCCCCACATTGTAGATTTCTCTCCAGTTCCCTTACTTGCAAGATTGTCCTTTGCACGGGTTATGTTCATGTGGGGAAGGTGGAGAGGCATGGTAGGTATTATAGAACTCTAAATGTTCCAAAGCTCGGTAACATAGCTCCATTTTTCTGACTCGAGCTTTGCCTATCCTGACGTAGCCTAAGTAGTCATCATTACACCTGTGAAGGTCAGTCTGGAACCATGTTTCTACCACCACCTGGTAGGAGCCAATATCGGCGAGACTCTGCTGTAGTTTGCCCTGGGCAATGACATTTTCAAGAGATGAGTTGGAGATGTTGCAGCTAAATTAGGATGGGAATCCCACAGCAGGGGGCCTCAGGCATTATAGAGTTTAGGGAGACCCTTTTTATAGTATGCTTTTCATGGCTCTTTCTCTCAAGGAACAGACATTCTGTCAAGATGGGGACGTCAGGATGAGTTCAGAGGTCAGCAGCTACCTTAAAATCGTCATTTCCTGTGATCTCTAAGCCGTTAGCTGAGTATGACTCCATCATGCAAGATTTAATTAACAACTATTTATTGAATGCTTACTATGTGTCAGGGGTTATTCCACTATTGTAGGAACTAGAAGTGCAGTATTAAAGAACATAGAAATAGCTTCTCAGTCAAGGAGACTGGAGATACCAATTTTTCTTATGAAGGATTTTCCTTCAGGACCCCCAGTGTCTTTTCTGGCAATTTGGATTCCATTAGAGCCCTGGGAAATCCGTCAGATATATCTATGTATGTCATAATCCCAACTGTGGACTGAATTCCAGTTCTTTCTCTCAAAAGCACCTTGGCTCTCACCATACTTGGCTTAAAGCCATGGATTCTGGAGCCATACTCCCTGGGTTCAAGTTGTGACCCTGATCCCCTCTAGTTACTGACCCTGGACAAGTTATTTAACCTTTCATGCTTTGGTTACCTTATTGGCAAAATGGGATAATAATAATAGTGAACACTATCAAGTGCTTGCCATATGCCAGGCACTGTTTCAAGTGCTTCAGATGTATTAACTCAGGATTCTCACAATAATTCTACAGAGCAGGCACTATTAATACCCCATTTTATAGGCAGGAAACAGCCACAGAGATGTCAAGTAATTGGCAATTATGAAACCACTTATATGAGATCATTTACAGATTTAAATGAGGGGCACAGAAAGTGGTCAATAAATTGTTATTGTTATTAGTTAATGATCATTTTAAATTTAAAAAGTAGACAAATCTCAACTATGAGGAAAAGCACATAGAAAAATCTACAGGGAAATATATTAAACACCAATAGTGGTTGCCCCAGTATAGTGTGATGATTATAGGTGACACTTTTCATACTGATTTAGGCTTCTATAAAAGTGTTTCAAATATTTTACTATGGGTATGTATTTCTTTAATATTCATAAAAAATAATGCTAAAAATCCTCAGAGAAAATAAACTGGAAAGCTTCTCCTCTAGCTCAATATTTTCATGGACAACTTCTTGTTGGTCCTGGTGACAACTCTGAATTCTCCTCCTTGATGATGCTGTGCCCTGTGGGGGCCCCCAAGACCCCCTGACATGGTGACCCCCATTCCCAGGGGCAGAAAGGGGCTTCAGGAGACATTTACTTCCCCAGTGACTCACAGATCCCATTACTCACTTAGCTTCATTATATCTTTAATTATGACCTTTTAGTCTTAGTGAAAAAGAAGTATAATTTTACTTTAAGATATATGCCAGGCCTACGCACCCAACATTTCCAGGTTTCATGGAAATTGCAGGGATCATAGAAATTTAACCTGATAATTACTTCAATATTTCAAGGCACTCAGTTTTACTCTCTTAGAATAATTATGGGTTGTTGTTTTTCTCCCAAATTCTTTTATTTCCCCATTATTACAGGTTCTGCTCATTTCTGTTGTGTATGCTTAGAGGCAGAGATGAATGCAGGCAGCCTTATATACTCCTATCCGTAATACCTTATTGTTAATATATGTTCCTCTTTATTTTTCTCCCATTATTATTTCTCTTAGACTATAAGTTTTATGTGGGCAAGGAAAACATGTATTTGGTTCACTCTACCCCTCGTGCTGAAAAAGAATTTAGTACATAGCAGACATGCAACAAGTATTTGTTGAATGAATACCCAAATGAATATATTTTGAAGTAATTATACTAGTTGCATTTGCAATTTTCTTGTCATCAAGTCGTGTTGAGTGCTGACACTGGCAAGGCAGCATAGGTCCACAATGCCATAGTGAAACCCTTGGAGCCAGAGGGGCTTCAGAATTCAGAATTTCCTAATTTGATAAAGGGTATCTTACCTAACACCCCAGCAGTGGCTGGGGCAGCACCCCATGATCAAACAAGCAAACGGATATATTTTGCTATGAAAATAAATGAATATACACATTACATGGGAGAAATAAAAACTATCAATAATCTCAAGTCAGTTCAGGTGAGTTTTTGGTGCTAAATAATCCAGGTCAGGTTCAGCTCTGCTGTCAAATGAGTTAGAAGAACTTTCGGTTGTTAGGAGTTTGACATTGCAGGTAAGGACCTGGGGACCTGTACAACCCATTGCTTAAAAGTGTGGGCTATAGAGCTAGCGTTGTTTCATCTGGGTCTGCCACTCATTGGCTGTAATCTTGGGCAAATTATTTACATTCTTTGCCTTCAGTTTCCTCATCTATAAGTGGGAATGTAACAGGGCCTAACGCACAAGACTGTTATGAGGATTTAAGAGTCAATATATAAAAATCTGACCCATAGTAAGTGCTCAATAAACTAGCTATTAACATATTACCTCATTTCGTAATGCAAACAAACAGCTTGTGAGACATATAGTATTTCGGTTGTTTGACAAATGGGGAAACAGAAAGCTGGGCAGGTTAAGAACCGGCCTGAAGTTACACAATGGGAGACAATGACCGGGCAAGGATTTGAAACTCCAGCTACAGCATCTTGTCCATTACACCAGCTTGCCTAAATTCTTTTATGGCCCAGATTCTTTTTGTCAGTTGTTACTCTCTGCTTTCCCCTCTCCAGCACAAAATTTTTGAGGAAAAAAATTAAAAGCCCAGGAAAACTGGAAAATGTTTAGCTGTGCATTTTATTAGCAGGTTCCCTCTCTCTTCTTTCTCCTTCTTTCTCTCTCATTTTGTTGAAAAGCAAGAGGCAAAAGAACTTGGCACCATTTCCATCATGTCGATTCTTCTGGGTTTCTCAAATGTTGTGATCCCTGGAAAGCCGGGATTCATGCTTACCTCCACTCTTCATTAAGGCGGCCGTGGACGTGAGCTCAGGAAGGCAGGCTGCTGGTGCAGTGGGTGGGCATGCTGAATACCACCCGAACCACAGCTGGGGCTGCCCTTGTCAGAGTGCCAGACTGCCTTACCCAGTCTGTTCTCGCCCGCTCCCTGGCCCTCGCCCATCTGCTGCAGAATTCATAAAGTGCTGAAGATCACAAACATCTGAACCTATTATAGGTAACATACTTCAATTACATCCTGATTGTGGGCTTGGCTTCCCCCAAGCTTGGTTGATAATGGCACAAGGATCAAATTCTTCCTGCAAAAGAAGCATTAATCTCTAGGTCATTCTGTCATTTGGGATGTGCTTAGGAAGAAGCCATTCTCCTGTATGCTGCTTGCTTTGTCTCATTCCTTTACCTGACAAGGGAACCAGCAGATAAAGAAAAGATGAGGGAGAGAGAGAGAGAGAGAGAGAGAGAGAGGCTTCAAACCGTCTTATAGGAACTTATGATTATGTGCTGATTTGGTGTTTGCTTTCTCTATTACGAAACAAGTGATTTGTTAGTTGAAATGACCTTTGTTCTCTTGAGGGTTATCTGTTCTGGCTGTGGGCTTACATCGTGCAAACTGTGACCACTCTTCTAAGAACATCAAAAAATAAGCCACCCATATGTCCTCAGTCTACTGCTTCCACATGTCCCTGCCTTTCCTTTCTCTGCGTGCTCTGGGCCACACTACTGGGGGATGGCACCCCAAGCTTGGGCAGACCACAGGTGGGTTCAAATAGAAGCCTCATAAGGAGGACATCTCAGCCTGTTCTATGGTACTTTCACTTCCCATTTTTACTGAACGTGCAAACAAGAGGTTAAAAGATACACACGGAACACCCAGCTGAGCCATATTCGAGCCTGAGGCAAAGGAAAATTCAGTAATACCAGTGCTGTCTTTATTTTAAATTTTGATATTTTGTATATCATGGAATTTTTGTATTAATTTTGATTTTTTAAAAAGATTGCAACAAAACCTGATTTTTATTGATTACTGAGTTTTTTGGCACTCTTAAATTCAGCGCCTGGTCCCAGCCCTGATACACACCCACCGATGAGTGAGGATGCTGGAGTATTTATGCACAAACTCCTGCCCCTCATTGGTTGCAGGTTGCTCAGGGAGCATAATTAACGCAGGGGCACACTCAGTGCCCCGTGTGCAGGTTACGCAGGCACCGGTAGCATCCGCTATAATGTCCATCTTGGACCAATCGTGTGGCCAGAGAAGTATGATTGGCAGTCCTTTCAAAAACTATGTGGTTTGAAGGAGCATTTCCCAAATCTGTATTCTGAGCAGACCTGTGACTTATGAATACCCTACATAGCCCTCTCTTGGATGTCATGAGCCAGTGCATTCCTGTATTTTTTTCTCAAGATAGTTTAAGTTGGGTCTTTTTCACCTGAAACCAGAATCCTTAGGCTCTTACAGGTGGATGGCTGAGGACCTTGGGGCTCTTCCAGCTTGTTAGGATACGGGAAAAGGGGATTGGAAGGCCAGTAGAGCGTTCCTATGCCTCAGGGCTCCACCTCTTCAACTTGTGGGGGGAGGCTGGGGAACAATTGGGGGACTCCAAAGTCATTCATACGGATCAGTAATAAGGATAGCAACAACCTTAGATTTGCATGGCACTTTATAGTTCCAAATCATGTTCACTGTCCTATTTTTCCCTCAGAAAGGTTTAGAGGCACAGGCCAGCCAAGCTTTAGCATCCCCATTTCACAGATAAGGCAACTGAGGCTTCAAGAAACCAGTGACCCATCTATTACCTAGTGGAAGCAGAGCACCTTGTCTCTTACTTCAACAGACTCAAACAAAGAGACTTAGAACTTGACCTTCCTTAGAGCAGACTCTTTTCCTTTTCTTCTGTTAAGGTAAACTTTAGTTGATTGATTCCGTTCCTTGAATACTGTAAGAAGTAACAAGTGACTGTTGTGCTTCTCAGGAACAGGGAACTTGTCTTTGTCACCTCCAAATCAGCAGCTCCAGCCCAGTTCCTGGCAGGCATAGGTGCTCAGTCGATGTTTGTTGAATTGGATCAATACGGAGGAAGGAGCAACTCAGAACATTTCTGGCACCAGGAGATGTTGGAACGTTTAGAGGCAGGACAGGGATGGTAAGAATAGTTATATTATCTACTTATTGAAAATGCACTGTACCAAATTCTTGATATACGCCTCCTCTGTTTAGCAACCACAAGAAATAAATGTTGTGTTCCCTGTTTTACAGATCAGGAAAGTGGAGTTTAGAAAGATGGCAGGGCTGGGATGGAAACCCAAATCTGCCTGACTCCCAGACCCGTGTTTCTAAACCACACATGCTCTGTCCACTCAGAGGTGACCCTAAGTCATACTGCAGTTCAATGAGACAGGCTCTCTGCAACAGTCTGGTCTTACTTCGAGAGTTTCTTTTCCTCTCCCATCCTTCAGGAGCGCTCCAGGTGATTTCACACTTTGGCTTACAAAATCGAGAACAAAATGGGAAGAGGAAAAGTGCCAGAGGTTCTGGATAGAGCAGGTTGGAGGCATTTGGGGAAAGTTTGGAGGAAAGCTTCTAAGAGAGTATAGGACGAAGTGACGAGGAGAAGGAAAAGAGGGTGGAAGAGTGCTGCTGGGAGGTTTCGGAATTAGACTCCCACTGAATCAGGAGACTTGTACGGTTATTTTGGGCTCGTTTGGAAGATGCATCTTTAAATGCCACACTGCTCGGGACTAAAGCTTGCAAGTCAATGGGTCTCATAGGAGTGTGAGCTGAATTGATCTGAAGGGTGTATGGGCAGAAGCTGGGCAGCCTTTGGTGGAGATATTAGTGACAGGTCCCCGCATGGACTGGAGGAGGGCTGGACCACCAAACCTTTCCGAGTTTGTGTATCTCCAAGTCTCCCACCTGCTTAAGCCTGGAGGCAGCCTGCCACTTTACTCATCTCCTGCCTTACCAAACGTTAATCAGTCCCTACCTCCCACCCCATCTTAATTCTTTGCAATGATCCGTGGTAGACACACAGACTCTGCTGCTTAAAATCCCTCCGTCAGGCAAATATGAAGTTATTCACATATTTCTTGCATATTTTTCATGAAGCGAGTTGGTGATAAAATGACTCTCGAATGCCTTCACCATTTTACGCTGGGGATCCTGCTCTGCTTAATGTATGTGTGTCTTCATGCCTCAGCTGCCCTGAACGTTCTCCTTTCCTGTTTATGTTTATTTTGGAAGCAAAATGTGTTTACAAAATCAGTTAAAAAGTGTTAATGATCAGTTTCCAGAATACTAATGTGAATCCAAATTACTTTCACATGAATCAAGACAAATTAAAAAATGCCATTTGATCATAAACTGTTTTAAGTTTGTGTTACAAGTAGCACAGCAAATCGGAATATATGCCTTTTTTTTTAAAAAAAAAAGAGCAGTTTCAATGAACCATTTTGGTGGCACAAAGAAGTTCAGAGTAAAACGTTTCTTCTAGAATGCTGGGAAGAGGGAGGCTTGAGGGGAGGAAAGAAGCAACTTTAGGGCATTCACGTAGGAAAAAGTGCTAGGGGACATCCTCAACTATCCGGAGGAAAACAGTGTATGTAATTGTCAAAAATAGGATTGAGCTGTGAAACTTACATGATTTTCACCTGCCTTGTGTATTATTTCTTTGGTGTCCAGAACAGGGCTTGGCACATGGTAGACATGCAATATTATTATATTTGCAGGATAAATGAGTGAATAAAATCAGCTATATAAACGATAAAATTTATTCCAAGAGTTTATTTTTTTCTGAGCCAATACAAAAATTATGAAGTTCATGGCAAGATAGAGTAGAAAACTGGGAACCATATCACGGAGAAACTACCAATTCCGTATTCAGATACTATGCCCCCTTCCTATGCCACAGCCCTAGGTGGGCGACCCAGTAAAGTTGCCCCTGACATTGGGGGTTTCTAATAATCTGAGATACAGGGAGGATGTTGGCTTAAGTATGGCCTTTGCAAAGTCACAACTGCTGTCCACCTGAACTTACCCGAATATACATTTTTCAGTGGTTCCATCCAAACCTATACAGAAATGGAGACACGTGAGCCACTGCTGGGCTGTTAGAGGGCATCTTCTCTTGGGCCAGATGATCTAAGGCAATGGTTTTCCAGGATTTCCTGGGGTTGTGGTGAGAAGAAGATGGGACTGGGGTAGGGGAGAAAGCAAGTCTGGGCTGCGGCATACTGGAGAGACTTCCACCTCCTGCCCAAGCAATCCTGTCTTGCTGTGATTTGCAAGGTAAGATTTTGTTTGATGAAAGTCTTCAGGTGCTATTAAAAAGGAGTGGTGGGTTATAATACTTATCTACAAAGCCAAAGGAGCTGGCAAAGGCCAGGGGTTTGGATCCAGCTGCACACGGACCTGCCTACCTCTGAGTTAATGCATACAGGGGTACAAAGCAGAGCCTTCATTAAAAATGATCCAACTTCAAATTCCCTAGGTCATTTTGCAAAAACTCTCCATGTCTGTATTTTAAACTCTCCATGTCTGTATTTTTAACTCCCCATGTCTGTGTCATGGTTTTAGTTCCAGCTCTGAAGGACATGTAGAAGTGGGGGGAATTTGACTTCCATGTAGCCCAGTGCTCTGAATGTCCCCCTTTTCAGGTTTTCAAGGGCTCTTTGGCTCTTGGCATTCAGAGCAGAATCTGGTAAACCCATTCATAAGTAGCTTTGACATAGCCCAAATCTGTGTCTTAAAGGGATGAGTAGTGGTTTCAGAGAAAGAAGGAAGCCAGGGAACTTGCCAGCTTGGAGAAAATGGTGGCTGAGAAGCCTGGAGGATGGGGTGCTCTTCCTGGAAGCCCTGGCAACCAAGACCTGCTCCCCATCTCTGACTCATCACCTAGACCCAGGCGGGAAAGACCTACCTGGATGCCAAAGTGACCCAATTGTCCCTCCTCAACCCTCTCAAGCTAGCATAATATGAAGGGAAACAGCTTTGGATTCATGCTGACTTGGATGACATCCCATCTTTGCATGGGCTCTGTGACCCCTGTTTATCTCTCACTGATTATACTAAAACTTAGACAATACTCTCTGTTTCCTCGACAGGAGCTGGATAGGCTTTCTTGTCTCAGAATAGCAAGAAAGGGTCAGGGTATGGCCATTGAAAGCTGCTATCCCAGGAGGCAAAACTATGGAAGATACAAAGGAAACAGCCCTCTTACTTATCTGTCACCCCCCCCCCCCTTCCTCTCTCTGTCTGTCTCTCTCTCTGAAGTTGTCAGGGGACTGTAGGTGTTGTCCTCTGAAATGAAAGCCATGGTCTAGTAGGAGTCCTTCCATGAGGAAGGGCTGACTCACCAGGTCCCCTAATGGTGCTGCCATGATTTGTGGGTTTAAGTATTGTCCAGGCTCTGAGGGACCATTGACTGGTTGCACGTCGCTGACAGTTGAATGCTCGGTCCTGAGCTATATATATTTACTGTACCATAGAAATAATAAACACTAATAACTCACTTCATCCCTCACAATTTCCCCATCCATTTCCTGGCCATTTCTGGACCTTTCATCACATACCAGATTGTGTGGCTGACTTTTATTGCTGGTTGCTCATGGGTGAGAAATCACTGTTGCCTCATAAATAGCTAGCGTTCTTTTTTCTCTCATTGAAAAGTTATTTCAATTCAACCTAAATTTCCATTAACCAAGAAGTGTTTAAATAAATCATATTCCATTCATCTGATGAAATTATACAACCATTAACAGTCATGATTTTCGAAGCTATTCAGCAACACAAGAGAAAAAAATCACACATCATAATGTCAGGTAAAAAAAGCAATGCAGAAAACCATATATCCAGCATGATCCAGTTTCGTCAACGCATTTCTATGTAGATTTACATGTGTGCGTTAAAGAGATGGCAAGAAAATCCTTGAAATGTTTTCTCAGTGGGATGGTTGTGGGTGATTTTTATTTTGTGCATTTTTCAGATTTTCCACAGTATACTTTTAGAATCTGAAAAACGGGGTTTTTCTTTATTAAAAATTATTTTTCAATAGCATTTTAACTAATTTACTTTTAAATGTGATTTATTTGTTCAAAACATTTCAAATTGTTCAAATACATACAATAAAAATACCAGCGCTGATGTTTGCCTGACAGACAGTTGCCAAACGGTGAGATCAGAGGGAATTGTATTTGACAGTGAAATTCAAGCCATGAGGCTAACTCTTGTTTAGATGCTCCTATTCAGGCTCTTTGTTTTGGTTCCCCCCCTCCCTCCTCTAAATATGAAGCGTTCTATCCACACACATTCTATCCAGACATATGAGTGTATTTTCTGTTCTCAGATTTACATTCACCTAAGAAATTACCCTATGAAAGCCCCATCACTCACAGAAACTATTGCTGGGGAGGAGGGGACAATTTTATTTAGCTAATTTTTAACAAATCTCAAATGTTACCCATATCTCCTGAAGCCCGGAGGAAGGATAATCAAGTCAAGCCCCATTGACTAGGAGAATAGTGAACTGTGGAAAATGACTTCTCAGCACTCCACAGGGCCACAGCTCCATTTAAATAACACGTTCATTATTCAGATGCTCAGCCTTCTTACAGGGGCTGTAGGCCTGCCCTGGGGTTCTGGGGACTCTGCAGCCTCCTGGACCAGCCTCTCGCTGGTCTCTGTCGCAGCACAGCTCCAGGTACCACTGAAGTGGCTCCTCCCAGCAGCACATAGAGGACAAGAACAGTTTACTACAGACAGTCCCCGACTTCCAGTGGTTCCACTTAATGGTTTTTGACTTTACAACGGTGCAAAAGCGATCAGCATTCAGTGGAAACCGTACTTCGAAGTTTGAATTTTGATCTTTCCTTGGGCTAGCGACATTCAGTGCCACACTGTCTCATGATGCTGGGTAGCGTCAGCGAGCCCGGCTCCCAGGCCGCCATGCGATGATGAGGGCAAGCAACCAATACTGTACAGTGCACTGTGTTGCCAGCGTTTTGTAGATATTGAGTTTTGTTCTTCTGCATCCCATCGTGTCTATAAAATGCCCACCTGTGTCTTTTGCTTCTGATGAGATGAAAAAGGCAATTACTCCTGAGATGAAAATCGAGATAATTCCCAATTGTAGGCTAAGTGTTCTGAAAACGTTTAAGGTAGGTTAAGCTAAGCTATGATATTTGGTAGGTTAGGTGTTATTAAATGCATTTTTGACTTATGGTATTTTCAACTCACGATGAGTTCATTGTGATGAACCCCATAGTAAGTCAAGGAGCATTGTGTTTATTTGCAGATGGGGAAACCAATGCTCTGACTGATAGTGTGGCTTGCCAGGGTCACACAGCCAATCAGGGCTAGCTGTACCCAGGTGTTCTTACACCGAGACCATTTCCATTCCTTATACAGTAGTACCTCGGTTTGACGAACATTTCTGTTTACAAATGCCATAAACCCGGAAGTAAATGCTTTGGTTTTCGAACATGCCTCAGAAGTGGAACATATCACGTGGCTGCTGTTGAGTGAAAGATCCTGAGGCCTAGCTGTCAGCTGTTTTCCAACGTTTCAGAATTCGAACGGTCTTCCGGAACGGATTATGTTAGAAAATCGAGGTACCACTGTATCTGAAAACAATTCGCACACCAAAACTTTCTTCAGTGGTCCATCTTTAGAAGATATGATTCTGATCAGCTAGCCTATGTTAAAATGGATGCTTAAAAACAGACTGGAAACAAACAATAATGACAAAAGAGAGATTGCTGAAAATTTTTTAAAATAATATTTAGAAACAGACTGCAGATTCCGGTCATGGGGTCTAGCTTGGAGACAAGCAAACACCAGAATGAAAACAGCAGAAATTCAGCTCAAGTCTCAGTTGCTCTATCAGTAAGCACGTCGCGTAGGCCAGGGCCCTTCAGGATGCCATCTTCCATCTCCAGACAGTGACCCGAAGGGACAAAGCTCAAGCCCTGGCAATGCCTGTTCTTTCCTCTGTCTTCCCTCTTACTCTACCTTCAGATTTCCCTGGGTAGTTCTTCCTCAGCCCTATCTCCATTCTGCTGGAGTTTGAAGGATGGAAACTCTAACTGGCAATCAGACAGTGATTGGTATTGGACCCAACTCTTCATTATGCTAAAAGTCATTGTGCCAATCTAAGGGAAACTGTGTGGGATTGTTTGTAATTGGTGGCAAATTCTTTTTGCTAAGAGTGTTAGGTCCTTCCATCAACACAAGGTATTCTTGTTTCTGGCCCCGCTTCCTAGCTCTGACCTCTAGTCTTCACCCCACTCCCATAAGAATTATCCAAATTGACAATAGTAAAAAACTTGAAGAGTGTGGGGAAAGAGTAGACTATAGTTACAAATTCTTCAAAACCAACCTCCTAACATTCCAGGATAGTGAGATGATAAAAGCCAAAACTAAAGCAAAAAAAAAAACACACCAAAACACAGCAGTTAGAAGGAATGACTTTAGGACATTTAGGAAATGATTTTACTCTATCCGTAGTTTTGATTGCAATATTTCTAGCATAAGGAATACTTAAATCTTTGGTGTCCAGTCTCTGTTTGGAACAGTCACTGGTGTATTGTTCTCAGAAGTGTGCAGGGTATGATTTTGATAAAGAGAAAGGTGCTTGGATTCTAAGATATGGAGAATCCTCTGTTTTTATGGAGTATTTTTCAGACTTGAGCAAGCCAATGAGAGAAATGTACTGCCCTCTGTTGGAAAGAGGTAGCAAAACCGTCCAGGAGAGGAAGGGAGAAGCTATGTGGCTTCAGCCTTTTGGAGAAAGCTGCCTTTGGGGTTGTTTTAATGAGGTGACACAGGTCTCCCATTTAAGTGTGGCCCAAGAAGAACAGAAGTAAGAATGTTAGAGACAAAATGATATTTGCATTTCCACAATATTTCCGGCTATAGGTTTTCAGTTTTCACAGAGAAAAAAATGAAAAATTGAGATATGCAGGTGTTGAGGAGATATCTATGGTAAGAAATATTTTAAATTGGAGAAATAGGAATAGAACAATTTTATTCCTAAACTTACCCAACACAGAAATGAGTCATCTGACCTCACTAATGCTGTAGCCTGTGATGATAATATTACTTTGCAGGATTTTAGAGAGTCAGTCAAATTGCCACTATCTCCTTCAGGAATATGGTTACGTATAGGATGACGTCCCCAGAGATGTCTATGACTATTGTTGTTTTCTGTCAGCCAGGTCATCTATGGAACATAAAGAAAAGCAAATGCGGGCTTTGCCGCTCCTAGGGGAACCATTACCTCAGCGAGAATTTGTGAGTATGTTAACTCAAGGGAAGAGAAGAGGTTATCTTTATTCCCTCACAGGCAGCCAGAGATGCTCTGAGCAAAAAAGATTCAGCTATGTTCTACTTTTCTTTCTTTTAAAACTAGAGCACTCGTCTCCCAAATACCTGTTACCGTTTTGAGCTTGCTTTAAAGATATTTTGAGAGGAATGGAATTAGAGAAAAGATGGTGGGTGAGGGAAGGGATTCAGAAGAGAAAATTTCAGTGTGTGAAGGGTCTTGATATTTCATACAACAATTGAGTAATGAACAACAACAAAAAAGGCATTCATGACTTTGACTCAGTAAATCCCATTTCTAGGAATCTATTCATAGAAATACTGGTATAAATGCCCAAACTTAGCTACAAGGAGGTCCACTGAAGCATTGCTTGTGATGATAGCAAATTAAAAATAAGCAAAGTATCTTGAATGGAGAATTGCTGGAATAAATGCTGTTATACAATAGAATACTATGCAGCTACTGAAACGACAAGGAAATTCTCTATGGGCTAATGTGGAAAGCACACCATGGGAGGGTATATTAGTATTAAGTGAACAACACAAGTTGCAGAATAGCAGGGCTGTCGGTTTTCCATTTCTGTAAATAAGGTTATATTGTGGTTAAAGTTTATTGCTGAAAAATAAACCGGGAAGACTATACACAAATCTGTTAACAATTGAAATCTTTGGGGCTTGGGATTATAAAAGGCTGTTACTCCTTAAATGTAATCAATTCACATTGTTGGGCATTTTTACCATAATATTACTTTTGTTATCAGAAAATACATCAGATTTTTTTTTTTAACTGGATAGGTATGTTTTTCACTCAGCAGAAGTACTGTCAGAAGCTACCCACTCATATATAGGAAGCACTTCCTATTAGCATGTTCACAGTGAAATTTAACTGCTCAGGCAAATCACAAAAAAGGAAAATCAGATGAAATACATAATGTAAATTCTCAGTGTCTGGCATATAACAGGTGTTCAATAAATGTTTGCTAAACGAATGAGTGCAGAACCACGTTCCAATGTGCCCTGTTGTGGTTTTTTTTGTTTTCTTTTTTGCCACCTGTTTTTTTTTAAATTATCTGTAAATAAATATGTTCCCTTTGAATAACATCTCCAATTGATTTCTCTGATTACAAATTTCATTTTTTTCTCTTATACATCTTCAAAAACTAAAATGCTAGAGTCGGGGCAAGAGGGAGGAGAGCATAAAAAACGAGGTTTTAACAGGAGGGAAAAGGGATTTTCACAAACCACCAAAGTGTTACTTCTCTTGGAAGAAGTGCACCCTGGATTTTTTCCAGCTAGATTCTGCAACAAAACCCAAGTAAAATGAACATTAATCTTTTATGAACTAAGCCCCCAAACGAACAGGCTTTGAGCTCAACCCTAATTAGGTTGCATCTCAATATAGAGAATCCTTAACGAATAAGGACATGGAACAGCACAGACGAGCTCTCTGCTGGGACTGAGTCAGAAATGCAGGGGCCGCCCAGGCCACATTCAACTGTTCTTATGCATTAGGGGCTCCAAACTTTACCCGGAAAAATGCACGGTCATCTTGGTTGGAAAGCAAATGGAGTTTTCTCTCACTGAAATTCTTGGCCACCTCGCTACCTCCATGCCCATCTGGGGGTCTGTGGATAAATGAGAAGAGAAAGGGCAAGAAGCAGGGCTCTTACAGTAAGTGTCAGCAAGTCAGGAAGGTTTCTTTTGCTTTGTGCCCAGCAGAGCAGCCAACGCTGGCTGTGCTCAGAAACAAGATAACCTACAGATGCGTTATATGCTTGATGTGGGAGGCAGGGTGATGTTGTGGAGTCTGAGAGACCTGAGTTCAAACCCCAGCTCAGCCACTTTCTAGTTCTGTGAGCTAGGACAATTTACCCAGCCTCTTTGAGCCATCATTTTCTCATCTACAAAACGGGGATAGAGGTATAGCATGGCTGAGAGGATTAAGTGAAATAAACTAAGCTGCTCTCAGATTGCTGTTTGTTGAGACAGACCTTATTTCTCCAACCACAGTCTCCCTCACCCCATTCTATCATGTGACTTCTGCATTCTCTCATTCGCTTTTAACAACAACTTTGTAAGATAAGTTCAATGAGTCCCCATTTTACAATGTGGGACTCGAAACTCAGAGAGGTGAAGTCGTTTGTCCAAGGTGACAGAGTAAGGGAGCAGCAAGACTGAGATTTCACCTCAAGTTCATCTAACCCAAATCATGTGCTTACCACAGGAATGTGGGTCAACTGGGTGGATATCAAAGACAGAAAGAACTCCTGAGATGTTCAACATCTCAGAGTCAGGGAGTTCTAAGCCCCAGGACCCATATTCATGCTCCAGGGCCAACAGAGAGAGGCCTCAGGATGGGCTCTGTCTGGGCTGTTTGGGTGAAGAAAGTAGGGGATTCCTTTCCCAGGGTAGCTGGGCTGCTTCATTCAACTGCAGGAAAGCTACCCATGTTGGCCACCTGGTTTTGGCACCTGGAAGACTGCTCCAGGGCCCGTGGGTAACTCGTGGCTCTTGATATAAACTCATATCTGCACTGGTTCTATCATTCTTCCATCCCACCCAATTCTCTCCCCCGTGTTCACACATTGAAATGGTCCTTGATCCCCATGAAACAATTATTCCAATATCCTCCCCAATCTTCCTTACGAGCTGCTTTTCTCACCCCACCCGACCAGGCCTTAGCTTCACTGCAACTTCCTCATAGATTTCCTGATGCCATTTATTTGGCTAATAATAAATCTCTTGCCCTTACCTTGCTGTCCCACACATGTCCAGCATCTCCCTGCTGTCCAAGAATGCCTTATCCTATTATTATAATTAACTGGTACCATGCTAGAAAGCTGAGCCAGAATCAGAACTCTTGGGTGAAGAAGATTTGCCAAGGGTTACAATGCATGAGAATTGGAATGGATAGAACTTGGCTCTTGAAAACTCTTCCTTCTATGTAGAACTTTATCCTAGAAACTCATTAACTCTGAGAAGTGTAATCACATCTCCGGAAGAAGTTGGTGACTGGAAGCCATTTGGATTTTGCAATCTTGCTCTTTTCAATTGCTAGTCTCACAATGTTTCCTCTTCCTCTTTTTATTGTAAAAATTTCTTATATGATATAATAATATGATTATTTATGTTCATATACTGTCATTATATTTATATTAGCCAACATTTATTGTGTATCCAGTGTGTGCTCAACCCTGTGCTAAATATTTTATATAGGACATCTCACCTAACTCTCACACACAAGTCTGAGAAGGGCGGTATGGTTATCTCTATCTTGTGGATGTGGACAATAAACTCAGAGCATGAAGCTCTCTGGTTGCCCCTACATGCATTAACATTTGGGAACCTCTGGCCTAAGCACTGTGGTAATCTAGAAAGGGAGAGAGGACATCCAGCCAGAAGAATCAAAGTAAGAAGGTGAGAACTGAACTAGTTGAAAGAGGACAGGAGGAAATAAGGGAGAAACGCTTTCTAGACAATGGAACAGCAACAGAGAGGATGCAGAGACAGAAACAGAGGACAGTGAGTAGAACAGTATCTGGCATGTAGAAGGGCCTTGAAATGCTTGTTGAGTTGGATTCTGTTGACCTTCCAGTTTGGCCATGGCAAATGGATTTCCTATGATAATATGCAATCTAGAAGCAGTTACATAAAGAGGAAGGGTGGAGCAAAGGCCCCTCCTATCTATGCCACTTGTCTAATTTTCTGAACAATCCGGTGAGGAAGCTTTCCTGTCCCCATTTTATAGATGAGAAAACAGAAGCTCAGAGAGGCGACTTGCCTAAGAAAGACCAAAAGACCAGAAAGTGGTAAAATCTGAATTCAGACCCACCCATCTCAGTCTGGTTTCGCAGCCCCTGGGCCATCCTCCACGCCATACAGAGGAAGGAGAGCCTGCCTTCACTTTTGGCCTCTGCAGCTCCTTTCTGGGCTGACACTGAGTCTGGCTCAGACCAGCCTTGATTGGTGACACTCATCTCCTTTAAGAAGTGACTGGTTTCTACCCTCTTGGCATTTTCTGCATGAAATGCAGCAATGCCAACATTCTGGGTGCCCCTCGTTTCCAAGGAGAAGGCTACAAGATGCTTTGGGGCAGGTGAGAAAGCACCCAGGTTTGTGGCACAGCTGAAATCAGCAGGCAAGGCTGTGTTGCTTCAAACAAAGCCCCAGATGGGGCTTCCAATGAGATCCCCCCCATCATCCCCTGCTGCCAATTCAACATCTGCTCCCGACATATTGGCCTGTGAATATTTCAGATCCATACCCCCAAATCCAGATGTGGTTGTGTCATGAACTCTATACACTCTGCTAGAAATTACTGAGGTCTGAAAAAGGAAATTAAGCAATCACTCAGGCACACACGAACCAGTGACCTGAAATATACTATGCATGTCCAAGGTTTGAGGTGCTCACATTTAGAGACCCTGACTACAAGTTTCCACCCATTGACCGGCCCACCTTACCCTCATCAAAGGTCATACGTAAAGGATTGATATTTGCTTTCAATTTAGGGCCAGTGAAAAGCTTTATGAACATGGAAATCATCCTTTTAGCCGAGTGGCCAGACTCTGCTTTGTTTTTATTTATTAGCAGATTGGTCGAAACTTCAATCCAGTTTTCAAGCACTGCGTTTCCAATAGTAGAGGAACCATCAATCAAGTAAACTAAGGAACATTGTGTTTCAGCCCTGGCTACACATATAGATCACCTGGGAGCTTTGAAAGCACCAGTGATTCAGCCCCAGGCGGAAGATTTGGATGTGGGGCCCCAGCACCCATATTTTGTTCAAAGTTCCCCAGTTGATTCGAATGCACCACTAGTGTTGACGATTTCTACTATGAAAGATACTCTCCTGGACCGCTATAAAGCAATCAAAACCAGGGTGGGGCTCGGCAGGGGGAGGTGCAGGAGTTAAGAGCATCAACTGTACCTCAGACAGTTGCAGGTAAACTCTCAACTCTTTCACTGACTAACGTGCCACTCTGGACCAGGCATGTAATCTTTATGAGCCTGTTTCCTCATCTATCAGTGGGGGAAACGATACTTGGTAGGCGGTAAGAATACTTAAGAAAATGTTGATAATTGGTTTTGCTTAGTACCTGATATATGGTAGGGATTCAGCAAACAGTAACCATTCATGTTACGTTACAACAGAGAGAGAGGGGTGGGGAAGAGGTGATGGCGAGAGACTAGAATCATGCAGAGTAATAATGCATATGTTAAGCCTGGTGAAGGGAATTGCCGATGAATTGTCCTCTTTTCTCGTTCTTCATTGACTATATGCATGAAAATGGCTTCTTTCCTTCTAATAAAGGTAAAACAAATTATTCTTTATGAAGATAATGATAAAATATGAATAAAAGATATTTTTCATGTTTTATGAAACAGATCACAAAAACAGGATAAAAACCAACATTTACAGTATTAATGTAGCCTTCTTTTAACAGCAAAAAAAGTAGCAAAAAATCTGAAAGTTTTCCAGGTAGCCCTCCCTACTCTTCTTTCCCTCCTTTTGTGTTCTTCAATTTATTTTGTAATGAGAAAGGGTTTTCTTATAACAGGGAAAAAAGGTGTTTTGTGTTTTGCCCTCCCCTGACCCTCTGAAGGTCTACCCAGGCCGATCCTGCGACCCTGGACTCCTGATGTCAAGCTTTGATCTAAGCCTCCCTCGCTATGCCCAGCCCGGACCAGGGCACCCTCCCCAGGCCTGGCGGAGTCGGCATGTGGCACAGACTGTGCAGCCTCTGTGCGGTGCGACGTCTCCGGGGTCCGCAGGCAGCGCCTCGCCCTGGGGTTCCTTCCAAGGTCCTTAGAGTAAGTAGCTGGAAAAGCGATGTGATGCCCTGGTGAACATGACCCTTGGACACAGACCAACAACCAGTCGGCAAAGGATCCTGTCGCTGCAGTAGGAGACCGATGCTACCGAGGTGAGTCTGGCCCCAGCTTGAGCTGCTCCCCCAAGTACATATTGGGTGGCTGAGGGTGGGGTCTTCAGTAATAGATTCATAAAGCCACTGAAAAGCTCTGAGGGGCCAGAAGTTCCCACTTCATGTATTCACCGTCACTTCTTCACTCAACATTTATGGGGTTACTACTATGTGGCAAGCACCACCTAGCAGGCGGGGAGACCGGTAAGTAAGTCACAGACCTTGTGATTATGGAGCTCACGTAGGGAGGGATATTCAACCTCCAATGACAGTACAGGGTGAGAAGTGATCAATGAGGAATCTCTGGGTGATGAACACAAGAGGGGCATATAATGGGGGGCTGTGGGGACAGAGTCCCAGAAAGCTGTTTCCAGGCTCTCGACCTCACGTGGAAAGGTGCTGGCTTGGGTAGTAGATGGCCATCAGCTGTGACTGGTTGGCCATCAGCTGTTACTGGTTAGCCATTAGCCACGGATATAACTGCCGTGGCTGAGCTAGCAAGCGGGTATTGCAGTTAGCACAGCAGATTGTAGTTAGCAAGTGAGGTTGGTTGGCAGAGAAGAGGACAGCAGATTGCGGATCATGTGGCTCTTGCTTCCTGTGTCTCCACCCCGGCCGCCAGTGAGAATACAGTGGTATGAACCCCCCCAACCATGGCTCTGTTGGTGTTCCTTTTTGGCCTCACCATATCCTGCCTTGTGTGGGGAGCGGGAACTGAGACCCTGCATGACAGCAGCTGTCCATGAAGACCCTGATTCCTGAGACAGTTCCTGTAGCATAAGCAGGAATTATCAGAAGTTGGGGAGAAGGAAGTTTCAGCAAAGGGAACCACAGAAGTGACTGCTCAGAGACACAAGACAACTTCTGGAAACTTCAGGGAACCAGGAGAGGAGAGGAGAAGCCAGAAAATGGCCAGTGTTGGGAATGAGCCTAGAACTTCCCCAGCGTCTCCCAAACCTCAGTCATTCCTGTACCTCGCTTGTGGATTGTGCTACTTCTATGGTTCACCTGTATTATTTTTTTAAAAGACTCACTTTTTAAAAGCTTCACTTAATGCAGTGTCAAAGGAAATTTGACATTGTTACCATAACTAGAAAATCAATCACACTTGCTTGCCATAAATGGAAGCTCATTGTAAAGATTAATAGAAGTCTAAATTATTGAATTCTCCTAGATTCTGGTGGGTCAAGCCTGAAATCTTCATTCTCTTTGTTTGGAAGGGAGGTTAGCATGTGCTAGAAGGTGATAAAGACAGATGGAGGCTTTCTTCTGGATAATCAGAAAGCTTAAAAGAGAATCAAGAAGGGAATGACTTTCTCACTCTATGATTCAAGGTTCCTTAATGCCTAGATGCTGAGTACCACTTTAAACATTCTTTCCTGCCACTGCACATATGTGTCCCATGTTCTGGAAAACACAGGCCCAGAGAAGGACCCCTTCTCCATGGGAGGGCAGTCACATTTCTGGAGATACAGACAGGAAAGCCCAAGGAAGAGCAAAGGGAAGCCCAAATGAGTCAACACAAACTCACCCTGTGTTTTCTGTGTACCTTAAGCAGTGTGTCAGGCCCTAATTTATGAAAGCCACAACTGGAAGAATCTAGAAGCTGTCTCTGTGCCATTCATGGAACAAGGGGGGAAGCTGTAATCCTATGAGCTCTCTAGAAACAGTCACTTTTGGCAATGCTCACCACTCCCTAAATATGCTAAATATTATTCCTGATATCTCCAAAGTGTGCTTTTATCATGTCACAACTTGGTAAACATGGTAAGTTATGGTTTTTGTTACCATGGAAGTATAAATGCTAATTTTTTTATTTAGGAGAGAGATAGCCAGAAAATCTCTGTGGTGAGAGCTTGAAAGCTATTATATCCTTGTTATTTGGAGGTTTGGCCAGATGTCAAGAGAATTTATAGCCAAACCTCTGCTTTGGTGATGTTTTTGTCCTCCAAAGTAATCCCAAAATTAATGCATCAGAAAGAAATAATATGTTTGCACAGTATATTGTGAGAGCTGAGGCTTTGTTCGTAGAGGGAATACCATGGAAATTCCTTTATCAATAAGGAGAAACAGTACATTTGAGAGTATTTTTGACTTGGGTTAAAGATTTTTCTTTTGTCAGTATTTCTGAAATTGTAGAGGCTCAGAAAATTTGGTAAAATACTCTGTGTGTGTGTGTGTGTGTGTGTGTGTGTGTGTGTGTAGGTAGATAGATATCCATACCAAAAATTAATTTACCTGCTGGCATCCAAAAAGAATAAACTGCTCCAAAACTCACTTCTGCAGCCTTCTGTTGTGTAATTACATGAAACCTCTGGGAGACAGAAGAAAGTTTTCCTGTTCAGGTCCACTTAGATACAGCTGCTGGACTAAATCTAGTGGAGGAGAATTTGCTGGGCAGTTCTGGAAATGACCCAGGTGACAGTCATTTCTAGAACCCACGGGAACCTGTGAGAACCCCAGTACATTGGACAAGATATTTCTTGCATCCAAAGAAAACTTGTTTGTTGAACAACAAGATCCAAAGATTGGTGAGATTTCAGCTAAACTTAAGTAGCTGGGATTGCTGTTCTCACACAGGATTTGGTAATTTGTCCATAACCTGCCAGACACTTTTGTTGTGTTGTGATCAAAGATTTGTTTTGCATTTTTTAAAGTTTGACAAACTGCTTAAAAACAAGGACAGCAGATAAGTACATGAAGTTGTCTGTACAAGATGTTCATTCCTTTGTTTTTTCTTAATAATGAAAGAGCAAAACAACCCTAAGAATCTAAGAGATCGGTTAAATATTCTGATATGGTTAATAAAAGATAGGTCTTTATGTACTAACATTGGAAGGTGTTCACCAAGGAGAAAAGAAGTACTTCATGTATTACAGAATTGTACACCCGAAATCTATGTAACTTTACTAACAATTGTCACCCCAATAAACTTTAATTTTAAAAAAAGTACTTCATGAAAAGTGTTCTCTCTCTCTCTCTCTCTCTGTCTCTCTGTGTCTCTCTCTCTCTGTCTCTCTCAATCCCCTTTCTAATCTAATATATAGAATATTTTCCCATTTATACTAAATATGTATAGTTTTATCAGATTCACATATGCTTAAAAGTTCTAGAGGAATGATATGAACCAATCTAGAGGGGAATTTGGATCACTTTCTTTATATTGCTTAAATGTTTTTTACAATATACTATGCATTTTCCAAAACTTTTAAGTTAGTTGAGCTTTTTATAAAAGAATAAAATAAAAAGGAATTTTTCATGTGCTGTCTTCCATTCCATCAACTGAGAAACCACAAAGAAGACTGAAAAAAACAAACCCAGCAAGATCATTTCAGACCAGAGACTTTTCTGCTTTAGCTTTGGTTCTCATTTTCCATCAAATGCCTCTTTGTTCAACATAAAACTTTGGTCCATCTCATGAACCTACATGAGAAATTCAGGCTCAAAACACTTCCTAATTTGTGGTCACCATGGGTGGCAGCAGAGACTACCAACTCAGTCTCTTGCTTGGTGGAGTCCATCCAGAAGTTCCTGTTGATCCACGCAAGTCCAGGTTCACCTAAAAGCCCACTTCCTGGAATGCCCTGAGCATTTTAATAACAGCTGTCATTTCTTAACCACTGACTATGTCCCAAATACTGTGCTAAGCTATATGCATCGCAAAACCTTTGGAAGGCAGAGATTATCATTCCCATGTTACAGAGGAAGAAACCAAGGCCCATAGTGCTTAAGTAACTTGCCTGAAATCACAGGCTAGCCAGTGACAAAGCCTGTATCTCTATCTTAGCCTACCTGACTCCATTTTCTAATTTCTAGGCTACTTGACATTGGACGTGAAGACCTATCAACTTAATGACCGTGGAAAGCTAATATCCCTCTGAAAGTCTTCAATGTACCCAAAGACTTACTTATTCACCTGTAGTATCTGGCCCATCAGTAATTTTTCCCCTTGGTTTGTACAAATTACTGCAGCAATCAAGATTCATGCATCCCATTGTTCTCTGACATTTAGATATTACAAGCCTTGGACAGTTTTTAACCAAGGCAGCAGAATCCTTTCACAAATGAGTTCATTTCAGGAGGAAAAATCTGTTGGCAAGGAATAAACTGTAACTTGTCAGAGGCATGTATATTATTTTTGGCTAAATTCATGTTTTCCCTTGTCAACCAATAGATGAGCATAAAGACTTTCGTAATATTCATTTTCGTGATTCACTAGCAACAGCATTATGATATAATATCCTCTTAGCAATAAATAATAATTCATAGATCTGGGGATGAGGCTTTTAATGATGGTGCTTACAAGATATTGGCTCATGTGAAACTTTTTCTGGGTTAGACTCTTGAATCCTTTAAATAAAGTTAAATTGAAGGATCATGAGGTAAGCACTTTGGTGATCTCTTGAACACCCATTATTTCCCATTCTCACTGTGTAGTCTACTGGCTGGGGAGTTGATTCCAGCTCCACGAGTGGACTCCGAATAGTCCAAGCCAACTGCCAGGGGACCCCTTTGCCCTCTGGTTTAGACCCAACCAGAACACGGCATTCCCTCGGCCACAAGAATTGGTACAGGAATAAACATGTAGTCTCATTTGGGCAAGTAAGTTATATAGGGAAGTTGACGGGAGCTTCTAGAAAAGTGTCCTTACTCTTAAGAGAGAACCAAAGGAAAACCAGTCTCTCTACGTATGAGTGTTGACTTATCTGGGATGCAAAGCCTGGAATGACTGCAGCCACCCCAATATCACACTGAAGGTGACACAGTATGCACAAGAAGACTGAAATAAGAGAAGCTCAGAAAAACAAAGCTGAAGCCATCAGTCTAAATCAACCTCAGAGCCTGCCCTACTGTTATGCAAGCCAATTTTTTTTTTTTCCGGAAGCCACTTTGAGTTTCTGTCACAGTAACCAGAACATCCTATGTTAGTCAGCTCAGGCTGCCATAACAAACATCATATACTGGGTGGCTTACACAACAAAAATTTATTTTCCTGCTAAGAGCTCTCTTCCTGGCTTGCAGACAGTTGGAGAGAGAGAGAGAGAGAGAGAGAGAGAGAGAGAGAGAGAGAGAGAGAGAGAGAGAGAGAGAGAGAATGCTTTCTGATGTCTCTTCTTTTAAGGGCACTAATCCCATTATGAGTATCCCATACTCATGACCTAAGGCCCAATTGCCGAATACCACCACACTGGGGGTTAGGGCTTCAATGTATGGATTTGGGGGGAGTGGAAAACATTCAGTTCATAACACATCCTAAACAATAGCAGCTACAATCATTCCATTGACCTAATTCCCTCTTTAACATGATATTGTCACAAAACTCTTCAGTAGAGACCTTCTCTTCAGAGATCAGACCATCATCAACCATTCTGTTCAATGGACTAGGAAACTAAGACCCAAATCATAAAGAGCAGATGACTTAAACTTACCCAGAAATATGACCCTGTTTGTCTTTCAGCTTTCTTGCTTTCTCCATAAGGATGTCTAACTCACAGTTACCAAATATGTCCAAATAGGGTTTATAAAGAGTTGGAGCCCACTCAGAAAAATGTATGCATTAATCTCTGTTGATTCAGCTGAGTCTAAATTGAGGCCAAACATCATGCAACCTCCCTGGGCCTATTAATGGAGAAGGATTCTAATCCTAAAACTTTCTTTCAAGGGGCAAACATGAGGCAATTTTGGTTTTGCAGATCTCAATAGAGTAATTAGCATTAAAGCTACTCCCCTTTCTTTTATTTGGGAATATACATTTACCCAGGTAGAATCCATGGCTCCAGGTCTTCTGCAGCTCAGTGTAGTCCTGTGACTAAATTCTTACCACTGGGGTATAAGCAGAAATGATATGTGCCACTTCAGATTACATTTTTATAAGGATGCTGCTAAAATTTTAATAATAGTTCAATCTGGATGAAGTTAATTTTTTCTATTTTTTGTATGTTTGAAATTTTTCAAAATTAATTTTTTTAAAAAGTTGCTTATCTTCTATATCTCTCCCCTTCCTGTTGACTGCAATGGAGGCATGGTGCTGAACTAGCTTCGAACATACAGCCCAGAAAGAGGCCCTAAAGGTTGATAAAGCAATGAGAAAGAAGGGATACCTTGAGGGCAGAATAACCTCCCTGGGTCACTGATTGCCTTGGACTTCTGCAGGAGAGACAAAATATTTTCTAGGTTTAAAATATACTGTTAGTTAGGTCTCCATTAAAGCTGAACGATGAATATCTTCACTAATCATCAAATTTCTCCTAGCTTCACGAACATAGGAGCACAAATTGAATTTCATTGTGAACAATAGTTTTTGTCCCCACTTGCTGCCATGGGACTGTGGCCAACAATTATCCTGGAGATTCTCCAGGAGCATCACACATGTATACAAACAAGGTAGATCAGCTCTCTTGTCAGTAACCACATGCTATCTGAAATTTCTTCCTGGTCCCCTGTTCCTGAGTCCTTTCCATTAGGTACTGCTCCGTCCAATCTAGTGGGGATACAGACCAGAGTTATTCAGGGTTCTGTGGTGAAACAGGAGAGGAAGACCCTTCCCTCTTATGTATTGAATTCTATTAAAAGGCCCTGCAGCAGTGCTTCTGGAGTCTTGGAGCATACCAGTGTTTACTTCTAGCCCTGCTGTTCTTGGTTCTAAGGCAGGTATTGAAAGGGGGTACAGAAGACAAAGCCAGTTGAGAGGTACCTCCCATACTCTGGTTTGCATCTGCCTTCTGATGAGTCAGGCTTTGCCACTGTGCCAAGCTTGTCTGTCTCCTTTCTTTCTTCTCAGGATGCATTGTCTCCCAGGAAGCTACTCATTTTTTTGCAAAGAAGTCTCTGGCACTAAGCATACCAGTTCACTGGCACTAAGCATACCAGTTCACTAAGCTTTTGGAGCAGGGGCTCCAAAAGCAACAGAAAAACACCAAAAATAAAGTGTCTTCATAGTAGAAGGAAGAACGTGCAAGAACCAAGGTTGGAGAGGGCGGGCAGCCGGATGGCTCAGCTGGTTAGAGTGTGAACTCTGAACAACAACAGGGTTGCCGGTTCGATTCCCACATGGGCCAGTGAGCTGCGCCCGCCACACTAGATTGAAAACAACAAGCTGCCACTGAGCTTCTGGAGAGGGGTGCCGGATGGCTCAGTTGGTTAGAGCGCGAGCTCTAGCTCTCAATGCCAAGGTTGCCTGTTCAATTCCCACATGGGATAGTGGGCTATGCCCCCTGCAACTAAAGATTGAAAAGAACAACTGGACTTGGAGCTGAGCTGCACCCTCCACAACTAGATTGAAGGACAACTACTTGGAGCTGATGGGCCCTGGAGAAACACACTGTCCCCCAATATTCCCCAATAAAACTTACATGTAAAAAAAAGAAAAAATCAAGGAGGGTTTGTATGTTAAAAACAAAACAAAAAAAAACCAGATGTTCCCTTGAATTGCTGTTCCAGGTGATATTCCCAGAAAAAAAGATTCTATGTTCAAATTACTTGAGAAAACACAAATACTATAGTTCCTCTCCTCCCACACCCACTAGCCCTTCACAAGGCACATCAGCACATTAAATGTTCCAAGAAGCCCTGCAATAAACCTTTTTGTTTTTGCTTAATCCAATATATTTCCTCAGCACATTTGACCAGAGAGCCTCTGTTCCCCCCTTCCTCCCACCCCCAAGCCCCTGCAAACACCTATTAACATTCTGGGAACCCCTTTGGGAAAATGGCAGTTGTAAGCTGGAGCACTCACCCTCTGCAGCTTTGTGCATAGTGATTTGGGGGATGAGAGAGGGAGTGTGTGTACATGCATGTGTTATGCTGTCACTTGGGGTGTCAGTGGCTGCTTTCAGTAACAGCATTAATGTGGCAGCTCTGAGTGGCATATTTTTCCAAGTGGAGGAGGATGGAGCAGGTCCCTCGGGCTGGGAAACACTGAAACATTTCCCCCACAGCATGCCAGGGTTCCACTACCAAGAAAGTTGCCAGGGTAAGCATTGGCACGGACAGCCCATCAGACAGAATTGCTCCTTTTTGGAACTGTGGAATTCACACCCACTTTGAAGCTGGCTTGGGCGCCTGCCTCTCCCAGCTGGTCCCATTGAAGGAATCAGCTTCCAGAGTGTCTGAGCTGCTTGAGAGATACAAGAATCTCAGAGACCCAGAGAAGCTGTCCTGGAAACAATGCAAATCTCTGTTAAAGGCACTCTTTTTTAAGAGAGAAACACAAAGCTCCTGGACCTCAGAGTTCTTGCAGAAGAGGCTGTTGAAGCCAGAAACTGCACAAGGATTGCGCAGGAAGAATTTCCACAATTCACTTGCCTGTATTTGGCCATGAACACTCTGCTGAACAATAGAGGCACTGGGGTTTTCTGGAAAGAAAGAATAATACAAAGAGCAAGGCAAAGCCTGGAAAAGCAAATGCTTTGTCTCCTGGGCGTAATAGATCTCCGGAGACATGTGAGTCTAAAGAAAGCTTAATTAAATTTAATGGACAAACCTCTTGGTGCTAGGAGGCATTTTAATGTGGTATTTCGGTTCTGGGTGGACAAAAATCAGTCTTCCTTGCCTCGCTGCTCTCTCCTTTAAATGAAACAAACTTCCTGATTAGTGCCATAACTCTCAGGATTGCCATGTCCTATCTGCTGATAACTGATAAGGACACCTGAGGGGTGTCGATCGCTGGATCTGCAGGACACTGGCCACATATGTCAAAAGGGAGTTCCCTACATGGTGGACAGCAGTGTCGTGGCCATCTAGGTACTTCCAGTGTCTCACAGGGCCCGACGTGAAGGATATTTGATGAGTGAATAAAAGAAGGAAAGAAAGAAAGAAGGAAGGAAGGAAGGAAGGAAGGAAGGAAGGAAGGAAGGAAGGAAGAAAGAAAGAGTAGGAGGGAGGAAAGGAGAGAGACAGGGAAAAGGGGAAGGAGAGAGGGAGGGAAAGAAGGGCTGTAGCTAGAGAAAGTTTCTCAGGCATAGCCCAATGAGAGAGCAGAAAAGAAAGGGTGTGTTTATTTAGAAGAGAGCACAGGTAGAATTCCTATTGTGATCAGGTAATGCTTCTTCCCATCCCCTACCCTCCTCCCAGCTCCCACGCTGCCCCTGTGACTCAGGAGAAACTGACCCTACTCCCAGGTAGGTTTGATTGGCTGAGGCTAATTCCATCCTCTTGCAAATGATTGGTTCAGGAATGATCCTATGATCCATTTTGGGTCAATGGAATGCAAGGAAAGTTTTCTATGGGTTTCTGGGAGTTTTGTATTTGTTTTTTTTTGGTCCCAGGAGAGCACCCAGTTCTCTTTCTTTTTTGAGGCCTAGAAAGATTACTGCCATCCCGCTACTGGTGTAAGAATGAGACCAACACAGAGTGAGGTCAAGAGAACGAGTGAGGTCAAGAGAACAACAAAATGTAGATGCCGCTGGATGAAATACACCTTGAAGCCCATCTGACTCCCAGACTTCTAGTTATGGGAGTCAATCAACAACCTTATCTTTCTGATCACTTTGAGTTGGATGTTAGGTTATCTGCAGCCAAATGTAGCCTAACTGATATACCCTCAATGTCTACTTCAAAGAGCCGGAAATCACAACTAGATTAGCAGTGAGTAGCTCTGCCACCCTGAGCCCACCACTCCAAGCCTACCAGGCCCTGTGATGGACGGTCATTGGCCACACTTGACCCTTTGTAGATTGGTACTCACAGTAAGGGACTTGAAAAAAAGAAGATATTAAAAGAGCTCTACCGAGCGCTGCTTCCAATTGACTGTGTGACCTTGAGCAAGACACTTAACCTCTTTGAGCCTCAACCTGCCCCAGTCCATGCCAAACAGATTAAATGAAGATTAATGAAGATTCTTAACGCATACATTCTCACAGAATTTCTGGGAAGATCACATGTAAAGTAATTCTGAAGGGCTGCAAATCTCAGTAGAGATGTTGTTATTGTCTTTATCTGATCTGTTTTTTCATTCGTTTTTATCTCCTCAGTCTATGCCCTGGGCAATGCTAACATCTGATAAGTTAAGCCTACATTTAACTTCATCATACAATACTGACTCCAATTTAACCTCTATAAGCTGTTATTTCTACCCATCTACTTTCAAATTGGATTTGGGGTACTCAAGTAAGGAAGGTGGGGAATCATTGTACTAGAAAATCCAAATGAAGAGCTACTGTAATTGAGCCTGAAAATTTATTTCTGAGCTTCCCAATAGCTAAAGAGAAAAGTAGAACTTATTTTGAAAGCCAGTATCATGCAAAGCAACATACCAGGCACTGTGAACGCTACAAAAATGAATAAGACGTGGCTCCTGCCCTCAAAGACTTTACAAGATAATAAGGGGGAAAAAATCCATCAATAACAATATGAGGCATTGTTAAGTAATACAAGTATTATTAATTACTGTCTACAGAAAATCCATGGGAGTAGTTAGAAAAGAGAGAGTAACTCTGGCTTTGGGAAAAGACTTAATGGAAGCAAACATATTTGAACTGGGCCTTAAGTGGCGTTGGAATCTGCTCATTGAAGATTGGTGGGAGGGCATTTTGCCATGAACGAGGTAGTTGCATACAGCACATTTAAGGGGGAGTAATACATTTGTTCTGGAGTGTACTAGGGTGTGTGTGTGTGTGTGTGTGTGTGTGCACGCATGAACATGTGCACACCTATGTTCATATGTGTACATTAGGTACAGTAGGAGATAAGTTTAGGGAGGGAGATTGGGGTCCATTTAGAACAGTCCTTGAAAGCCATGCTCAGGACTTTGAACTTTATTCTGTAGGAAATGAGGAAAAGTAATTGACAGCTTTTTGATAGGAGAGTGACATGATCATAGTTGTTCACCAAATAATATATTTTTGGTGGTATTTTCCCCCTGAAGATCAAAATTGAAAGTGTGGTTCTGCTGTGGGCTAATATATTTCCATCAGAAACTTATCCTTCCCCTGTGCCATTCTGTGCTCACTTGACAATTTTTCATTACATTGATTCTAAGTCAGTTATTCCCAGAGAAAAAGACAGAAATTCATCATCTTTCCCTTTATGATTTTCTCCTCTGTCATCAAACACATCAGCAGGCATGAGTTTTATCATAATTCAATTCCCGCCTTCCGCCCACCTTAATTACATGCATTTTCACTTGATGGTAATTCATTGGAGTATTCAAAAGATCAGGAAGTTAAACTTCTGTTTGCCTTGGCAACTCTTTTGGGAGAGTTCCTGCATCGATGCACACAGGGCAGGAAGTCCTATTTTTCTGCCTTTCCATGAGCAAGAGCCAGAGAGATGCTTTGTGGCCTTGAAGGCTCAGAATTTATCCAACTGATGGAACCCCAGAATTCAGCGTTAGAGGAGCTTCAGGGACCATCTGTAGGGATATAATGAAGGGAAAAAGTACTGATAATTGTTTCTTACCAGAAATCAGCACCAAGAACCTTGCTTTCCCTTCTCCAAGACCTTAACCTTGACTCCAATCATTGTCAAGAAGGTATAAGTGAGTTGAAATTTGTTGATTGATCACTCAGGATCAGAATCCTAGGATAAAACTTGAGTTTGCCCACTTTTTCCATGAATTTTTAGCCCATCACTCTTTAACTGAATGTACTACTTGAACAGCCATCAAATTTAAAGTTATATAAAGGTCTTTTAAAAAGGCCTCTCTGATACCTCCAGGTTGCATTAGATGCCCCCCCTCCTCCATGCTCTCATATATAATGTCTTGTGCATCTCCTTAGTATACTATGAATCACATGCTGTTACAATAGCTAACATTTGAGAACTTAATGTGCACCACGAGTTTTATATATATTGTTTCATTCAGTCTTTCTAATGACCTTCCAAGGCAGATCCTATTATTATCTTTATTTTAACGATGAGGAAGATGAAGCAAAGTATAGTTAAGTGACTTGCCCAAGGTCATACAACCAATAAGTACTGGAAGTAGTTTTGGAAGTAGTTTGATTTTTCAATGGTCAGACAGCAACTTTTGCTCTTAAGTTCTCTCTCTCTTTTTTTTTTTTTTTAAGAGTTAATTGGGGAAGGGGAAAGGACTTTATTGGGGAACAGTGTTCCAGGACTTTTCCAAGTCACGTTGTCCTTTCTATCTTAGTTGTGGAGGGCGCAGCTCAGCTCCAGGTCCAGTTGCCATGGTTAGTTGCGGGGAGCACAGCCCACCATCCCTTGCAGGAGAACCGGCAACCTTGTGGTTGAGAGCCCGGCGCTCCAACCAACTGAGCCATCTGGCCACCCGGGAGCTGAGCGGCAGCTCATTGACTTCACTCTACTTGCAGAGGGTGCAGCTCGCTGGCCCATGTGGGAATCTCACAGGCAGCCCCATTGCCCACAGCTTGCGCTCTGACCAACTAAGCCACCCATCCACCCCAACTCTTAAGTTCTTTGATATAATGTTCCGATGATCTATTTCAGTGTCTGCTGCCCTTCTACTTCTGCCCAACTCACTCCATTTCCAACTGAGGTGATGGGGAGGTTGGGGAATTCCCTGGTGTTGGTTTTACCCATTCTCATATCTTTATTGCCCATCACAGTGCATGGTGAGTGGCAGGTGTTTAAGCAATGAAAGGTTGCTACAAGGATGAATACATGAGAAAGTCAAGTGGTAACTTTTCCTCCCAGACTCACTGGTTTGTATGAAATCTGTGTCTTAATTCCAGTTGAAAACATCACGGTTTTTCGAAGAGGGAGAAGAGTTGCTACTATGTATCTCTATTAACTTGGAAATTTAACCACAGACATCTTCTCTATATGTCAGGTGACCCAGTTGTGGGAAAATTTTCAAGAAAAGATCGTAAAGAGAATTTGAAAAAGAAATATTTTTCTAAGCTTTTCCCCAAAGAAACATATCTCCAGCCAGATTGGACATGTACAGTTTTCCTTTATTTTGTAAGTAAAGGGGACCCATTTCTGAAACCACATGTCCAAGTCTTTGCACAAGCAAGGATGGCTCCTTTTCTCCTCCTCCATTGCCCTCACTGTTCTTCACCCAGCCCATTAGGGACACGGGGACCCCACCTCCACCCCTCACGTGGATCAATCCAAAGGAAATTCAGGCCAGCACTTTCTCCCTGTTTTGCCTGGAAATTCTTTCCAACTTGCATCCCAAACTTGTGCCAGGGACCAGACATAATTTTGACATATGTATCAGGCTGAGGCTTCAAGGAGACATCCAAGCTCAGAGGATAATTGTCTTCTTGGATCTGAGATACAGGAAATAAACAACTGAAGAATGAATTATCTTCCAAAGAAGACCACGGCTAATGACACTGGGAGACTCAGGAGTGCGGTGGAATCCAAAGGAGCCGAGCAGAGTCTCAGCTCCTGGCCCCTACTTCCTTTTCCCAAGCTGCCCAGGAGCCTTTCTTGCAGAGGGCCGCTTCTTCAGTGATAACGCTTTACCGTCTCTACAAGGGTGGCAGGAAACAGACACGGTAGTTTTAAAGATGAGCGCAGAATTCCTCTCAGGAAGAGGGAGGCAGTTAGGTCTTGAGGATGAGGCCGCCTGGACATGGCAGGAGTGCATTGGGAGGGAGGATAAAGAGAGAAGAACCACAGACAGTGGTCTTGGTGATAAACAGGAAGTTGAGGGTTGGGAGAGAGAGGAGCAAACTGGACAAGGGAAGGGAAATTGAGATCAATGCAGCAATAGAAGTGGGTTCTCCTAAAAGAACTTCCCAGTATTGGGAACACGCAAAGTGCTTTTAAGAACAATGTCTAAAGTTCCATTTTAAGTTATTTGCTGAACTATGAAGTCATTCTCTCTATTGCTTCAAACTTCAAGAGGCACTTGCTGCCTCCCAAGCCTTGGGCCAGGAGTACAGGGGGAAGAATGAAATTGGGGGTGATGCCCAGCGGGGTGACCCAGAGCAGAAAAGGAGTGGTATGCATGGAAGGCAAAACAGAGCGGAGCTGTTAAAGTCAGCAAAAACAGGAATTCAGTTCAGGGGTAACTGTGGAAAATCTGAGCCGTCCCAAGAATCACCCCTAAGATATTGAGAAGTACCCTGTGTTTCCCTCCATATGTTAGATGAGAGTTTGAGGGTGGAAAAAAATCTCAAAAGCCAGCGTGTTGTCAGCAGGCTGGATGACTTGGAAATATCCATGTAGCTGATATTTGAATTAGATGTGCATGACATGTTTCTTTAAAATGCTGTAGTGATACTTTTTTCCCCTTTTAAATATAATATAACTTTTCTGATAATACAATAATTTGGACCCCTCTTCTAGGGTTCCAAAAAGCCCAAGGAAGGATGGGTGAGAAGTGTTTTTGTATCATGTTTTTTCCCTCCTAAAAGAAGATTTAATATTTTAAAATAAGAAACTCTTGACTTAAAAGACCCTTGGTTTGCTTCTGATTCATTGGAACAAGGATTCAGTATTAGTGAATCACTATTAGTTGTGATGCAGTCCGTGAGTTACTGGTCAGCTTACATCAGATCTGATTCATTTCACCTCTTTACTTGTGTGTGTGGTAAGGGGAACAGAGGGCGTAACATCAGAGCTGTTAACAGAACAGCCAGTGTTCCTGTCTGGGAGACATACTGTCGTCACATAAACGTTCTGGATGAGAGATCTTTCCGACTCAGCCCCCTCCACACGTGGGATGTGCCTGCCTTTTGATGCTTGTTTTGATGCTCTAATTTCTTCCTCTGCAGCCTATGTTCTCCTTGTGTTTGGGTGGAGATATACGCTAATGAAGAGAGGCAGGAAAATATGGGGTTTGAAGAAGAAATCAAATACCTGAAAATAAGTCATTTCTTAGAGTTCAGATGTTTGTGAAACTTTAAGAGAAATGAAAAAGGACATTTTTTTGGAGTTGAAGTTTTCCTTCTGAGGTGCCCCCCTTCCACACACACGATGCCCTATTAGCAGATTCCCACTAGCTTAGCAGAAGCCATTTGGTGACTGCTAGAACCCTGCAAGAGCTGGAGCTGGGGCAGACAGGAGACATGACACAATAAGCATTTCAAGAACATCTCACAGTGTGATCATCAATGTGTAATATGAGCTGGGGTTAGTTAAATAAGATGTGAAAGCCGTATTAATGACCCTTTTGGCTGGCCAACATAGCATTTCGTTTTCCTTTCCAAGGAGGCAAAGAGAGGACCGGCAAATAAATTATAGATGAAACCCCCATCATATGTTTATAAATACACTAACATTAGCATTTTACTTCCTCATAAATCTGCGGCAAACACTCAGGCACAAGATAGAAAACCCTGTAAAACAATGATATATTCTCTGCTTGCAGGCATTGACTAGTGGCCCATTCACTCTCGGTGCTGTTCTTCAAACACGCTCCCTTCGCTCATGCCCCCTCATTTAAAATCCATTTTAATTTAAAGATGTGCAAGGCAGTGCTCGTGGTACATTTACTCATCCTAGTTATACATCATGGAGCAAGGAAAAGAAAATTGTTTCATCTAGAGATACGGTTCAATGTGGTCACCACTGAACAGTGGAGTAATTACCATATCAGGCCCACTCAAAATGCACTCAGGGTGTTCTGTGACCTATCATTTGCTAATCTGCATAGTGAAGTATAGCTTCATAACTATAAATTGCTGACTTAATTAAAACCAGGACCTTTCTGTCATTTAATTACAGGGAGAAAGGTTATTGCTTAAATGCAATTTTCCAAATGTGATTTCTTAACAGTTATTAACTGCTTCACCATCATTTATTGTTTCAGATTTTTCAATTTGAAAATACTCCCCGTGACAGAAGTAATGACTTCATGAAAAACTCAATCTAGAGGGAAGCCAGCCAGCCCATTTGTTTCTCATAAGTGGAGCCGACAGGAAACTGGAAAATGTCACCGAAGGATCCTGGGATGGCTCTCACTTTCGGGGAGTAATTAAAACCCCGTAGGTTGTGTGAGCAATGGGGAGAGGTTGTTTGCGGACATTTTAAAGGCAGTCCCTCCCTTCCATCCTAGCTGTGTGTTTGCCTTATGAAATATGGTGGTGACAGGGGTGGGACTGTGCTAAGGCCAGCATGGAGCAATGTGAGCCGCAAGGGGACCAACGATAGCACTTGGAGTCAGCCAGCTACTCGGACCCAATCTCAATGTATATGTGCTCTTTGCACTACTCCTGCATCTAGGATTTCTTCTCGCGCAGAATGAGAACCACTACAAATTTGGACATGGCAGGGAGACACACAATGAAGAGAATCGGCCACATTTTCTTTCATCCTGTGTCTTTCTTTAATCCTTGGATGGTGGTTTCTTCTCTCTTTTCTTCATGTCTTAATACATAGCCTGAAGGTCAGGCTGGTAGACATTTAGAGACTCCAGGAATTGAGGACAGCGACCAAAGTATAACAGGCTTCAGATGAACCAGAATGGGGAAGCTGAGATCCAAGGCTGCTTTGCCTCTAGTGGCCCCCTGGTCTGTTTCTCTAAGGGTTTCTGCTGATGCTTTTTCTCTTTATCTTGACCAGTTTTCCCCCTTCTTTGTTTCATACATGGTCCCACGTGGCAGCCATCATGACTCCTCAGCTCCACTCACCACTCCACACCACTCACCACCAACATCTGTGTCTCTTAGTTCAAATTTCTGAAAGAAGTAATCTGGTTGCCTGAATGCTTCCCTATTTAAAAAAAAAAAAGTTAGCACATCATGAATCATTGGCAAGCTGCGCCTTTAGACAGGGCAAGCAATAATATACATATCTAGGACAGCGGATCAATAATTATGATCTCTATTTGAGAGCCAGGAGACTAAACTTCAGAGAGCTTAAGCCACTTGCTGAAGTTCACACAGCATTTATGCAGCTGAGTCACATCTACAGTCTCTTCCAGTCAGTGCTTTTTCCAGGAGCTAGACATACTGAACTAGTTTAGGAGATTACTATCATACAGACACACACACACACACAATTATACATTTTTATATTTGTTACATTTCATTTTAGCAATAAGCATCAACATTCCCCCTCTAACAACTGAAAAGAGTACAGATCTTCTAGTTAAAGGAGAAATTACATTGTTTTAAAATGAGAAAAGAAACTATTTTTCTTTGAGTAGTTAATATAACTAAAGCTCTCATTTATACCCTATTAGCCAATCTATTGACTATTAATATCACTTAATCAGAAAGATGGTGGAGGAGAGAACTAATATACATTCAAGATTTTAACTCGGAAGCCAGATGCTACGTTTTTTGTTTTTTTTTTTTATAAATGCACACCAGTGACAGAGTTAATTTCATTCTTGCCATGATTGCTTTATGTGGCAGCCCATATTTTAGTCTAAAAATTAGGCTCCAGCATGAATGGGATCCAAAAGTGCCCTAGATGACTTGATTTGAATCTGGGCAGAGGAAATGATTCAAATCCCATCCCACTATCACCACCACCACCACCACCAGACATGATGTGGTTTTGGAGAAACATTGCCCTACATTTTATGAAATGAATGGTTACCATAAAATATTGTCCAGAATGAAACGTGTGATATGCACAGAGGCGAGGGGAAGACAATTCCTGGATGTGTATACTGCTGGCTTTTTTATTGGTAGGTGCCTCCGTTTGGCCTACCACACTGTGGCTTTATAGCATCAAGTACAACAACAGCAAGCCACAAAACCACACAAACCTTGCCTACACGGGTCATTTCTGTGCTAATCCTGCAATTTAAACAGGTCCGCTCACTCAAACCTTCTGCAGAGAGACAACTACTTTGACTGATTCTGGACCAATTTCTTTTCCGCCCCCACCTGTCAGTCTGGTCTTTTTGTCATTATTTGTTGTTGTAGTTTTTGTAAAGCTTTACTGAGATATTATTCACAGACCATACAATTCACCCACTTAATGTGTACACTTCAATGGCTTTTAGTATATTCACAATATTATGCAACCATCACCACAATCAATTTTAAAACATTTTATCACCCCAAAATAAACCGCTCACCTCTTAGCAGTAATTTCCTGGCTTTCCTAGCCCTAGGCAACCACAAATCTGCTTTCTGTCTCTAAATATTTGCTTATTCTGGACATTTCATATGAATGGGATGATAATACGTGCTCTATAACGACTGGTGTCTTTCATATAGTGTAATGTTCTCAAGGTTCGTCCATGTGGTCGCATGTATCAGTACTTTATTTCTTTTTGTGGCTGAATAATAATATTCCATTGTATGGACATACCAAATTTTAGTTATCCACTCATCAGTTGGTGGACACTTGGTTTGCTTCCACTTTTTGGCTATTACGAATAACACAGCTATGAATATTCATGTACAAGATTTATATGAGCATATGTTTTCAGTGCTCTTGAGTATATACCTGGGAGTGATGAGGATTACATTAAAACTACATAACAAAATTTCTTGAAATTATTTTTATGTATCTCCCTCGCTCTTTCTACTTCCCACCTATATAGAAGGGCCCCTGAAGTCCTCTTCCCTCACTCAAAGCACTGCCTAACACTCACAGCTCACAGAGTCCCTTTCTTTCCCTTCACCATTCTTTCTTCCCTTATCTATTCTTTCTTCGGGTCTGTAGTTCCCTGTCCTTCCAATTTAAATTTTGCTGCCTCACTTGCTTCTATGTTTTCTCTACTACTTTCCTTTATCTGCACTAACACAGCCAAAAGCTCTGGCTGGTGAGTGTGCTGGAGAGCGTGTAAGTGTGTATGAGTATGCAGTGGGGGCGGGGCACTGCCCCTGGGGGGCAGGGAGTGGAGGGGGAATGATTCTATGAATGATTCTATGAAATCTGTGTCCTTGAAGTGTAAGCTCTTTACAAGGGGAAAGTCGCATCCTGAATGAGCTGAACTATAGCAACCATGCCATCTCTGCTTCCCAGCAGGTAAGCCCAAAGTCTTATGTCTAAGTCTTATGTAGTGAAGAGAGGTGATGGGAGAGTTTGCGGATCTGTGAGACCTAATTTCAGACTACACTGAATTTTTTCCCTGTGGGAAGGAGACACGATGATTTTTTATCTGCCCAACATCTCTCCCATGCCTAACCTCTCCTAATAATAGATCATGCTCCTCTTGTGACAGTCATAACCCTTCACTGTCTGGTGACAATAACTGACCAAAGAAGGTGGCCAGGTCACTCAAGGCCAATCAGAGTGTATTCTCAGGGATTTTTCCAAATATAATCTGGGGGAGAAACAGCTCTTTTTAATCTTTGGTAGCAAGCTGTAACGACGTAATTCTGGAGTAGCCCAAGGTCATGCTTCCTGTTCTTTGGAGAATCTGGTCTAGAGACTAAAGACAACATGCAGGGAGAAGTGGAAAAGAAAGGAAGAGAGCCTTTCCTGGAGGTGGTCCTCCTGGCAGTGGAGTTCCTAGTTCCCACTTTCCCTGCACCAAGCTCCACCCTACTTTTTCCACAGTTTGAGTCCATGAACTAATGAACTTTTTTGCTTAGCCAATTAAAGTTGAGTCTGTGTCCCTTGCATCCAAAGAGCCCTGATATGAGGAGTCAGCATTTGCATGTGCAAAGGGATTGGAGGTTCTAGATACATAACATGTACTCTTCTATTTGCATGAAGAGTGTAACACAGCTATAGCTCTTTACTCCTGTCTCGTCTTTCTCTGCGTGCTTAAATAAAATATTGAATGACTCACTGCCTTCCATCTCTTGTCTGTCCAGTTCCTTGAAAGCAACCTCTGCCTGGTTGTGTTGGGAGCAGGTATTCTAAGCATCATTCACTGTCTACAAGTTAGAGGGCATTTGTAACTGCCACAAAAATGTGGATTCAGACTGCTTCCCTTCACTTTCTTATAATGTCACATAATATTTTCATTTCATATATTACACATTAGCCACAAGATAGGCTATCCGTTTCATGAAGGCAGAGACTACAAAATGACCTTTTAAGATGAGGTGATTTGACAATTCAAAAGCATTCACATACATATTTTCAGTCCTTGGAATACATATCCATATGGCACAGTCGTAAGTTATATATGACCAAACTTCTTAATCTAAGGAATTGGTATTTTTTAAACAAGGAGGTGTTAAATCCTCTTCTATTTGAGGAAAATTGCAGTACTCAAACATCCACTTTCTTTTTCCCCTGAATCTCAGTGATATGAAGCTTGGGAAAATTTCTTTACCACCAACCATGCCACTGAAGCCGGATAGAAAATGGATTCAAGCCACGCCAGTGTCTCCATATTAAATTTGGAAGGTGACTATGGCTACACTTGGCATCACTCTAATATATTATTTGGGTGAGTCTGCACCTTCCCCCAAAGCAAAGTTTCTTTAAGTTCAAAAACCTTAATTCATGGAGCTCGGTTCCCAGGAGAGACCCTAGCATCAGGAGGAAAGCAATTATATTAATAATGGCTAATATTTTTAAAGCGCCTCCTACGTGCTGACACTCATACCACTTTCATCAATGAGGCTTTGGCCTCCTTGGTCTTCTTTCTTCCCTTGAACTTGCAGAATCTATTACTGCCTTTTCAGCTTTGCACAGTTTTTTTTTGCCTGGAATGTTCTCTCCCTGGCTCCTTCATGACACTGAGGTCTTCAGCTCAGATGTCATCTCCTCAAAGAAGCCTTCTGACTACCCTGTTCCAGTTCTCTATTGCCATGTAACAGACCATCCCCAGAACAGTGGCTTAAAACAGTAATAATCATTTATTTGGCTCAGATATCTGAGGGGATGGGGGCTGAGCGAGGCATTTCTCTGGGTCTCTCATGTGGTTGCTGTCCAATTGGCATCTCAAAGTCTTCTTCATCTTACACCTGGTGCCTGGGCTGAGAAGTCTCAGAAAGCTGGGAACTGGCACAGCTGACTGCTCAGGCATTTTTCTCTTTCTCTGTGTGGTTCCTCTGAGTGGTCTCACTACGTGGTGGCCTCATGGTAACTTGATTTCATATATTCAGCTGAAGACTTGTAGAGTGAGGGTTCCAAGAAAAACCAGCAGAAGCTGCATGGTGTATCACTCTTTTGCATCTTATTCTTCCAGGAAGTCTCAAGGCCACCTCCATGCAAGGGGACGGGACCTAGAGTCCACCTCCTAACGGGACGAGTGTCAAAGAATTTGCAGACTTATTTTAAAACTGACACATACCCACATATCATGTTCGAAATAACCTCCAAAGCATTCTATCACCTCATTTTGTTATAACTCTTTTCATAGTTTGTAGTGCTATCTGACATATTTTCTTATTGATTAATTATCTCTCTAACTCCTCAAAGCATGCAAATTATGAGAATAGGGGTCTTGTGTCTCATTTACCACTGTATCGCTATGTTTAGTAGAGCAGTGCCTGGCATTTAGTGGACAATAAATACGTATCGAATGAATGAATGAAAGATAAATGATAAGGACTATTCTGAAGTGACCATCTCATCGAGATTGATAGCTGTGGGCTCCAATTTGGATGAAGATGGACCCTCCTCTCCTTCCCTTTTCTACTCTCTTCTCTTCACCTCCCTTTCTCCTCCCCTGCAAAAATAATTTCAAATTCCCAATAAAACGGTATTCAAACCTTGAATTCCTAGCAGAATTGTGATCCATTAGAGCCAGGTTTCCTTACCTTCTTTTTTTATGAGAAAAAAACGCACCCAAGCATGCTGATTTCATCCTTCAGATATGTCAAGGATACTTACACAACCGTTGTTGATTTTACAGATCATAGATTGGCTTGGATCTGTGTTTGGTTTCTGGCTTTTATTTGTTTGTTTTGCTTTGTTTTTCAGTTTTCTCCCAGTGAGAGAAGCTGAGACCTGGTCTGTTTCCATCTGGGGGGTATTCATCAGTCTACCCTTCTCTACATTATTTCCGTCCCTAAGATTTAGCTAGAGACTTCACAAGCTTTAACATTCTAACTATGTGTCATTGCCACCATTGTCTCTTGTCACAATCCTAATTCTATGTTCTGATAATAAAACTTCATTAGTGTCTGCACCTCCTTTCCCCTACCTTTGAAATACTGTCTTCTGCTGAAACGATTAGCAGTGCTCTGCGTCATATCATTTGGCTGTCTGACAGCCATTGTGAGTGAGCTAAACTGTGAGAAAATGAAAATTCTGACAATTTCCATTATCGTCAAGTGGAGATATTTACTTGTACAAATATTAAAGGTTATTTAAAGATGTAAACTGACTTCATTTCATTAGAGGTTTGCATAAGGTAATAATTTAAAACAACTACCCAGCCTCATTTGAATAAATTACCAATTCATTTTCTGAAAGAAAAATGCCACTTCTCCAAGCTGTGTTTTTTAACTGCTTGCAATGGTATAAGATGAAAACAAAAACCGATGAATATTTCAGAACAAGAAATGTTCAAATTCTCTTATCATTTAACATAAATCAGACAATGGCTTATTGTTCTAGAAACCTGACTGAGAGTGGCCCAACCAGATGAGACAGTGATAATATCAGTGACATGAAAATGGCTCTTTAAAAGGGGGGAGCAGCAACTGTGGTTAAATCCTCCTGAATTCCTGTTCTAGGAATTTACCCTAATAAAAAAATTAGATGTGTGCAAATATTTATATACAAGGATGTTCATCCCAGTGCCATTTACAATAGCAAAAAGGGAAATATATTCAAGACTAGGGCATTGATTGTATGTTATTAGAGTATAGCCATATGATGGTCTGGAGTAAAGGTGATTAAAAATCATGTTGTAGAAGAATTCATAATGATATGTGAAAATGTTTATTATATTAAAAGGGGGTAAAAGCAAACTCTAAAAAATATATATCCTATTATACCATTTATGGAAAGATAAACATCTACATTCGCATTGAAAAAGACTAAAAGGAAATAGATCAAAATGATAACTTAGTCGTGGGATTATTGGTGATTTTTATTCTTGTGCTTTTATAATGAGAACAACACCAATATCAGTAATCTAATAACATTTGACCATTTGCAACTCAGTGGTGTTAGAGGCATCATTATTTTCACTTGGCTGGATCAGCTCTTCTTTTCTTCTAGTACAGTAGAGAACATCCCTGGGCGATTTTGTGCCTTAATGCTAGTGCTAAGGGTATTGGCAAAAGGAGCTGTGGAACAAGTTGGTCTGACATTATACAGGAAATCCTTTATGCTTCCAGGACTTGGCACCTTGGGATCAATCCTTCCCACCTGTGACCTTCAACATTAAACCAGTAAGATACTGTCCAACTGTTAAAGCGTTTCTTACAAAGCTTTCAGAACACTTTGTCTTTTTAAAGAGTGAATGAGTAAGTATTAGGTGGGTTTGTGTGTCACAGCAATTCCTCTAACTCCCAACCTCCTCCCTCCCCAAAACACAAAATGGTAGTTTTCTCACTTTTAGAAAGTCTAGAGCTGGTAAGGCATTCCAAGGGTTAGCAATTTCAGTGACTTCTATCTTGTTGCCTCACTACCCTCAGCACATTGATTCCTCTGAATAGTCTAAGCTCCCACCATGACGGAACATTCCAGAGGGCAGAAAGGCAGAAGAGGAAATGGGAGCATGCCCCTACTCTAAAATCATAGGCAAGACTTCATTGGCCAGAACTTGGTCACATGGCCACTGCAAGAGAGTGTTGTGAGAACTCGGGAAATGTAGTTTCTATTCTACCTGGCTCAGCTAAAAGTCAGGAGATCAAATGCTAAGGAAAAAAAGAGAGAAAAGATACCGGAGGACAAGTAATAGCCTCTCTGAAAAAAATCATATATGTGGGCATCACAGGATGTCACTAGGCAGAGAAGACAAACCAAGTGTATGTAACGATTCCAACATTTTTTTGCATTCATTCAACCCCGAAAGCATTTCCTGGTGCTTGCTTTTATTTGAAAACAGTCTACATGCTGCAGAATTCTGAGATATGGTCTCTTGGGAAGAAATAAAACAGCTGCAGCAAATAAAGCAGATGGGAATTAATGCTGGAGAACCTCCAAAACACGATCCCATTGTCCACTAAGTGTCAACTCTACAAAGAATGTGTGCTCCAAAATAGAAACTTTATGAAACTTGGAAGCATTTGATTAATGTAAACCTTCATGAATAATGCAAGACTGTGCACCAAGGCTTGATGTGAAGCAGAGAGAGGAGAAAGATTAGCATGTTCATCTTGGCTTGAAAAAAAAAAGGCAAGAAATTCACAGAGGGAACTCGGGCATTTTTGGGTGAGGGGTGTGATTACTAAAATGGCTGCTGCTGACATGCTTCTTGGGGGGCCTCAGAGCAAACACCAGCCCACTTGCCAAGGAGAGTCCCTGCAGAGGGTAGGCACAGTTTGCCCTCCTGAGGGCCCTGCCCAGCCCTGTATGCCATTGGGTAGAACGGTCAAGGCCAGTCATGTATGACTGCAGGCGGGGCCCAAAGACTCTTCTTTGCCCTGTAAATACCATGTCCACCTACAGACTGTTGGAAGTAGACATGCTTCCATTAGACGTTATCTCCTTCATGTTAATGAATTGCTTTCTGTAGAAATGCAAAAATCTCTGTGAGGGATTGCACATGTAGAGAATTCCAAACAAAACACAACCTTTTCAATTCTGCTTCTAATATCTTTTACAAGTTTTACTATGAAATAGTTCAGATTTACAAGAGGTAAAGAATCACCCATTACCCAATTTAATTTAATTTAATTTATTATATTAAAAAATGGAGCTAAGACCCCTTTGATTCCCTTCTCCCATCACAACTCCTTCCCAGTCCCTAGAAGAAACCACCAGCTTGAATATGATGTGGTGTATCTTTCCCGAGTATGGAAGTCACATAAATGTATTATCTGTCATCCACTCCCACACACCCTGCCCTTCTACTGGTTCAGACCATTATCATTTGTCACCAAAGCCGTCGGTTCAGCACACACCGAGCACTTACTCTGGGCCAGGCCCCACGACAACAGTCTCCTAGCCTCTAGTGTTTTCCTCCATCCAGTTCATCTCCCACATTGCAGTCTCAATGTTCTTTCCTGCTTATGAACTTCAAATGGCTTCCGACTGCCAGCAGCTCTGGTAATGGCACCCACAGCAATTATTTCGGTCCAATCTATAATTGTGTTCCTCCTTTCCTGCCCTGGCACCTTCAGAATCCATCTATGCCCAAGGATAGGACAGACAAATGATTCTTTTAGGGCAGCAATAGACATACCCTGGTTCTCAGACAGAGAGAGCCAGGAATGTAAAACCCTGAGCTTGTCTTTGTCTTTCTGTAGCTCTCTTGTTCTGTTAGATGAAGACAGTCCACCCCCACTGGGTGGTGGGCAGTAGACATCCCTCCTGTGTGGTGGGGAGAATATATGAAAGGTGGAGATGGTGCCACTGGAGACTCTGTGCTGGTCACTGCTCAGCTTGAATTCATTGTTCCTGTGGGGGGACACAAACCCATGTTGTCAGATGTGCCAATTTTTTTAAAGAGAAGCTGGAAATAGTTTTCGTTTTCTTTTCTTTCACTAGGCAGTCATGGCATACGGAGGTTTGGGACTCTAATAGCTGGTGATCTGAAGCAAGATCATTTGCTCTTTTCAAGTTTGGTGTTCTCAGCTGTCCAGTGAAAGGAAAGCAAGAAGAAGCCAATATCTCGTAAGGGTTCTGTGATGTTAACTGTGATAATTCATGTAGGGTTCTTAGAATGGAGCCAGGCTGGCGAAGAGTATGTGACCGGTAATTGTTAGATTTGTGTTTTTCGCGAGACACTGGAGGAGGCACTAGCTGGGGATTCCATCTTTCTTGCCCATCTTGATTCAGAGTACAGAGTGTTCTGTCTCTCAAGACAGGGGCAGCAGAACCCACCTGGAAGAGAGAGCCAGGGCTCAGTGGAAGTCGCTGGAGCTCCCAAACGCAGGGGTGAGAGAGGCCAGAATTGCCCCAAACGACACCTGCGGTAGACGTTTTCTACTAGAGGGAAAATAAAGAAATAAAGATTAAAAACAGGAAGGAAGGAAAGAAGGAAGGAAGGAGAAAAAAGAAAGAATGGGAGAAATAAGACTTAGTAAAAACTCAAAGCATAGGCGACATTGTAGCTAATACATAGGAAAATTCTGATATAGAGATTTAAAAAAACCACTAAGCAAAAGTTGTACTGTAGATTATAATTAATGATATTTAAAGATATTAAAGACATATTGCTAATTTTGAAAATCAGGCCATAAAACAATGTATTGAATGAGACTAATAGAGTATATGAATTTTTTTTTCCCAAAGGAGGGCACAGCTCACAGTGGCCCATGCGGGGATTCAACTGGCAACCTTGGTGTTATTAGCGCCACACTCTAACCAACTGAGCTAACTGGCCACCCCGAGTATATGAATTTTTATATATATATATATATATATATATATATATATATATATATATATATATCCAACTAGAAAAAAGACTGGAAAGACAGCCAACAAAATTTAAACAATGGTAATCTCTGGGTGACAGGGTTGCGAGTAAATTTTATGTTTTGTTTCACTTATACGAACCTTCTAAATTGTCTTTCATTGACCTAGGTAACTTATATAATAAGACAAAATGAGAAGTATTAAAAATAATCATTAGGTTTGTGAAGCTCCGGGTTACAGTCAAACCATGAGTTTCAGGTTCTTTTTCTAAACTTCCAGCAGGTGGCGCAATAGCGATGTCAGCCTCTGGCAGTTCTGCCGCAGGATTCAGAGACTCTCGGGTGCGTTGCTAGGTAGATCCTGGTCAGGACTGCATGAGAGAAGGCATGGTCCCTGGTCGGGAGGGGGCACTTGGAAGAAACCACCCAGACCCAGGGGCTGCCCGCACTCAGGTCGCTGGCCCCAGGGTTCCATTCTTCCCACACCAGGCGAGACAACATCGTTAGAAATGCAATGGGATGCTGTCTTCTCCCTCCCTCCACTCACTTGCTCCCCATCATTTGGCCTGGGGGAAAATTCAAGTTAGTCTTTTTGGTGGGCATTTCTGGATTGGATTGGATTTGTAGCTCGAATGATAAGGGAGATTTTGAGCTCAAAGGTGAAAAAAAATAGCAGGTAATTTTCTTACCCACAATACTCTCTAGTTAGGGGACTTTTAATGAACAGCAAACCTTGTGCACAAAGATGGACATTTTGGCCCACCCTTAGCTGTGAGGGTGGGAGGGCAGGGAGCCTGGTAGCCTGGCTGACCAGCCTCCAGGGAGTGAATGGGACAGGCCTGGAAACCCCCAGGAGAATAATGGGTCGCAGCCAGGGCACAGCCTTATCCTGGTCTAGAAAGGGAGCAGCCTTCAGAGGAATCAGCTTCACTTCATCTTTTCAAGTTTTCTTTCTTTTTTTTTTTAATCTTAAATTTTCTGCCCCCAAGAAAACCACTCTGAAGGGAATTCAGGGTTAAAACAAAACAAAACAAAACAAAACAAAACAAAACAAAACAAAACAAAACAAAACAAAAAAGACAGCCATCAGAGTCCACCCAAATGGTCCCCATTTCACCCAGACCCACAAATACACACACAATCTGGAAATATGGAACGTTCTGAGCCCTCACTGCTATTTCTCATAGCTCTTCAATAAGCCTCAGTGCCCTTCTCCGCGTGGACATGGATAAAAGGAAGAAAGGGAGAAAGGGAGAGAGAAGGGGAGGGCGGGAGCAAGAGGATCGACGGTCACAACTCTTCTTGGCAGAGAGAAGCTAGCAGGCTCCTCCTGCCTGGTCCCAGAAGTTTTCACTGACTGATTCTTATTCCTCTTCACCCCCATTGTGATCCAGATGCCTTAACAGAGCACCCGCTTGCATCTGGGTTCTGAGGAAGTGAGTCAAAGCCCTTGATATATAGCAGCTTTCAATCTCAGATCACCAGGTAATCGGAAGGAGCCACATAAAACGACGGGGAACAGGGACCTGGCAGTAATTACATGTGTATATGTACGTGTATATGTACCTTCACCCTATAGATGTCCATTCCTGTCCCCCCCCTCACACACACACACACACACACACACACACACACACACACACACACACAACTAAAGGCACTAGAATAGTGGAGATCATATAACAATAAGATAACTAACACATATGAGAATATATACCAGACAGTTTAGCTTCAAGGTTAAGAGCTCTGGAGTCACTCAGCCTGGGTTTGAGTCCCAGCCTTGACACTTTCTAGTGTGATACTTTGAACCAATTACCTAAACTCTCTGATCTCAGTCCTGCATCTGTTAAATGCCGACACGTCACAGTATTGCAGAGGTGATTCAAAGAGCATGTAACACAGTGCCTGGCAGTGAGCATTACTTAGTACATGTCGGGTATTGTTATTTTGTGAAAGCACAAGGAGAAAAGGGCAATTTGAAATTGCCAAACTGGAGTTTGTTGCTTGAAGGGAAATTTAATGAGGGGCAGTTAGGTCCAGTGACAATTTTCTTTTGTCACTGAAATAATTTTTAAAAGTCGTTTAGTAGGCTTCAAAGTAGACCCCAGCACTTTTCTTGTCACAGATTTTTGAAGTGGCTATCTGGGGGGACATCTGTGTGACCAGTTAACTGGGAGGGTCCTGGTGATCTTCAAAGGAATTAGCAACCAGCATGGCATGAGTACCAGCCAATCGATCGATCGATCGGAAGGAACCCTGGTCCTCGTGCAGGATTGGAGTCCTAGAGAGCCCCTCGCTGTAGTAAGTCTCCACAAGGTGAATACGGCCTTGTAACGTGTGCTAAGACAAAGAGCACTATCAGGTCCTGAGGATTCTCTCTGAGGTGCCCTTCCTGACAGACTCCCAACGGTAACCACTGTCCTGGCTTCTAACACCTAAATGGGTTTTGTCTGTTTTCTAACTTTGTGTAAATGGAATCATATTTTATACAGTTTCTTTTGAGTCTGGCTTCTTTTGCTCAATGCTGTGTTTGCGAGATTCGTCCCAGTTGGTGTGTGCAGCACTCTTCCCTACGTAGCCCTGTCTTTATGGTCATTGCTAGTCAGGGCATTGACATTTTAAAAAGTCCAGGCAAGTTGTCTTGTAGAATTGCCCTGTGATCTGGACTTACCTGGCCATTTCCTTTGGATTAGACTCCGCTGACACATTGTGGCCAGAATATGACAGAGGAGAAGTTGTGTAGGGCTTCCCATTACATTCCATGGGGGCACCTAGCGTCGGTGTGTCTGTCCCATTATGGGCGATGCTGAGCTTGTCCGCTTCGTTAAGCAGCTGCCAGGCAGATCTCTCCATTGTGAAGACACCTTACGTTTTGTAATTAACAAGCAATCTTTGGGAGGAAACTTTAAGATTGTGAAACATCCTGATGACCAACCAACTGTTCACTCACTGGGTTTAGCATCTGTGGATGATCCTTGCTTCAGTCAATTATTTCGTTGCAGTTGGAATGCTTAGTAAATTCTCTTGTAAGACAAAAATACTCTTATGTGCGTTCACTTTTCCTACCCTCCAGGCCCCACAAAGACAAGATGAACTTGCAGGTTATTCTCTCTTCCACTTTCTGCCTTAACTGTCCTATTTGTACCCCGGGAGGCTCACATTGAACCCTGCACCACCCATATTACCTTGCAATTGGGTTTCTGGTTGGGTGCAGCCCATGGGAGCATGTTACTGGAAAGACATCCAAGGGCAGTAGGAGAGGTCAGGGTTCCCCAACCTCTCCCTGCTTCAGCTCTTATTGCTGGCAGTAGCTGCATCCCTTACCACCTGAGTCCTTACCTGGTGACTCTCCAAGGTGCAGTTCTCTTTGGCTCCAGCAACAGTGTTTCTTTCCTTTGGTCCTTCTGCCCTAGGACAGTACTAGTAATAGCTTTTTCCTTTTCCTCCTCTTCCAGAAATATGCCTCCATATTTCTTGTTTGTATACTTAACTTGTCCATACCTTTTAACTATCTTTGCTAACTATCTTTTTATTTAAACCATCTGAGAAATTCTGCTTCCTGCCAGGACTCTGATTCAGTGAATTTCATAACAGATCACTAATTCTGATCCAAATGGTGGGGTTTTCATTTTTTTTCTGTCAAGCGACATCTCTGGCAAGAATGCAGCCCTTAGAGTAAAGACACTGTGCAGCGAGAAGCAGAAAAGAAAGGAAGAGAGCACCCTTTGGTGACTGAGTTCCTGGGTCTCAGCTTTCCTGCACCCAGCTCCACCCTACTTTTTCCACAGTTGGAGTCCATGAACTAATGAAATCCACTTTTTTGCTTAAGCCAATTAAAATTGAGATTGTGTCTCTTGCATCCAAAGAACCCTGATATGAGGTGACAACACAAGGAATCAGCATTTGCATGTGCAAAGGGATTGGAGGTTCTAGACACGCCATATACACTTCTTGAAGAGTGTAACACAGCTATAGCTCTTCACTCCTGTCTCGGCTTTCTCTGGGTGCTTAAATAAAATATCAAATGACTCACTATCTTCCATCTCTTCTCTGTCCATTTCCTTGAAAGCAATCTGTGCCTGGTTGGACTGGAAGCAGGTCTTCGATGCATCATTCGTGGTCAAAGGGAAGACAAACTGAAACAGTAGAGAAACTGAAAGAAGGGAGAGTGCAGTGCCCCAGGGCTGGTAATAGTGGGCAGGCACCATGACCACCTCTGGGCCTGAAGGGGCAGTGAGGGGCAGCAGTGTAGTTACTTGACAGGAGCTGTGACCATTGGATGAGGGACACGGCCAGCTCATGGCAGACCTGTAGTGAGGAAACCAGAAGAATAAACGCTCCAGCCCCACTCTCCTCTCTCCCTCCTGTCACCTGCTTTTGCTCCCACTGGCCAGATGCAGTAGATCCACCTTGTTTCTCCTTCCTGGAATAGAGAGGGGTGGAGAAGGGGGAATGGATGTGAAGATAGATGGCACAGAGGCTCGGCTTAGCTCATGGACCAAAATGTGCGGTCACAACCAAACTCACCAAATTCCAAATGAACTACAAGATCGAGAGACTTAAGCCTGGGGTTTAAGGACCATCTTTGAGAGGAGCTAAGTATCATGGTGGAGAGCAAGGCTTTCAATCCTAATAGCATCCTTGGATAAGCAACATAGCATATCTGAGCCTCACCTGTAAAAGGGGATATTAAAGATACCTACCTCATAGGTGTGTTCAAGGATAACTGAGCTAACACCTGTGAAGTGCTTAGAACAGTGCTGGATACACATTGAGAATTTCATCAATGTTCACTTTTATTAGTAGTGTTACCTTTGCACTTCGCTCTGGAGAATCTCAAGCTGGAGCACATTTTCCCAGAAAATACCTTGAGGGAGAAAGAATACTGGCTTTGCAGCTGGAACACTTGGGCTGAAATCCTGCCACAGTATGTTCTTCCTCACTGTTACCTTACTTTCTCTGTGCCTCAGTTTGCTTGCTGTAAAATGGAGCACAAACACCCACTTCACAGACTTAGATGAAGACGAAAGCAAATGAGACAAATGGACAAGAAAACGTTTTCTGCAGTGCAACAGCACTCTGCTAATGTAAGGAATTATCATTATTAACCCAGCAAAGAGTGTTCTGTGGCAAGCATTTTTCTGATGATCTTTGTTGCTGTTCTCTTATTGACTCAGTGCATGTCAACAGATGACTCCATTTCAACCTAAGTGTCCATTGCCCAAGCTAATTGCTAATTTAGACTTAAACTGTGCCCAACTCACGATTAGAATTCAAACCTTGGAACTCTATTAGCAATGCATAATGCTACATTTTCCTCCACTGAAATTAATCAGCTGCAAATGATTAAATTACTATATATAGTGTGAAACACAACAAAGCTGTAATTTTTATATAAATTCCAGAATGTTACATTATTTCCCTTCAGCACTGACATTGGAATAATTCCTCCACAATCATTGCTTTGTCTTCTGTAAAATAAAATTTAAGAAAACCCACGGCTCCTCAAGCGTACCGAAGTCTGCGTTCAATATTTAATATGATTAATGTTTACTGTATTTGTTGTGGGGTTGTCTGCTAATTGTGGCGTTAAACCGCACCCCCTTTATCATCTTTGGGGGCTGAGGGATGTTGGTTCAGAACCACAGTTTGAGAAAGTATCAATTAAAATTCAGCTCCATTGAACACATGAATCTTTTTTGTTGTTTGTTTGTGATGCCTGGCATATCTGGTGGCAACAGTCTCCTTCTCTCCCCGTCTCTTAGCTGTAAGAACAGATTGAAATTCCAGGCAACTCCTCAGTAAGGATGTAGACAGCAGTGAAGACCCAGGCTTGCTCAACAGGCAAGAGGGGGCCAGAGATATCTAGTGTGTAACCTCAGTAACATGCTTTTCTGGAAATGTCCGCTAATTCAGGACAGGTAATTGAAGCAAATGGGACGTGGGTAAAGCAAGCAAGGCATCTAGAGGCAAAATTTAAGGAGGCATTTCCATGACACCAGAGCCAGTGCCCCAGCTCTTAAATTTTGTGCCCCAAGCCCCTCCCCTTGAGGGCCATGCCTCCTTACTTGTGCACCCCAGGTGACTCAGTTGCATCCCACTCTGATTAAGAGTACCACAGTGAGAGTCAGAAACCCTGAAACGATGACCCAGTGTGTCCTGGCACCACCATGGGAGACCTTGGATTGATCCCTTAATCTCTCTGGGTCTTTGCTTTCTTATCAATGAAATAGGAACAACAACCTCTGCTGGGAAGATTTAGGATTGAGACAGTACTTTGTAAATGGCAGGATGCTCTCCAGATGTTGATGTTATCGTCATCAAGTAGCACGTGTCTCTCTGGCTTGTCTTGACACTGCAGCAGGTCTTCTGGTCCCCCCCCCCCCACCCCAAAGTCCCTGCAACCTTTCTGAGGAAACCCTGGACAAAGTCTTGGAAACGCTGCTGACCAATGGCTCCCAGCCCCCCATATGACCTCCAAAGCCAAGGGAAGGTCCCCCACTGCTGTTGCTGCTCCTTCCAGATGTTGCGAAGCAGTTCTGCTGGCTTTGAGGCCAGACTGCACCAGCTGTAGCCGAGCCACTTGGCAGTGGTGGAGTTACCTCTCACCCTCTCTCATTTGTCTAAGAACAACTCTCCCAGGGTCCTTCAATGAATATGCAGACAAACGATTCTTCCAGCTTCTCTTTGTAGCCCCTCTCTCTGGAGTTCATACATAAGACCAAGGAGGCTGGCATCAAAGTCTTCTCTCTATATGCCCTCGTTCCTTCCCCTCATCTCCCTCACTTCTGTGACCTCGCCCCAGAGACATAATCACTCCCTTCCACCCAAAGCTTGAGTTTCACACTAATACTTGGCCACACTGAGTATTGATTGGGCACCCTCTGTTTTGGAGGGGTACATAGAGCTTGGTACACTCCTCACCCCAAAAGCTCACAACCCAAGGGGCATTCCCTCATGCCACCTGTGCCTCACCAAGCCTACCTCAAAAGATTTCCTGTGTGTGTGTGGGGGGGTGTATGTGTGTGTGTGTGTGTGTGTGTATGTGTGTGTGTGTGTGTGTATATATATATATATATATATATATATAGCCAAAAAATGTACACACATTTTAAGAAAGGAAAAAAACGATTGAAATTGTAATACTCAATATATACCGATAACAAAAGATGAACACAAGTCACATTTGACTTCTGCAATTAGAAGAGGTGCTCAAAGTGGTTACCCTCAGCGTCCAGACACTTCTGATTATGGCGAACTACTGCTTGAACATAAATAACATCTCTTAAAACGTGTATACATTTTTTGGCACCCCTGAGATATATATATACCTTTAACTCTAATTTTAACTTAGTATTTTCTCAGTGTGTGTGTGTGTGTGTGTGTGTGTGTGTGTGTGTGTGTGTGATATAGTATTATATTCTGTTTCTCTGTTTCTCTGGAGAACCCAGACTAAAACACTAAGATCACACAATTATATGATAACACCCTTGGCTATCCACCTACCAAGTATCCTGAGACACCCCACTTACCCTTGCTCGTGGAAGCCATCTCCCACTATGAAGACTTAAAATGCCAGGTACTCCCCCTCCCCACTTCCATTGTATTCAGGGCACAGGTGTGCAACCCAAACCTGGCCAGTGGGCCTGCAGGAGAGTTTGCCAGGAGCTAGTGGGAGTTTCCTTTCTGAAAAAGGAGCCACTCAGGAGGAAATGGCTCCCTCCAACTTTGTGGGGGGATTGCACCTGCCTGGTGCCAGAAACTACGGCAACATTTTGCAAATAGAGAGCGAGGCATTGCCTGTGTGCTGAGGAAGGCAGAGATGGAAGAAAGAAAGCATCTGAGGCATGAGGATAGAGCAGAGCTGCTGTATGAACCAACCCGAAAGCACCTGCCTCCAGATTTCTTATGTGACATAATATTCTTACTGTTTAAATCCGCTGTAAATGAAAGTCTGTTTCCTGCACCCAGAGCATGTTAATCTAATTAGCTGATTTGATTTTCACTATAAGAGCTCACATCAAAGGAGGTCTGTTTATCCAGTCAAAGGTATACTTATGGGTTCATTTAATACTTTCATCATTTACAACTAATCCACTGAAATGCTCAATATATCCATATATCTATACCCATATCCATCCCTTCAACCCTCTATCCCTTTATCTGTCCGTCTCTGTATCTCTCTATCTATCTATCTATCTATCTATCTATCTATCTGTCTGTCTGTCTGTCTGTCTGTCTGTCTGTCTGTCTGTCTATATCTAATCTATCTGTTGTCTATCTATCTGAGTTCTGTGGTCAAAAGGTTTGGGAAGTTGTAACTGCTGCATACTACATGCCCTTCTGGAGAACCACCACGAAAATTAACGTGTTAGAACCTCTGAGAAATGCTACGGTAAAGAAACTTCTTTAACTCAGTATTTCCTCAATTATTTTTTAAATCACAGAATCCCTTTCTTTGAGCACACATTTTAACAGCAACCAGTTTGGGAAACATGCACCTAACTGGGTAATTATCTCTGTCCTAAGATCCTACACACACACATTTTAAGAGGTCAATTGTTCCCTCTGAAGGCAGCACTTGTTATTCTAAAGCACTGACGCAAAACTGGCACAGAGAGACCACTTGGAATTTGCTTAGCAGATGTTTACAGATAGCTGATGTTGATTTCTACACAAAAGATAGATTTTTGTCTTTGGCTTACTTTTTGTGATTTACAACTACATTCTCCGAGCCTCGAGTCTGGCCTGTCATCTGGCTTGCGCTAACCATATTTGACACAAGCAGTTCCCTTCCATCGTGGCCCCTTCCCATGTTTACACCAGCCACACAGCCCAAGAGGCAATCTCATGCGTGTGTTTTAACATAAACTTCAAATCACATGCATAGTAACACTACTTCATGAGCAAGAAATTACCACGTCTGGATCATTGACATTTACTTCTGGGAACGATTTCAATCAGATTAATCCGTTTATCTAAATAATTTTCCATTCACTTCACAACATCAGAACTCACCAATACATTTTCTATTGATGCTTCCAAGCTTCCTTTTTGTAGACCAAGATGCAAGATTAATTATTACCTGGAGTTCTGCAGCTGGAACTCTTATCAGGGTGTAACGGAGTCCAAATAATAGCCTTTATCCCATCAGAGTTCGAGAAAGAGAAAAAGGAGTAGGGCAGATGAAAATGTCATTGTAAGTCTATTTCTGATAGGGCTGTTGGAGAAAGTGGCTTGGACGTCTGTGCAGGAACAATAGGCCTTGTGTTAGTCAGGATGGGAAGCTTATGCTGCAGTAACAAACAACCCGTGAATCTTGGGGGCCGATAAAAAGAAAGGCTTCTTTCTCGTTCACATTACATGTTCACTGTGGGCCAGCTAAGGGTCTATTCCATGTCATCTTCACTCAGGAACCCAGCAGGTGGAACAGACTCTATCTGGAACATTGCCAATCGTCGTGGCAAAATGGAAAATGCAAGCATGGCGAGCCCCTCACTGATTCTCAGAGCTTTCACCCTAAGGGACCACATCACTTCCACTCACATTTCATTGGCTATGTGTGCGCCTATTACCACAGGTCCCCTAACACTGAACCCCCGAGCTAATCAGCTGTGCTCCCGTAGCACACACATCACTGGAAAAGCCACAGGCTTCATCCCACTGGGGCAGAGCCTTTACTGCCATGTTTACCCTTCAGCAAAGAGCAGAGCCAAGCCTATGCTCAGGCAGATCCAAAAGGGAGTGGATGATGGGGCTGACTTCCTAAACTCCTGGTCAGGTGAGCGGACAGACAATGGCAGGCAAAAGCAGATTATTCCACTTACTAACTCTCTTCATTTTAAAATTCTCCATTTCACTTTTTCTCTTTTTGAGGTATAGTGGACATACAACATTACATTAGTTTCAGGCGTAGGGCATAATGATTCCATTTTTGTATACCCCATTTCACTCTTGAACCCTTTCTTCTTGAACAAGTTTTCCACCTTCTTCATTGTGTGCTTTCCCATAATTTCCCTGCTTCATCCTCCTCCAACAACCATGAATCAGGCCAGGAATGGCCCTTGATGGAGTTCCCGTCAGCCCTTCAACATTCACTGAACACATATTTACTGAGCACCTACTACATGCCAGGCACTGGTCAAAGCACAGTCCTCAGTGACATTTTTTAAAGTACAACAATGTAGTACAAGGCTGCTGCCAGCTCCAGAGTGTTTTGCGCAGATTAGAAAAGTTGCCCTTTCTGGGCAAACGCAGCCTTGTCGGCACACAGCTTGGCAAGCAGGAAGCCGCTTTGTGTGAAGAAAAAAGCGCTCCTTCATCCGAGTGGACACAGCCCATGCAGGGCGCACAGCTTGGCAAGCAAAGAGAGGACTGGATTTAGGCCTTGCGTGCCCCTCATCCAGGTGTGCTGGCTGAGCATTAGTGTCCCCTCAGACACAGCGTCCCCAAAGGCAGGCATTTTTCTTAAAGAGAAACGTGTCTGTTTAGGTCTTCTCTTTTATTCTCTCCCTTCAGACATGAATATGCAAATGCCCTTTCTTTTATGAATTGATGGTAATTGTAGATGGTAGTCCTTGCTTTCTCTCTTTCATGGAATGTACTTACTTAGCAAAATGAAGTTGCCAACTTTGTGTCAGTTCTCTATTTTGGACATTTTTCTGTTCCTTAAAATTCAAAACTTTGAGAACCATTGAGAGATGGGAGGTGTTGTGTGGTAAGAAGCCTTCTGTTTACGCAAAGGAAAAAGTCACTGCAAAACAACACAAACATGGGCAGGTACTATATTAAGATCAGTGTCCCTGAGCTGCGACAACTGCATGGGATTCCACCTCCGAAGTGCCAGGTTGCTATGGTTATCACCATACCTATGTAATTACCTAGGAAGATGCTGTCTTCGTGACATATGAGGTCCATGGATGCAGATATTCTAGTAAGAAAGATTTTTGTGTCTGAGAAATGTACACACTAGCAATAAGTGCCCTTGCTTGAACACAGCTGCATGCACACGTGAAAATGTCCACGCACACAGGAGATTCATTGTCTCTTGCCTGCTTTGGTGATTAGATGCCATGTGTGAAGTCCACATGGCTGAGGGGAGGCAGGCCTTGGCTCCAGAGATAAATGTGGACTTTCTCTCTTAGCCAGGATTCTTTCAGGGGCTAGAAACAGAAAGCTGGTCTCAGTTAAAGGGGAGTGTATTGGTTCACTTAACTGAGACATGAGCTTTTGTGTCAGGTACAGCTTGATCCAGGGGCTCAGAGACAGTATGAGGACCTGGCTTTCTCCCTGACCCCTAGGCTCTCTGCTTTCCCTTGTGATAACTGGGCACAGGCTCTCCACTGTGTGAGGGCCTCCCCACATGGGCAGTCGGCTGCCAAAGTTATAGGTTGGGGTCCTCAGAAAAAAGAAAGCTTATCTTTCCCAACAGTTCAAACAAACAAAAGTTGTGCGCCTGGGTCTCAGCCTGGATTAGACCATGTGCATATCCCTGAACGTATCCCTGTGACCAGGGGCATGCCTGAACCTAGAGCAGGGTTGTGGGGGAGAGCTAGTTCTCTAGAATCAAGTCAGAGTCCAGGGATGTGGCCAGGCAAGCTTACTTTCACTCCCCAAAGGAGTGGGTTCTAAGAAGTTAGTCCCCAAAGAGACATCACCCATGCTGCTTCTTGTCGCTTTGTGTCCACCCACCTTTTCCCTGATCTGTTCTGCCTGCTGCTCCACCTGCTCTGTACTCTGAGATGCTTGCTGCTTCCTGGGGGAACTTCACCTCCAAGCCCCTGATTGGAGGCAGTGGGAGGCACAGGCAGACCCGAGGGAGGGAGGAGAAAGAGGTGAGGGGATTTCTTTCCTTCTCTCTCCCTGCTCCACTATCTCCCAGGGCCCCTTTCTCACTGGGTGCCAGTCACACCGTTCCACCCCCCACCCCCACCCCCGTGCCCCTTCAGCTCTTGAGGGAGTAACAGCTTCCTGCTGCTGTCATCTCTGGGCACCTCAATGCCCCTCGTTCGTTCCCTGTCCATATATCTGTACCTTGTCCCTTAAAGTCTTTTCATTTAACTGTCAGCAAACTTTGGCCCACAAGCCAAATATCTGCCTCCCCATCCATTTTTCGTAAGGACAGTTTTACCAGAACACAGCCATACCCATGATTTAGGTGGTGTCTAGTGCCAGTTGGGACACAGACTGCATGGGATACACAAAGTCAAAAATGTTTCCTGTCTGGCCCTTCACAGAAAAACAATTTGCCAACCCCTGGCAAACCATCTGTGATGGATTTTGTTTCCTGCTGTGGCCCTATCACATATCCTTCTAGAATTGAGGAAGAGCACACTACTTTTGCTGTGAGATGTGTATGCAAAATTGGGGAACAAACAAATATAAAATGCCCACCCAGCTGGCTCAAGGGCAAACCACAAAAGGGAGAGCAAGGTGTGAGGGTCTTTTTAACACAGTGAGCCCTGGAGCTGAGGAGTCGCAGAGGGGAGAGGGCCCCAATCAGGGTGCCCCTGGCTAGCACTGTGGAGCCAGCACACCTGAGTATTCCGCCTTCACTCAGGCGCCAGTGAACGGGAAAATCAATATGTAAAGAACCAAACTGAAGTGCTGGATGAAAAAGATGAACACAGCTAGGTTTAGAAAATAAAAATGTTCTAAACAGATAAACAGTAAGCAAAGTGCTTTGATTTGTACTGTTTTCCAGTCCATAAAACCCTAATATCTGCCGACGTTTCATTAAGAGCTTCCACGCCACTCAGCGTGCCTGCTGCGGCTTGAACAGATTGCTGCAAAAAAAACGTTATCCGAGCTGCAGACCCAATCTTTGGTGATGTTTTAACTTGGGTGCTAAATGGGGAGGAAGTCTGCTCAATCATGAACAGAGCACTAGTTTAAGGGAAAAGTAAATGCCGGAGTTAAATGAACAATATCTATCATTTTGCACTGAGTTATTCCAGTCAATCAAAAAAAAAAAAAAAAAAAAAAAGGTAGCAAAGAGCATTTATTGGAGTGAAGAAAAAAAAATAAAAACAGCAATGAATATATGTAACCTTACCTTTCAGCTTTCAGAAACTGGGAGGATTTGTGCTTTGAATAATAGCCTCAGGGAAATAAATGTTCAAATTATGTCAAAAAAACGGTTCATTCAGATTCCTAGCCCTTTGCAAACGCCAAACCTAGTACTACTCTAGTTCATGAAATCCCTTACCAATACTGCAAAGCCTCTTCATCTATTGTCATGCACATTCTGGCAGTGGCCCCCTGGAAGTTTTCTGAAAGATCAGCCAGAACTGAAGGATGTACACAGGACTCTTTTCTTTAATGATCTCCATTCTGTAACTGCAAGGAAGAAGAAAAAGCCCTGGACAGGAAATCAGCAATCTCCAAGTGGATTCTGGGCTGTGATGCTGAGCAGCCTTAGGCCAATTATTAAATCACTCTCTGAGCCTCAGTTTCTCTATCTGTGAAATGGGACCAACACTCTCCCCACCCCCGTGCCATCCAGGTCTTGTAAATTCATCCATCCCCATTAGACAAATACTTACTAAGCACCTTTTATGTTTCAGGAGTGTGCTGGGTGAGGCGGGAGATGCAGCCCCTGCCCTCTTAAAGCTCACATGCAGAGGAGAGAAAGGTCAGTGACAATACACCCTGAGAAACTCTAGGACAGCCATAGAGACAGGTCTTTGAAAACACCCAGGAGGCACCTGTGGGCCAGCAAGAGCTTCTGGATGGAAGGGCATAAGGCATGGAGGGTAGAAGGAAAGGTATTTTACTACAAGGAAGAAGAGAGGAACATGACCCCTGAGAGGTACTGAAAGCATTTCTGAATGCTGAGATTCAAGCTTGAGGAGGCAAGAGGCCTGAGAAGAAGGGAGCGCTAAGAAGGACCAAACAGCAAGGGGCTCCTGGTGCTGCTGTGACGTTCGGACTTTACCTTGAAAACAACGCGGAGGCCACTGAAGAGTTTCTGTTGGGGGTAGTGACCAGATCCGATGTGTTTTAGGAAGGCCATCCCCACTCTCCAACAGCTGCCAGGTACGGAAGCAGTTAAAGGGGAGACTGGAGGCAGAGAGATCCAAAATCCAGGGGAGATGGCAGTGGCTGATGTAGGATAGAGGACGTGGGGCTTAAGGAGAATTGGCAGATGGAAGAGGCATGGAATTGACAGGACAACGTGATAGATTGGGGAGAAAAGAAGAGGAAGGTAGAAAGAAGGGCACGAGGCTTCTGGCTTGGATAAAAAAGGCATGTGCTGGTTCCATTCGTTGAGAGGGACCACGTTGAAGTGGTGCCTGACATAAGGCAAGGTACCCAGTAGGTGCTCAGTTAGGTGTTTGTTGGCTCAAAGCAGGCTCTTTATTCTCCTAGCTTCATTCTCCCTCCACCTCTGTTACCCATCACCACACACACTCACACACACACACACGCGCGCACACACACACACACGCGCACACACACACACACACACACACACACACTGCCCCCACCCACTTTACCTCACCCTGTACATCACTGCCTGGTAAACCTTTTTAAAACACCAATTTGTCTGTCAGAATTAAATGGCCCATTTCAGTGGCTCAGGGTTTCCCCAGGCACCACTCAGAGCCCCTCTGCTCAGCCTCCCTAACCCAGCTCTCCATATCGGGCAGCCTGTTTCCTGCGCTGCTTCAGTCAGGATGTCCAGACAGTGGCCGCATGACCTGCGGGCCTCCAGGCTTTACTGAGGCTGTGCTTCCCTCCCTGAGCACCCGCCTTTCCTTCCTTCTGCCACTGCAAATTCATATCAGAGAATCACAGTGGAGACCAGGAAAGCAGAAAGCAATTCTCTCCCTCCTCCTGCTACTTCTGTTAATTCAAGGCAGGCTTAATTCTTTGACATCCAGGCAACCCGTAGGTCTATGATTGAGGAATTTGCAAGAGAGGTGAAACAAGAAGTAAGTTTATCTAGATTATAGATAAATGGGCTAATGAGATATGTCTTAATACATCCTTCTAGCACATTCCAGACTCTCAGAGTCCTTTTGATGTGGAAACACGTTTATGAAGCATGAGTGGATTATGATTGTCAGGAAAAAGCAGTTTTCTTCCAGGCCTTGAGCTATAAAACCTGCTATTCCCATTCTCTCTACAAATGAGCCCACTTTAGTACATCCCGCTGGGAAATGAAGGCAATTGCTTTATGCCTGGGAATTACCAAAGATTTACTTGAAAGTGCTACATCACACTCAGTGGGAAATAAGTCTAAATGAAAAGGAAAACAATTAGCCCAAATGTGTCAACCTCAACAGTATTGATTGGTTGATTTTAAAAGCCCATTTTGATTTCTAGAATCAAAAGTTACGAAAACAAACAACAAACAACACCCCTCACTCCAAATAGTTAGGGTCCTCAAAAGAGAAGCTCCCGGGACAAGCACAGATAGGGTTGTGGACACCCACCTTTGAAGGCCACCCACCTTTGTGTTTGAGTCCCACCCATGACCCTAGAAAGGGTACCTCGCTGGACAAACTGGGCCCTCACATTGTAATCCCTCAGGCCAAGAAAGCTACAGAGCCCCCCAAAACACCCAGCAGACCCAAGTTCTGCTGTCTGTCCTCCAGGCTTCCCCCCAAAATATGGCAGGCCTGCTGCCCCAAGTCGACTTCACTCTTCCAGCCACTAGGGCAGCGTTTCTCCAGCTATGGTCCAAGAACCACAGGCACGCGCATTAGAATCATGTGGACACTTTGTTTCTCACACATGCAGATGCGTAGCCCCTATCCTGCACCTACTGAGCCCAGATCTCTCAAGGGGGGGTCATTCTCCAACACCATCAGTGGAGGCTCACTAGCAAGTCTTCTCTTTTCTCCCAATTCATTTGCATGTTCCTTCCATTGTTCTCCTTATCCAGCTTAAAGTCTCTGGTCCAAAGTTTTATTCTAAATGTCCCTGCAAGTGCACTGTGTCCTGCAATTCTACTGGGTGCCCCCAGTAAACGCACACCCCATCCACCCCAAAAACTCTCTCAAGTCTCTTCCACCCTCTTCGAACTACAATTTCCTAATTACCAGTGCTACTACCTTGTAGCAGTTGACCTTGCTCCTAATTCTCGAAGGATTTAGGGGCTGCCAAATGAGAATTCCCTCCTCCTCTAAGTAACACACACACACACACACACACACACACACACACACACGCGTGCGGTTCCACTGGCCTCACCCTTCACCCTGACACTGACTCCCACCTCACCCTCCTTCTCAGAACCTTACACTATCAATATACTTCCTTTCTCCTGTGTGTTTAGTCCCGCCTTCTCAACCAAGTCCTTCCTTTAGGCTCGTTTTTCCCCCCTGTTGTAGAGTATCATTAGAGTAACAAATTCGTACGGGGAATCTCTCCAGTATCCCTGGAGAATCATTGCATCAGTAAGGACATACTCTATACTCAGCCAGCACAACTGAATGGTAACCTGATTGTTTTCCATCAATCTTTAATAGAATGAAGAATATGTTTCAATACAGCATTTTTAACTTTTTTTTTAATTTAATTTATTAAAAAATAGAGAAACTAGTATAATGAACCCCCACTTACTCAACATGGAACCTCAACAATTATTACCATTTTGCTAATGTATGTTAGAGCAAATTTCATGTATCAGGTGATTACAATATGCATCTCTAGCTGACAAGGGCACATTTTAAAAGAACATAACCTCCCTGCCATTATTATAGCTAAATAATTAACAGTGATTCCGTATTATCATCTAATACCCAATCTGTAATCCATTTTCCTAATTGTCTCAAGGATGTCTTTTTACAGTTGGATTGTTCAAATCAAGATTCAAACAAGATCTTCACATTGTATCTCATTGTTAGGTCTCTTAAGTTGTTTTTATCCTGTAACAGTCTCCTCACCTTTATTTTTTAAACGCCATTGATTTGTTGGGCCATATTTTATGTAGATTATTGAAAATTCTTGATTTGGCTGATCAGGTCCTTACAGTGTTGATAATTTGTGTCTCTAGCCCTCACATCTCTGGTAAATGGGTAATTACATCAAGAGGCCTGATTAGATTCAGGTTCAGTCTTTTTGTTAGTAAGAGTATTTCACAGGCAGTACTTTTTAAACATGCTGAAGTGGTAGAGTCCACTTTTAGAAAAACTCTCCCTCATCTCCTGTCTTCTTCCAACGACCAACTTTTCTATGTCCTCCCATTCATTCTTCCTTCTTCACATCCTTGTTTCCATCTGCTTACTTCTGTCACAGTCTTTGCACCTGCTGTTACCTGCCCCAGGTATGCCTTCCCTTAGGTAAATCAGCATTTCCTTCCAATCTCAGCTAAAGCATTTCTTTCTCTTGGATTCTTCCCTGACTTCCGTGATGAGATCAAACCTCCTTACTATCATGTTTCCCCGACAATAAGACCTAACCAGAAAATAAGCCCTAGCGTGATTTTTCAGGATGACATCCCCTGAACATAAGCCCTAATGTGTCTTTTGGAGCAAAAATTAATATAAGATCCGATCTTATTTCTGGGGAAACATGGTAGATAAATGCTCTGAGCACCACGGACTTCTCCCTTGCAGCATTTACCACTGTTGCACTTCTACATCTATTCGTGTGATTATCCCATTAAGGTTTCTCCCCTTTTAGACTGAAAGCATCTTAGGGCAGGGACCACATCTGATTTTGCTCACTGCTGTATCCTCAATGCCTAACACTGTATCTGGCACATAATAAACTTTCAAAACAAATCCTCCCAAATCATGAGTTGCTTGAATGAAGGGGTTTGGGATCAAAGGGAATGAATCTTAGCTAAGGTGCCCTTTACCTGGCTGTCATATAACCTTTATAGTCCAAAATGGAAAACTTTTGAGAGTAAAAGGGGGGTACTCTTAATAATGAAGCCAGGACAACAGGGTAACCCAAGACCTTCCCATGAAACCCAGGATATACGGTTACCCTCTCTGTCCCTTAACATTATCCTAGAGTCTTTCCAATACTTCTTAGGGAGAGAATAGGACATGTATACCCAAGGTACCTCTCTTGGGACTTCCAAGATACCTTCTTTTCCTGGTTTATGTCTGAACCTTTGGGGCACATCATACAACTTAAGCACAAACCCCCTAGACATCCAGACTTCGCATAATATTTTTTTCTATACATCATGGTCATAGAGAAATCTGCTCTCTAATTTGCTGTTAATGGGAATATAAATAGGTACAGCGTTCTGGAGAGCATTTTGGTAGTTTCTCTTCAGAGTTTTCAGAAAAGGATTTACCTTTTACCTAGCAATTCTGCTTTTAGGAATTTGTTTCACAGAATAATCAGATAACACTCAAAGATATTTGTGCAGTAATTTACTGTTAAAAAAATAAAAGTCCCCCCATGCTTCACCCCTCCCTGTGTCCACACTGTTTGGCCCTAATTGTGTAGAGCCATTCCCCTCTGTGCACTCGGCCGGATGACTTGCTTTGGCCAACAGGATGTGAGCAAATATGACCCAAGCAGAGGCTTGCAAAAGTGCTTGCACATTTCTGTGCAGCCCTTGCTCTGCGAGAAGACATCAGGGCTAGCTTCCTAGAGGATAACTCATCTGGAACAGAGTAGAATTGCCCTGGTTGTCTGAGCGGTGGCCATCCTAAAGGAGTCAGGAGCCAGCCAGTCCCCACATATGACCAAATCAAAATGAAGAGGGCTGCTCAGCCAACCTTCAGCTGCCTGCAAAGGCCCAAGTGAGCCCAGCCCAGCATAGAACAGAAAAGACATGCTGAGTCCAGATCAGCTGAACACCAGCAACTTGTAAACTAAACAAATGTTTATTCTCATATGCCACTGAGATTTTTTTGCTCACTGCATAGTATTCTTGTGTCGATAGATAGCCGTTTCAATTGCAGTTTAAACATCCAGCAATTGAAGAATGATGCAACATCATGCAGCTAGAGTCGGGGGGAGGTGGAAGAAGGGGGGCAAAAAAGAAAAAAAAAGAATGCTACGGAGACATATACTGACTTGAAATGTTCACAACAGACTGATAAATTGCAGAAAGGGGAGCAGGTTGCAAAACAACATATAGAATATGACACCGTTTTTATAAAACACACGTCTGTCTATATTTGCAAATGAAAGTGTTGCTGACATGGCTATCTCTGGGTGGTAGGATTTGGGTGATTTTCATGTTTTGCTTATCTGAGTTTTACAGTTACTCTGTAAGAACATATGTCACTTGTGTAATTTTTCAAAGGGAAGAAAAATATCTTTGCCCTAGAGTACAACATTTTGTTTGATTATCTTCTGGCTTATCGGTAATAACCTTAAATGTTTTTCAAGCACTTTTTGTGGATAAGGCCATAGTTATTCCTGTAGCATCCTGTGCAGGATGCTTGGAAGCATCACCTCTTCCAGGATTCACCAGGGATTGCAGGTAGCAGAACACACTTGTCTAATCCCACCGGCAAACCTGAGAAAGAGAAACTCTTTGAGTGGAGGTGGCTTCACACCAGCCCAACCTCAGAAGCACCCCATGTCCACAGCCTACCATTAGAGTCAGAGAAGCCTTAGGGCTCCCTCCCCCAACACAAGGGTTGGGGAAACTGGAAGGAGTAGAGCACCCCCAGGAACTTCCTGCCTACAGGGCTTAGTTATAACTCTTGAGCAAACAAAGAGAACTTTTTTCTAAATTTCTATGAACAGGGTATCAAATTTCATACATTCAAAATAAGAAATTCAATGCCGCAGGGCAGGCCAAGGATACCTAACACTCTAATTCTTCCAAAGGCAAAAAGGACCGTCTTTCTTCATTTCTTTTCTTTCCTATTCCCCTTTTCTGTTCTTTTTAATGTTTTTATTCCTTTCTGTTTTCTTTCTTCCCTCCCTCCAGTCCTCCTTCCCTCCAGCATTCCCTCTTGCCTTCCTTCCTTCCTTCCCTCTCCTCTTCCAGCTACTCATCAAAATTCCCATTTTAGTGTTCCTACCAGTTTTGGGTTCCAGCAGCATCTGCTCCAGGTGAGCTAATGTTGGCTGTTATTTTCTGTATTCACAGATTTCAGGAGGCAATTTGCCCTGCAACCTCAGTTTTCTAGTGGGTTCCGGAAAAGTGACCGATTTTCAGTTTGTTCAGAATTTTTCTTGTTGTAAGGTCAGTAGTGACAACCTCCAAGCTCTTTACTTTTTGGAGTTTAAACTGGAAGCCCCAGACAGGCTAATTTTCGATTGCCTGAGGCTAGCCTTTTGATTGGTGCGTATGGCTTTTACTGTAAAATTCAAGAGTTGGTAGTAACAGGCTTATCCACCCCCAAGAACATACTTTTTATTATTTGAATTCATTTAAATTTATTGAGACTAATTTCACGGCCCAGAAGATGGTCTATCTTCTAGTGAATTTTGTGCACTTAAGAAAAATGTGTATTCTATTGTTGGGTAGAATTTTGTAAAATGTCAATTAGGTCAAGCATTGTTAGTGTTGCTCAAGTCTAGAATATCTTTGCTGATTTTCTGCCTACTTGTTCCACCAGTTATTGAGGGAGCATTTAAAAAAATCTCTGACTATAATTGTGTATTTCTATTTCTCTTTGCAATTCTATCTTTTTTGCTTCATATATTTTGAAACTCTGTTATTAGGTGCATAAATACTTAGAATTGCTATGTGCTCTCTGTGTGACATGAAATGACTTTTTTATCCTTCGCAATATTCTTTGCTCTGAAATGTACTTTGATATAAATATAGTCACTCCAACTCTCCTTTAATTAGCATCAGCATGTATATTTTTTCCAGCCTTTTAGTTTCTTTGTGTCTTTATACTTAAGGGGTGCATTTCCTTTAGGCAGATATAGCTGGGTATTGCTTTTTTACCCAATTTGACAATCCCTGCCTTTTAAACTGGCGTATTTATACAAATTACCTTTGATGTGATTATTAACATGGTTAGATTTAAGTCTATCATCTTGCTATTTTTTTCTATTTATCTCATCTGTTCTGTGTTCTCTTTTTTCTCTTTTCTACCTGATATTGGATTATTTGTTATGACTACATTCTATGACTGTTGTTGGCTCATTAGCTATAACCCTTTGCTTTGATACTTTTGTGTTGCTTTAGGTTAGAATATACTTCTTCACATTGACAATAGAAGTTAAACAGAGTGCATTGCTCAAGAAGACTCACAGGACCCAAAATGACAATGTTTATAACCCTGCAGGAAAAGGATACAAATACAACAGCATTAAAGCAAAGACATGCATCACAACCAAAGTCTGTCACAGCAATGGGTCTGGAAAGGTCAGGAGGAGTCTCCTATAGTCCCCCCTTCTGTAAGGAACATGGCCTAATGCAGTCCATATCTTGGATCAGGAACCACTGCCATGTATACAGAACACGTGAGAACCAACGAGTCTCGCAAATGGTGTCTCACCTGGTCACACAGCCGTATTCTTGCTACGTAACAGCAGAGACCTCCAGGAGTTTCAATAGACAATGCTGACAAGTCGGTAACAACTGCCCCCCAAACTCCTCAGACCCATGGTTTCAAGCCAACACTTGAATGGGTATGTTTCATGCCTTCACTAAGGCTCAGGGCTATGCAGAAACTGTAGCAAAACAGCTCAGGTGAATTCTTAGCCTGCTGGCATAACCCCTTCAGCATATCTACTGCCGAGTGATATTATACTGCTTCATGTATAATGTAAGAACCTTAAAAAGGTGTACTTCGCTTTTTCTCCTCGTGGCTTTTATATGTTTGTTATTATGCATCTTACTCATGCATGTCATAAATCTCACAACACATTGTTATTATTTTTGTTTGAGCAATTATATTTTTTAAGGTTTTGAATAATAAGAAACATATCTTATACATTTACCCTTTCAGTTCCCGTTTCTGGTACCTTTACTTTCTATGTGTAGAGCCAGGTTTCCATCTGGTAACCTTTTCCTTCTGTCTTTTTTGTTTCTCCAGTTTGCTTTCTTTTGCCTTAAATGAATGTTTTCTAGTGTAACATTCCTTTAATGGCTTTTTCATTACATATTTTTTGAGTTGTTGCCCTAGTCCCTGCTCTAGGGCTTATACTACGCATCCTAACTCATAAGAATCTAGATATATGTACTAACGTAATTCAGTGAGATACAGAAATGTTAATCCTATGTAACTATTCCCTTTCCCCCTTCTCACACTATTGTTGTTATACCTAGTACATCTACATGTGTTACAAACCCAACAATACATTATTATAATTATTACTTTATGTCTTTTAAAGGAACTGAGAAAAGAGAGTAAATATAGTCATGACTGCATACATTCTGAGAAATGTGTCACTAGGCGATTTCCCTGTTGTGCGAACATTGTAGAGTCACGCAAACTGAGAAGGCATAGCCAACAACAGTAATTATTTGTGATATATTTTTATACAACAGCAGCACAGTAGGTATGTGTACACCAGCGTTACCACAAACATATTGTAGTGTAAGTCCCAACAGTGGCTTTTCTTTTTGTGTCTGACTTAAGTTTTGATTATTGAGGTATCCACTTCAAAGAGACAGATCTCCACTTCCTCTGGCTGTCCTTGAGTGACGTCCTTTTCTAATAGACTGCTAATTGAGTGAGTGAAATGTTTCCCTAGATTCTGTGAACTACTCTAGCAAATTAACTGAACCCGAGAAAGAGGTCCAATTGATAGCCAGTTGGTCAGAAGCTCAGATAACATCCTGGACTGGTGATTGGCATCCGAAGTGGAGAGGGCAGTCTATGGGACTGAACTTTTAACCTGTGAGATCTGATGCTATTGCTGGGTAGATAGTGTCAGAATTGAGTTAAATTGTAGGACACCCAGCTGGTGTTGCACGATTGCTTGGTGGTATGAGGAAAACACCCTACACATCTGGTGATCAAAAATGTCAGAAGTGAAGTGTGGTAATAGTATTCAGAGAGTAAATGTAATACAAATGGAGACAATATAGTTTTTCTTTAATCCCTGCACTGTATTTTTCATCTCAGATATCATATTTTTAATCTCTCAACTTTTGACTTATGTCTTTTTACTATCTTCCTTGTCTCTTCTGGATGTTTTAGACACGTTGAATATAATTATAATACCTATTTTAATGTTCTCTGTTCAGTCTAACATTTGTGTCAGTTCTGGGCCAGTTTTTAATTGATTGTTTACTCTCCTCATTATGGGTCATGTTTTCCTGCCTTGTTGTGTCTTTTAATGGATGCATTAAATTGTGAGTCTTACCTTGTTGTGTGTTGGATATTTTTTACAGTCTCAGAAATTTTCTTTAGCTTTTTCCCCGGGTTGAAGTTCAGTTACTTGGAAACAGTTTGATCTTTTCAGGTCTTGCCTTTACATTTATTAGGCATTTTCTAGAGCCATGCTGTGTCTAGGGCTAAGTATTCCCCACCATGGAGGGTACTGCGTCTTTCCAGTCTGGCTGATGGGAACAGGCATTGTTCCTCGCACTCACTGCTGCTTCTAACCCTCTCAGATTGTTCATTCCTTGGCCTCCGCTGAGTGCACTGATCAGTACTCTGCTGAACACTCAAGGGGCTCTCTTTCTTGCAGCTATCTGCTCTCTGGTACTGTCTCCTAAAAACTAAAACTGTGGCTGACTTGGTCTCTCTGAACACTCACCTTCCTCTTTTCAACTCAGGGAGTCTGCCAGGCTTCATCTTAATTCTTTCTCCCTGCACTGTGTCCTGGAAACTCTACTAAGACAGTAAACTGGGGCAATCGTAGGACTCGCTTTGTTTATTTCCAGTGTCTTTTGTTGCCTGGTATCCAGTGCCTTGAAAACTGTTGTTTCATATAGTGTGCCTGTTTTTTGCTTGCTTGTTTGTCTGTTTCAATTGGGAGGGTAAATCCAGTCCCTGTCTTACTCCATCTTGACCAGAAGCAGAAGTTGGTAAGTACTATTATTCTATTATTTGTTCAGAATTGTTGGGCACCTATGAGCCAATCACTGTGCCAGGTGCTGGGTATACCCTGGTGCTGGGTATATACTGGTGAACCTTGTCCTCAGGGCAAATCTGTCTTATGGGGATCGGCTTCTGTGGGAAGGTACTAAATGTACACATAAACATGAATCAGATGTGGTCCTTCAACTCAAGGAATTCAGAATTAGGAGAGACTAAGGAAAATTTGTTAATACAAAGCAGAATGAAAAGTGTTATGTGTGAGATACAAAGGCTCTGGGCATATTGGGGGAAGTAATGCATTTGATTGGAGGTGTAAGGGAAAACTTCATGGAGAAGGCACATTTGAGTTGGCCGTGAAGAATGAGTGTAATTTTGTTTGGTGTTGAAGTAGAAGGAGCTAGAACACTCAAAGTGCTTTTAAACATGAAAATAGTTAATCATGGTTCCTTCTGGCTTACACAGTCATCTGGCTTGTTCTTCCTTGCCAACAGAACCTAACCATGTGCTTCAGAGGCAGCTGTGTACTTTTCAGCCCCAGGGAGTGAATCTTGATTTGTCTCCATCAACCCTGGAACTTTTCATCCCCCTTGTCTATCACTGGATCAGGCATAGGCATGTGACACAATTCTGGCCAATGAGATGTGAAGGGAAGTCTGCTTGGAAAATTTTCCTCCTGATAAAGGGAGGAAACACTCCTCTTCCCCCTACCTTGGAAGGGAAACAAACAAACAGAAAACCTGGTTCCTTGGTGATGTCATCAAGCCACTGAAATCAATCTAACGCGAGACTTCTTGTTACATGAGATCATCAAGTTTTCTTATTGGTTTAGTAACCTCTGGTTGGATTTTGTTGTAGTGGGTGAGACACACACCCTGACCTGCTTACCTATCTGAAGCTTGCATTCCTTTCCACTGGATTCACCCGCTGCTAAATGTCACTTGTCTTGCTTCTGGTTCCTTTGCTTCATCAAGCATGAAGATTAACCTAAGAGATGACAATGTACTTAGCTATATATGCACATGGGGAGAAATAAAAACTGATTTCAAAAATGAAAGAAAGTAATTACACAGTAAAATACCTTAACTGGTACTAGTCACTACTCCTGAGTCTTTGGTTGAGAAAACTTGTTTCTCTCGCATGGCACGGTGGAAGGATGAAAATGTAAAGGAAGAGAGTGTAGGCAAGCCCAGGGGAAATTACACAAACTCTCCCACATTCACAGCCCTGCTGGAATTCCCTGGTAATTCCCCTGGGAGCCAAGACTACCTCTGAAACAATCCAACTGTTGAAAACCACTAGTGTCTGGCAGGAAGCCAACTAGAACAGGAGCCAAGGATGTGCCGTCCTCATTCCTGAGAGTCTGGATCAATCCCTGGGGCCCAGGCCTGCCTGGGGCAAAGTTGTGAATAAGCAAAGGCCGTCTCCAATCTCCACCCACTTTCCCATTCCCTTCCTGGTCCTTCCCCTCTTTTCCTAGCTCTGATCTCTCTTTCTGTGCTTCCTCCCACTTCTCCTTCCCCTCCCTCCTCCCAACAGTTCACATCCTGCTTGTCTGATAAGCCAAGAGGGTACTAAGCCACCTACCTCAGGACCCTTGCTTTTTAATAGGGAGCTCTTACACACCCCAAGTAATGCTTCTCTACTGCTAGATATTCAAGCCTCTAGACTGGCAGTGGGGAACACATCTGTTCTGGAGCATCTGTGCCATGGAAAGTCAGCCCAGGTAGGGTAAGGCATCAAGACCTACATGCCCAGGTCTCACTCCCACCTGTTGGGGAGGGACAGGGTCACAAGGACATTACCTCAAATACACTGCTTTCTGCAGCTCACGCAGGGCCTTATCCTTTTCTCATATACCCACACCCCTACTGTCTGGCTCATCCTATTCACCTTCAGTCTCAACTTAGATGCTCCTTCCTCTAAGAGGCCTTCCCCAAACAATCCCCAAGTCTGGGTCCTGTACCTCTGACGTGCCCTCATTATATTGAATGCCTTCCACCTGGAGCACTTGTCACTCTGATTTGCAATCCGTGGCTGCTCAGTAAATCAATACCCAGCAATGGACCTGACTGACATTTACCAGGTGCTCAGTTTATTGAACGAATGAATGAAGGAATGAATGAATATCTGTTCACATAGTCTCTGCAGAGACTATGACTGTGTATAGTTCCTCACTGAATTCTCAGCACTTAGTCCAGTGATTCGGCCATGGTGGGCACGCAATGGTTATTTGTTAATTGATTGAAAGAAGTCTTCATAAGAAAGGTACTTGCATCTATATTGCAGTTGACAATGTCCAGACATGCTTAATACAAGGGCACAAAGCGCTGACCAGGGACCTTTTCTAGACTATCAGGGATGGGTGACAAAGCAGGAATAGCAGAACAGCTTTGGGGAGTACAGCTGTCCAGGGCTGTAACAGTGGGCTCCTCTCTTCAACCAGTTTTAATTTTCTAGGGATTCTTAACCTGTGGTTCAGGAGTGGGGCTTCAAAAGATCCATGAATCCTCTGACACTTTAATCAAACATCCATGCCAGGAACTGTATGTGCATTTTTCTGGAAGAGGGTCCATGGCTTTCAATGAGTCTCAAAAGGCTGTGAAACAAAAAGAATCGTTGTTCTCGACTTGCACTGTCCAATGTAATAGCTACTAGCCACATGTGGCTATTTAAGTTTAAATTAAATTTTCAATGCCTCAGTTACACTAGCTACATGTCAAGTGTGCTCAATAGCCACTATCTATTTGGACAGCCCATTACACAACATTCCCATCATTGCAGGAAGTTCTACAGAGCTTCTTTATATTGGTAGCATTACTCCAGATTCAATGTACAGACAAGATTTCTTTGAGTCATGTAGTGCTTTTGTAAAATGAATTGCCATCATTTAGAAATGCAAACGTAAACCTGTGAGAGCCTGATTTCTTCTGGACACAGGACTGTCTGCTAGCTTTGGGCCTGCATGCCTCCTGGCCACTCGCGTGCACAGGGCTGCTCTGTTTAGATGGGTTCTCGGCTATATTCAAGTTACCTGCTTGGCCCTCCTGGACATTTGAATTTAGGACCCTCGTTTCTAGGGGACCTCGCCCACCCTGGGCTCCTTCCTATCTCTTGTGTTTGTAACCCGACCACCAGTTTAGGTAAGTGGAGCGGAATTTGGTTTAAGGGCACATCTTGAGGCAGGGTCTGGGACTGAGATTCGGGCTCCCAGCTGGAAATTGAGGAGGGGCAGCGCCTCCCTCCCTTTCAGTTCTCCGGAACTGGAAGAGAGGTAATTTTATCCTGAACATCTGTTGCTTGACAAAGAACTTCTTCCCTGTCTCGGTATAAGCCCTCGAGTCCCTAACCCAGCAGGCCTGGGCCCGCCCATAACGACGAGATCGCGGGGAGGGGCCGAGGCGAAACCCGAGCCTCGCGCCCACCATCCCGGCGGGCGACGTGGCTCGGCGGCCCCGGCCCCCACTCAGCCTGGCGGCCAATGGGCGCGTGAGCGCGGCAGCCTGAAGCTTCGCGGTCCGCAGCTGGGGGCGCGCCCCGGCGCTTTGGCACAGGGCGGGAGCTGGCTGAGGGGCTGGCCCGTCCCCTCCCCCGCGCCGGCCCCAGCCCCCATTCCCGAGCCTCAGCTCCTGTCGCTCACTGGGTGCCTCCCTGCCGCCGATCTTTCTCCCCGACGATGGCGCGCGGCGGCCACGGCCGCAGCCTGGGACTCGCCCTGGGGCTGTTTCTGGCGCTGGCGCTAGCGCCCGGGGCGCTGCGGGCCAAGCCCACAGTGCGCAAAGAGCGCGTGTTACGGCCCGACTCGGAGCTGGGCGAGCGGCCGCCCGAGGACAACCAGAGCTTCCAGTACGACCACGAGGCCTTCCTGGGCAAGGAGGACTCCAAGACCTTCGATCAGCTCACCTCGGAGGAGAGCAAGGAGAGGCTGGGGTGAGGCCGCAGCCGGCGCTGCGTTCGGGGGCGTTGCAGGTGCCCGTAGGGCCATCCGGGCGGGAGCCACGCGGGACGCGAGCCCAAAGCGAAAGCGAAATCGGGCGCGGGGCAGCCGGGTGTGGTGGCGGGGCTGGGGCAAAGTTACCCGCAGGCGCCGGTACCCCTGCCTGGAGATCTACCCCGCTGGGGTGGCTTTTCCTGGGGAGGCGAGAACGTGGCAGCAGCCGCGGGAGCCAGGACGACGAGGGCCCGCCCCCTACCCTTGGTTGCATCAGAAGGGAGGGGAGTGTACAGAAGAGTTTGTCCACGGTGGCCTTTTAGTGACATGAGTTTCTCCCCACCCTCCCAGTTTCTCTCTTCTCCCCCATTCCCGAAGAGGAGGGCTTGAGACACTTATAGTAAGAAGGTCTCAAGGATGAACATAAATGGATAGAAGATGAAGGGGACAGATGAAGGAGATGCTTGATTCCTGGCCTATGTCCCTGGGCTGGGGCTTGGGTGTTCTTGCCTTCTGCCTACTCTGTTGGTAAATCTGTTGTAGGGATATAAAAATCCTGTTGTTAAGAAGGGAGGGGCATTTGGGGGTAAGGGATGGAGGGTGGGAATGAAAACTGGTCCCCTAGTTTGTTTCCAGCAGATGTCTGCAGAGGTACCCAGTCTTTGACAACTGGGGGCAGAAAGCTGGATGGTGTGGTGGAGGACTGTAAATTTCACTGTTGAGTTGAAGGCAGTTGAGTTAGGAACTAGACCTCGGAAACAAAACTTTGGGACTTCTCAGAGTATCCTCCACAGGTTCCCTGGGAAAGACATTATGCAACAGTATCTGAAAACCCTTCTAGTATAGAGGAATCAGCAGCCAGCCTGGTCCCAGATGGAGGACGGGCTGGGGAGAGAGCAATAGCTTTGCTTCCTGGAACTTGGTTCCTAGTGATGAAGGATCTTCATATCCTGCTACATAAAAAAGAACACAGCCATGCCTGTGCTGTGGCCAGTGGGGTTGGTTAGGACATGAGTCTAAATTATACCTATTGTGTAGGTGCACCATCTGCCTGCTTTGATAAAAAGGTCTTTGAACTTCAAAGTCACCTTCAAACAATCACCTTTTATTTTGCAGAGAAGTACTTTCTCTTCTCTTTGAGACTGAACAATGGGGGCCATTGATGAGTTCAGTCATTGTATTGCTATGAGGCCCTTGAAAAGTGACTTATTCTGGGGCCCAGAGTGGCAGCCAGTTTGCTTCATTGTCAGTGGGGGCAGGGGTTGGGATTTGGTGTAGGGAACTCTGTCGTTTGCAGCCCCACAGCTTCCAGTTTAATGTCTTCCTCGTGAGGAGTAAGCCTAGTGGTGAGAGCAAGGGCTGATGGAGTGGGTCTGCATTTGATCCTTGTATGAACACCTTAACTTTATTCATTTATTCTTGCAACAAATAGTTGAATGGCTACTATGTGCCAGCTACCAAGTCAGATACTTGACAGGTACAAAAAGAAAACCTTTGTTGCTCTAGGCCTCAAAACTTCTTACAATCAAATGTGGAGGAGAGATACACAGGCACACACTAGCGTAATTGCTGCGATCGCACCGAAAAACTAGTGAGCACATCCAAGAGAAGGAGCACCTAAGGGTTCAGGTTGGGGGCTTGGGGGTGTCTTGTGATCAGAGCTCATGGAATGACTCAGAGGTTGCCAAGTGTAGCAGCAGGGGAGGCATTCCTGAAGCGAGAACAGCCCACTTATAAAGGGTTTGAAACCTGTTCTGGGGGATGAGCGGTGTTGGGACAATAAAGGGACAGTGCAGAAGAAGTGGGAGGTGGGAGTGGAGGGGAAACCAAAGTGAGAGCAGGAAGGATCTCTGAGAGGTGGAGATTAGATCTTATCCTGTAGGCGGTTGAATGTCATGACCCTAACACCTTGTTAGGAAAGTCAGACTGGCAGTAGGGTAGGGAACATAATTGAGGTATGAATGGGGGGATCAGGGGAAGGATAGTGACCTCGTGCACCTGAACCAAGCATGCTGGTCCAGCGGGCGGGAGAGGGTGAACCCAGAGCATGTGGGAGGGAGACCGGTCCGTGCTCACTCTTGACTCGACGTGGGGGTGGAGAGAGGAGGGAGCAAGGAATCACAGATGACATGTGGGTCTCTGGCCTGAGCCACTGGATGTGTAGTGCACGCACCACTCACTTGTAAGGTGAATCTGGGGCAGAGGCGGGGGAGGGCAGACGGTTGGCAATAATGGGTACAGTATGGGAACACTAGGCATGCAAAGCCACCTCTCTGTCCACAGCTCCTGGGGCAACAGTCTGGGCTGCTGAGGAGGAGCCTGGCTGGATCTGCTTTGTCACCACCACCTGATCTGATCCTGAAAACGTGACAGTTGTAAGGTCCCTGGAGACACCTAGGCCAAAGGGCTACAAAGTGGGGACCCATAGCCTGTGTGTAGTGACAAACTTAGAAACAATGGAAGCTACTTGCCAACATTTAATATCTGAGTGATTTCACATACAGACCTCGATTTCTGGTTTCTCTTGACACCCACGTACCATTATTGCCATGGAGCCGTCATTGTCTGGAGCAGTGTCACTGTCTGGAGCAGTGTCGGGCACCCTTGTTGGCAGCTGGCAGGGGATCTCCAGGTTGCCCTAGGCTCTGCCTGGAGGCTTTGTTCATTTCTGTTACCTGCCAGGTGTTTGCTGAGTTTTCCATCTACCCGTTTATGGTCCTTGGAGAGGAAAGGCACACATTCTCTCTTTTATTCCTCACGACGTTGCTTGTAAAGTAGGTGTTCCAATTTATAGTTGGGGAAACTGAGACTCCGACAGTCAAGCCACTTGCCCACGATCACACAGGACTAGGATCCAGGTGTTCTGACCTAGGGTTTGGCTTTATCCACAGCCTAGCTGCCTCTTCCAGTATCACACTCCTGAGATTGTTGGAGAGGCTATCATCCCTATTCTTTCAACAAATATTCAGTAAGCCCTACTATGTGCCAGGCTGACTATGCCCTGGATGTTTATTTGGCATAAATTAGATGCTGTCCTTTTCACAAAAGAGGTTATTCACAATCTGACATTAGGTCTCTGCTGGCCTGAGATTCTGTTCCTCAACTGGCTTTGGATAACTGATGGGCACGTCACCTCTGTGTCCTCAGGGTTGGAGCAGTGCCTGGCACATAGTAGGTAGGCTAAATACTGTCGTATTGAAAGAATTCTGCTGGGTCTGGCTATGGTTTCCTGGAGGAAGCCTGGAAATACTTGAGTTTTAGTCTTTCAGCCATGAAACCTGTTACAAATGCAAATAAAGGACACAGTAAAGCTATTAATTACCAAATATGTTTACACCTTTCTGAGAAAGCTGGGGCTACCCAGGTACCCAGGTGGGAAATGGAAACTTAAGTACAAATCAATTCATTTCCCACGTCGAATTAATCCAAGAGTAATTGCTAATCAGAACTTCTTTTCACAGTAAGAAAATTTTGCCACTGAGTTGACAGAATTCCAGCGCAAAGAAAAGAAACCAATCCCTAATTGGCCTTTATGGCCTCATCCCAAGTAAATGGTCTACAAGGGTAAACCTTTCTTAAATAGTAGAAATAGCTTGTGGTTGTTTTTGAGGTTCCCTACAGGAATGGAATCTCTAGCTTGGACCCTCTGGCCTAGAGATGGATATTGGTGAGTTCCCAGCCTGAAGTTTGCCCTGGACTAGGGTTTGGGGTACCTCACTGAAGTCCAGTGGGAAATTGATGGAACCTGGGCCAGCTGTGGAGCAGGAGACACTAGTGGACATAGGGCTTTTTACCTTAAGAACGGGGTTTAGGCTCCTACAGCTGGTCAGTTTTCTGGAATAGGTTCCATGATGTCAAGACGCTCTCATCCCTGACATTTTATGCTTTGTCTAACATGATCTGGTCTCCTCCTGCTTTAAGTTTCAAGTCTGGGTCTAAAGTGGGAGTTTTTGTTTTTTTGTTTTGTTTTGTTTTTTATTTATTTAAACAAAGAACTTACTTATCTTTTGGTTTACATAGAATTTTCCATTTAGATTGGACCTAGAGCCAGAAAACATGGGTCCTTACCCCACTTGTACCAGATACTAGCTGTATGATCTTGGAAAAGTCGTTCAGTTTTTCTCAGTCTCAGTTTCCATTACTCTAGGGAGTATATCAGGGAAGACTGCTAGGTTTTAGCTTACAAATCAGCACTCATCCGTTGGTAGTGTCTGTCTGCAGGGCACTGTGTTGAGAAGGATTGTGAGGATGCATCTAGCTTTATGAGGACAAAAGGGCATGATCCACTAGTAGCATCTGCCGTTGGCACTGGGTGGGGGAAAAGGTATACTGTCCTTGGAAAAAAGAAACTTTACAATCCTTTCCAGCTCCAGCACATCATTGATTTCATGTTTACACATTTTAGATTCGGCAGGTGTTTGATGTTTTTCTATATTGGGATCACACAAGCCTGGATAATAGCCTTGTGGGTTTTTTTTTTTTTTTTAACTATAGAAAGATTGTCGATCGAATTGACAGTGATGGAGATGGCTTTGTCACCACTGAGGAGCTGAAAACCTGGATCAAACGGGTGCAGAAAAGATACATCTATGATAATGTTGCTAAAGTCTGGAAGGATTATGATCGGGACAAAGACGACAAAATTTCCTGGGAAGAATACAAACAAGCCACCTATGGTTACTACCTAGGTAAGAGGTGCCACGGGAGCGATTACACAGCTGGGGCCCCCATAACAAGCTTCTCTGGGAAGACTCTCCACTCTATCATCCTATCCACCCCCTTCCGGGGGATGTCACAACCTCCTAAGTAGAACCTGCTTGTGTAACATCCTGCTCTGCTTACTAGAATATACGGAGTTGCTCACTCTGAGTAAAGTCGTAGGTGGTGGGTAGTGGGAGTGGTTGAGGGTCTAATGAAAAATGACTTAGGTGGCTGCCCTCCCTGAGCTGCGATCACAGGGGCACATACAGAACAAAGCAGAGGAAGCGTGTCTGTGGTACAGTTTCAGATTGCTGCCAAGTTTCGGACAGCAAAGACCAAGTGGGCTGGAAGGCTTCTGGTGGAGGGCAGTGTGGGAGCTGGGCCTTCTGTCAGGGAAGGCTTCCGGTGGAGGGCAGTGTGGGAGCTGGGCCTTCTGTCAGGGAAGGCTTCCGGTGGAGGGCAGTGTGGGAGCTGGGCCTTGAAGAATGGATTTATATTTGGAGAAATAGAGACGAGTGGGAAAGGTGGGTAAGCTGGAGGGGCAAAAGTGCAGCAATACATTCAGCAATGGCCAGAGTTTGGCTATAAGACACACTTGTTTGGGGAATGATGGAGGGGTGTATGCAAAGTATAAGGTGCAGCCCTGCTGGATGTGTGATAGAGACAGTGAGGGGACAGCTCTGTGGAGAACTGAAGACACACACACTCACGGCCAGATTAAGGGAGATCGTGAAAGCCAGGCAGGAATATTTAGGCAAGAAGGTGTCATGGGTACTAGGGAGCCTCTGAATGTTCCGGATCAAACAATAATATGGTGAAAGCAAGGTTTGGCAGAGAGAAATATGGCACTAGTGTGGCCTGTGCTCTTAAGTACTGCTATCATGCCCCAGTAAGCCATTAGGGCCTGGATAAAGGGGTGGTATGAAAGGGCAGATACTAGGGGGATTCTGCAATGAAATGTTTCAAAGAACTCGATAGGGCAGGACCGGTGGTCCCCTGTGTACTATTTGGGCATGGAAGATGAGTGACCTGGAAGGAAAGGCTTTCCTTAGCAGCTCTGTTTAAACGTTTGTGCACACATCCTGCAGGAAACCCCGCAGAGTTTCATGATTCCTCAGATCATCACACCTTTAAAAAGATGCTGCCACGTGATGAGAGAAGATTCAAAGCTGCAGACCTTGATGGTGACCAGACAGCCACTCGGGAGGAGTTCACTGCCTTCCTACATCCTGAGGAGTTTGAGCATATGAAGGAAATTGTGGTTTTGGTAAGATAAAAGAAGAAGATCCTGGGCTGGGAAAAGACCAAGGTGAAAGTTGCACCAAAATCTTATCCCTTCTTCCAAAGAGAGAAAGTTCTTCAGCCTGAGCGGAATTGGAGAAGGATTCTGAAGTGGAATCTATTGGAATACCTGTCTACCCAGTAAACTAGTCAGGGCAGACTAGCTGCTGTAACAAATAGCCCCCAGTCCTAGCCATTTATCACAATCAAAGCTTATTTCTTACTTATACCAAGTCCAGTGGAGATGGTCCCAGTCAGTTGGAGGATCTTCTGGGCAGGTCTCCTCTAAGTGCTATCAGGTAGGCAAGCTAGTTCTATCTTGTACTCCACCATTCTGTTCTGGTCTCAAGATCATCCTGGTAACAACCAACTGACAGACAAAGGAAAAGAGAGGGAATGAGGAGAAGAAGGCACAGTCTCCCTTTACTGCTCTGACCAAGAAATGACACACCTCTTCCTTTTACATTCCCCTGACACCTAGATATGATGAGGCTGGGAAATATAGTTTAGATGTGTGCCCAGAAATGGGTTTGGTGAGCAGCTAGCTAGTGTCTGTCCAGTTTTCAGCTTTGAGGGAACTACCATGTTTCCCCAAAAATAAGACTGGGTCTTATATTAATTTTTGCTCCAAAAGATGCATTAGGGCGTATCTTCGGGGGGTGTCTTATTTTTTCGTGTACAACAATCTACATTTATTCAAGTATAGTCATGTCTTCTTCTGAAACATTGTAATAACGTACTAAATGTGTCCGTCTGGCTGACGATCTTAACTGGGGCTTATTTTCAGGGTAGGTCTGATTTTCGGGGAAACACGGTAGGAAAAGACTGAAATGGAATGCATTGGCTTGTTAAACCATACAGAAACTTGAAGTAAAAGCCATGGCTGGAAAGGATGCTCCCCTTAGCGGGGGTCCTCAGAGGGTGAAAGGATCAGACTCTATAGGCTTTGAGGGTCAGCTATGCTTGTAAGGCCTCTGAGTGTAGTTGTTTTTCACAGTGTCTTGTGGAGTCCCAAATGTCTTCATTTCCCACGATAATAAAATAATGCCATCACCTGGGCAGATAACCCGAGCCAGTTCCAAATGCTTCATTGCTGGGAAATACGTGGTTAAAGCTTTGGTTTATAATCAGCCCTGGACTGTTTTAGTTATCCACTTGGTGGCTCGGTCCACTCTTGTCTCATGCTTATCTCATCCTCATGACCACCGTGACCCTAAGGACTGGGCAGTGGCTCTAAAAATCATTTTTTTTTCCACTATCCAACATCTGCCTAGTGATAGCTGATTTGCCAGAGGATGATGAAGATGGAAAATTCGCCAAAAGCGGATTTTGAGCCTCTGAATTGGCCCTGTTCTCAGGTTGGCTATTTTTTTCAACCCAGGATGATTTTGAGTTGCTGTGACAATGGACAGCAAACTCATTTGAGGACTCATTCTAGCAAAATACCTAATCAAGAAGTCAAATGTACTAAATACAGAACATAATACTTTCAAAAGTCAGATATAGTTTTATTTTTTAATTTATTTTTTTCTTTCACATTTTTCTGACGCCAGTTTGGTGTTCACAGTCCGGTTAGCACGGATCTATCTTTGTGACCATCTGGTCCGTGGTTCCTCACAGGTATTCCAGGGGATGATTTGGCTGGATGGTGGGAATGGTTGGCCTGGCAGGGCTTCCTGATATAATCAGAGCACGTCTGGGCTTACAGGTACATTTTCATTTGAAGAGAGTGTTCTGCTGTTGAAATTGTGGGGTTGGGGAGGAAGGACAGAAATCACTGCCTGTTTTCTACAGATAAGAAATTAATGCCCAGGGAGGTAAGGAGACAAGCCAGAAGTCACCAAGCACTTCAGCCGTAAAAGCCACACAAAGGAGGACAATAGTCAGAACCCCAAGATGTACTGAGAGCACATAGCCATCTCGCATTCTGTTCTCCTCTTTGCTTCCCAGGAAACTCTGGAGGACATCGACAAGAACGGGGATGGCTTTGTAGATCAAGATGAGTATATTGGTGAGTGCGGCCTGGACTTTTGAGCGGTCCCAGATGGTGACATTCCTCCACCTACATGTCTGGCTACTTTGTCCAGATGTCTCTTTCAGAAACAGCTGCAAGTCTGTAGGTGTCACTCCTGTGACCTCCCAGTGGGGAGGGACTTGTCATACCAGCCCTAGTGGTACAATATCAGGGAGGAATGATTAGACCTCATTCGGTGGACAAGAGACCAGAAGGCTGGCCCCTACCTCTAGGCTGGCCAGCAGTTGGCCCCACGGCTCTGAGAGGTGACCTTCTTCACACTTTAGTTTTACCTTTGCAAAATGGGACTAGAGATCCCATAGATTTACAGTGAGGCTAGTGCAGACAGTCTCAGGAAAGACAAATCAGACGGGGTCAGCAGGGCCTAGATGCTCTAAGTAGACACAGCTGTGATCAATAGGACTGTTTATATGCCTTTGCTGCCATGTTTCCCTGAAAATGAGAGCTAGCCTGACCGTCAGCTCTAAAGCGTCTTTTGGAGCAAAAATTAATATAAGACCCGGTCTTATTTTATTATAATATAAGATTGGTCTATAATATAATATGATATAATATGATATAATATAATATAATACAGGGTATAATATAGTATAATACTAGGTATAATATATAACATATAGTATAATGTAATATAATATACTATAATATAATATAATATTGGGTATAATATAATATAACATAATATAATACAATATAATATACCGGGTCTTATATTAATTTTTGCTCCAAAAGACACATTAGAGCTGGTGGTCCAGCTACGTCTTATTTTCGGGGAAACACGGTACCTGCAGAAAAGCAGTCCTTCTTAGAGATAAATCCTTTTACAAAGTGCACAGTTGGCCCATAGTACAGCTATTTTGTTTTTGATTCTTTCGTTGGGAATACCATACCCAGCACTTTGTTCTGAAGGGCTCCACTTAGGTAACTCCGAGAAGTTCATTTTCAAGTATCTGTGAGCACTGGCCGGGTGAGACTCGGATGAATGTGCCTGGCTCAGAACCCGCCGTTGCTGGGTAGAGCCCTTTCCAGCAGCCCAGTAGCCCTCCAAGCATAAAGGACGGGAGCAGGCAACGTGGAAATTTCCATTTGATCCTCATCAGCTGCTATTTCAGGGCTTTGGCACATGGCTCCAACTGCAGGCCACCTTCTCATGGCACCTCTTCTTTTTCCCAAGTCTCAATAAGGCAAAAGCCGGCAAATCATTTGAGGAATGGGATAAATATAATTTTTGTACACGTATTTAATGGAAGCAGTTAATTACCTTTCAATGTAAAACCAGAGCCCAAGTTGCCGTCCGTCTCTGGTCTGTGGTTGTATTACTTTGCCACCCCTTACCCAAGAACAAGTGCCTTCAGCCATGAAGAGCTAACAGCTTCTAATCATTAGAAATTATATTTGATCCGAGAAGCCTGTTCTCTGTGGTATAACAGGTAGCTCTCGCCACAGTAATTAAAGTGATCTTGGTGGCACTAAGTTTGTAGAATAACAAAGGCTGACTGTCCCCTCATCCGTGCAAGCAGCAGGCCCTCCTCTTGCCCCGTGGCACATACGAGGGCAGGTTCAGAGCCGCTGTCCCCTTGACAGCGGTGATGGAATTAGGCTGACAGAAAAGGCTGACTGATTAAAACAATGCAGCACTGTTGTTTAAGGGTGTGTGCTTTTCCCAGCCCTCCTGAACTTGGCACTGACGGAGTGCTAAGTCAGGGGCAAAACTCATTGAGTGGCTTTGCCTAAAAGCAACATTCCATCCTTGACACTGGGCAGAGAGGGAAATAGGGGGCATTGTGCTTGAAAATTGAATTTGGAGCAATCTGCTGTCAGAGAGGCTCAATGTATAGACTTGTCCAGCGAGTGACTTCATTCATGGGGGCGCCTTTTCTTCAGGTGGGAATGAGTAGAAAACGGGTGGTGATGTGGTGTAGTAGGAAGAGTACTGGAATTAGGGGTCCTGGCACTTACTATCTGTGTGACCCTGTGGGAGTCATGTGATCACTATAAGCCTCCATTTCCTCAGCTGTAAAATGGGAACACAGCACCCATGCATCTAGGAATGATGAAGTTCAAGTTAGCTAATGTGTATGACAGCTCTTCCTCAAAAACAACGTGCAAATGTCAGGTGTGGGTCTACCTTGGAGCTGAACCAGGGGTCTCGCTTCTGTTACCTTCATCCACCACCTGCTCCCTGTACCACCTGACATTTCCAAGCGGTGTTTGCATTAAAGAGAAACTGCCCACAGGATATCTCTCTTTTCCAAGATCTGGTGACTTAGCAAACAACCCATAAACTGCCTTCTTTTGCCTTTCCCTGTCATCTTATAAAACAGGGATAATCATCTATCTTATAGAATTATTATAAGGATGAAAACAAATATATGCAAAAGCCTTTTGGAAATGATATAAACAACAATAGGAATGAACATGGTGGTTAAGGCTGTGGGTTGGAAGCAGAGGACCCACAAGCCTATGCAGCCTCAAGCTCAGATTAGCTGTCGCTCCTTGGGTAAGGCTGTGCCTCTGTGTTTTCATCTATAAAGTGGGAATTACAACAATACCTACTTCATAGGATTGGTATGAAAATTTTTTTAAATGTATGTAAAGTATGTCATACAGCATCTGAGCCGTAGAAAGTGCTTGATGTTGGTCATCATTATCAGTTTTCACCTATGTAGTACTAGATTGGGTTATGTAGGGCTTTCACAGAAAGTGCCCCACTTGATCTTCGTAATAACCCTGTGATTTGTGAAGAATTATCTCCATGTACAGACAAAGTAACTTAGGACTACTCAGCCAGTGAATTAAATAACTCAGTCCTCGTCACATCTTCCGTCTTCTGGCTGCTAAGCTCACTTCCTTCTGTTGCACCAAGCGGCCTTTGTAGTGGACACATCGTCGTTGTTATTCCCAAGAAACTGCCTTCCGGATATTGGGGTTAGGTCTCTAGATTGGTCCTCACCTTTCCAGAAACTCAGGAGGTCAGGGGTTTTTTTGACTTGTCTTCATAACGAAGAACCACCTTCCCTTCTAGCGGATATGTTTTCCCACGAGGAGAATGGCCCTGAGCCAGACTGGGTTTTGTCGGAACGGGAGCAGTTTAATGAATTCCGGGATCTGAACAAGGACGGGAAGTTGGACAAAGATGAGATTCGCCACTGGATCCTCCCTCAGGACTATGACCACGCGCAGGCCGAGGCCAGGCACCTGGTGTACGAGTCGGACAAAAACAAGGTATTTCATGTTCTTCTGTGATCGGGGACAATTTACCTAAGATTGGTCCTGTTTGCTTCTTGGTGATAGTGCTGGCCTGGGCCGCTGTGCTTTATTGACATTTCTTATTCTTGACCTACATTAGAGACCTGTAAACTTGACCCAATACCATGATAACCCACGGTGAGCTCATTCGGCGAAGGCATTCCTGGGTAGTCTGCTGTGGGTCACACACTTACACTCACTCGTGTTTCCTAGGGTTGCAGGACTTTGTTTGCTGGGGGCAGGGCATGGATTTCAGAGGTACACCCTGCGTTGCCCTAGGACAAGTTTGTTCATTTTTTTAGTCAGCAGATACGTATCAAACATGTGGGATGTGTCAGGCACAAGGAAGCCCGTCCTGTTCAAACCCAGGCATCCTCAGCAGGCTCCCTCTTCGAGCTCTGATGCCCAGCCCTTCAGTATCTATTGACACATATCCAAATAAATAAGTAAACAAGATTGAGAAAAAGTCTTACCTCTTTCCACTGTGATCACTGCTCCAGGTTCTGGGGAGACAGTTGAGTTTTGCAGTCAGGCCCTGAAAGGCGAGTGGAATTCTGCAGGGCCCATTTTGGGAATGCCAGCACTGCTTGCAGACAGAGCTGGATTCCAGCTTCTGAATTCCTCGGGGACTAACCAGATACATTTTATCACAGCTTGTATAGTAGGAGGCTATTCCATTTGGGGGGTTTGCAGTGTAGTAGTGGTACATCAAGGAGGTACTTAGCAGCTTCTTAATTATTATTGTTATTATTTTTCAATCATTTTATGGTCTTTTTTTTTTTTTATTGGAGAATATTGGGGAACAGTGTGTTTCTCCAGGGCCCATCAGCTCCAAGTCGTTGTCCTTCAATCTAGTTATGGAGGGCGTAGCTCAGCTCCAAGTCCAGTTGTCGTTTTCAACCTTTAGTTGCAGGGGAAAACATCCCATGTGGGAATTGAACCGGCAACCTTGTTGTTGAGAGCTGGCACTCTCACCAACTAAGCCATCCAGCCGCCCCATGCAGCTTCTTAATTATTAAGTGTAGGGTTTTACATGTTGCAAATCAGTGAAATGACATAGAGCTTCATGCTAGACTGTTATTCAGTGGTCCTAGAGCTTCTGTGACGCAGCTCTTTCTTCTCTCCTACAGGATGAAAAGCTAACTAAAGAGGAGATATTAGACAACTGGAACATGTTTGTTGGAAGCCAAGCTACGAATTATGGGGAAGATCTCACAAAAAATCATGATGAACTTTGATGCACACTCACCATAATGTGGCAGACTGTCATAGGCTTCCTTTGATTGTCTTGGATGGTTGCTACTCTTGTCTCATTTATAGCAGTTGTGTCCCCCAAACAGCAAGTTTATAACCTCAGATTGGGGGAAAAGTTGGTTTCCACTCAATTATTTACTGGGAAATCGTCATTTCTATTCCTTCCGTAAGATTTCTCACCAAGCACATGAAACTCTTGGTAAATTGCAATACTCGATGGGGATACATTGCTAAAATGTGACTTTTTAGCTTTTTCCATTAAAGGGGAATAAAATTTGAAAAAGCCCTATTATTCAGAAGTTGGGTGGGTTGGGAGGGGATGGTATGTGGAGTGACTGCTGTGTATTTTAACTGCACATTTTATACATTTGCCACTATTGAATAGTTGGTGAGGGAAAATTCTGATGAAGCTACCTACAGTGGTATCATCCTCCATGGGCTTATTTCAGAACAAGTCTAATACTTCCGATTCTTCCTTTTTATCTTTACTCTGAGCTGTTACTGTAAATCGTATATAAAACCCTCTGTGCATTTTTCTGTATGGACCTGCTAATGTGCACAACAAATCCACATCTTTTGTTTTTTGTGTTTTTTACAATAAGAAACAAGAAAGATAATGTGAAACAGAAAGGAATTTTAGAGGTAGGGAAAGATGAATGTCAGGCATTGGAAGAACATAGAATTATAGGAAAATGGTAAACGTGTTATTATACTTGAGAAAATATCCTTGGCATGTAAATGAGGTAGGTCTGATCTTTGAAAAAGTGACTAGAAATACAACCCATTTCCTCACTGATCGCTGATAGGAATGTGGGAGTGGGATCCTAGGGAAGCCTGCCGAGTGAGGTGCTGGAACCACAGTACACAGTCCCAATAAGTCCATGACCCTCGGACCAACCCTGGGGACCATTTACACCGTGGAATTCAAACAAGGTGATGTTCCAAGCCATTGGCTGAACTGGAAGAAACAACTTTTACAGGTCGAAATGCTACCTTATAAGTTGAAAGTGAATGAAATAAAGGATCTCCCTGAGGACTTTCTACTGTGTCCTGTGGTTGACTTCACATGTACTGACACTATTATTCATCTAGAATTAAGTCGTGGTATGGGATTACATGAGTAAGATTATGAAAGGGTGTAGGTTTTTTAAATCCAAGTACTAGAATGTTCAGAATACCCTCATATTTAATAAATATATACTTCCTTCTCTTTGCCAGTTATGGAATCTATGGGTCATTTTAACTGTAAGATCTTTCTGAGATAGGTTTGAATTGGAAGAATATCCAGACTTCTTACCATGCCCTATGAAATCCTACAGGATCTGGTCCCCTCCTACCTACCTCACCAGATTCCTTTTACCACTCTTCGCCTCCTATAGCTAGCTTCACTGACTTTATTTCTGGTCCTTAAACACACCAAGTTCATTCTTAGGTTGGACCCTTTGCACGTGGTGTCCCCTCAGATTCAGAAAACCCATTCCCACAGCCTCCAGGAACTCAAATGGTACCCCTTTAACGGTGCCTTCCAGACCACCGTTTATAGTATAGTCATGCATCATTTGACAGGGATACGTTCTGAAAAATGTGCTTTTAGGCGACTTTGTTGTGCCAACATCACAGAGGGTGCCTACACAAACCTAGATGGTATAGCCTACTACACACCTAAGCTAGATGGCTACCACCATCCTGCATGCAGTCACTGTTGACCAAAAGGTTCTGTGGCACATAGCTATAGCACCCCTTCGAGTCCCTGTCTCATTGCCCCGTTTTGTTTTGTTCTTGGTATGTGTTACCATTTGTATTTGTTTCCTAGGGCTGCCGTACAAATTACCACAAACTGGGTGGTTTACAACAAAAGCTCTAGAGGCCAGTGTCTGAAATCGGAGCTCTACGGGAGAACCCCTTGCGTCTTCCAGCTCTGGTGACTCCAGGCTTTCCTTGTCTGTGTCTGCAATCACTCCAATCTCTACCACCACCTATGGCCTTTTCTTTCTCTCAGTGTTGTGTCTCTGTGTATCTCTTATAAGGACACGTCATTGGCCTTAGGGCCCACATGGATAATCCAGGATGATCTCATCCCAAGATCCTTAATTACAACCAGTCTTCAAAGACCATTTTTCCAAGTAAGGTCTCATTCACAAGTTCCAGGGGTTAGGAGGTAGTCATATTTTGTGGGGGAATACCATTCAACCAACTGTACCATTTGACATCTTGTTTATATATTTGTGCATCTTCCCCAAGCTGGAATTTAAACACTATGAGAGTAATAGTCTGGTCTCTCTTATTTACTGTTGTTTCCCAGGACCTAGAAAAGTAGAGCCTAGCCTACAATAAGTACCCTAATTATTTGCTAAAAGAGTGAGAGGTTGTTAGCTTTAATCAAAGAGAATATTCCTCAGGAAAAAAGAAATTCTGGAAAAAAAGAAATTAGCAAACATTTGCTGCATGAGAAGTAATTTTGCCCAAAATCCCACAATGATTAAATAAATGGCAGGGACAAAAACTCAAATCCAGATGTTCCTGGCTCCAAAATCTCTGCTGTTTAGCACTATTTTATTGCTCCAAATCTCCAAATCTGATACATGTTTTATTTCTTTGCTTCCCTACAGTGGACAATTATGTGGTCAGGAAATGGGAATACCTCCTCTTACCTAGAAATAGGCTGACACCTTTTTTTTTAAGCAATGAAAACCTGTCTTTTAAAAAATGAGAAAATAATACCATGTAACCTAATTATAAGCATAACACTTTTAAAAGGTGCTAACATTATTTTTCCCCCAAAAGGGAATACTGGTTGCTTTACTAAGCTACACACAGTAAAATGTTAAATTTTGAACACTAAGTTTTTCCTTTCAAGTCAGTGCACATAAGCAAACCCTCAAAGAGACTAGTGCTTCTGGGGCTGAATTTAACACTATTTAAGGAAAGAAAACCTTAGCTAGGGGATATAACTGTTAACTTGGTGATTTGTAAAGCCTTAGATTTCTAATAGGATCTGACTGTTTCAAGGAAAACATATTTTGTTTCTAGGTAACGTTTCAAGTCTGATTATGAACAAATGCTACAAAATTGATCTGTAATGGGAAATACTGTAATGTCACAAAGCATTATTTATATGCTTAATGTGACTGAAAGCGTTAATTGCTAGGAGCCAAAATCTGTCCAAGCAAAACATGAACACACATTTTGTACTTCTTGTCTCTTACTGTAGGTTTTTGAATGAATTCAAGTGTAACAAAAATGTAGAAAGCCAGCAACAAACACCTGAAGGGTTTCTTCATCTGCTTGAATTTTCGTAGCTGTTCCTTGTTAGCTATGGCACAAATACCTGCTCAGAAGTGCCCAGAAAATGGTAGATACGTGGCCACTTATTAGCAGCTCAACTTGAAAACATCTTGTGGAGCCAAGTAGTGAATGGCTGACTGGATTTGTTTTTTAAAGTCTTTCTAGATTTATTTTGCCACCTTTATAATAAAATCCGGCTTCCTCCAAGTACATGCAACTAGATTTGGCTCTCTCTGTAGTCTTAAACCTGAGCTTATAGTACTAGAATCGCCTATTAAAAACCAATGAGTGTCATAATGTTCACTGCTTTGGTTCACACTAAAATTAAAAATTTGAGCAATGGAAAGATTGTGTCATCAGTACTTACACACGTGAGATTTACACAAACTTGGAGCTATTTCTAAAGAATCTATCTGCACTCTCAGTTCTGGTCAGTTCTTGGGTCCAGGGCTGGTAACACATACCCTAGATATAATGCATCCCACCATCCCATGAGTTTGAAGTACCTCTAATTTTTCTCATAAAATAGAAAACAGTGTCTGATTCTCCACAGAAGCATATGAAATGACTATCAGGATTGGTTACTTTCCTACCTTGAAGTTTGTGTAGTGCCAACAATAAGCATTTCTTTTCTCCTGTGATAAATACTAACAGCTGTGCACCAGGAATTATGCCAAGGACTTACATTTCTCACGTAAACTTCACAACAATCCTATGAGGTTTATTACTTGTAAGAGAGAGGATAAGCTGGAATATGCTGCTGTAACAAACAACCCTATCTTTTCAATGGTATAAAGCAACAGAGATTTAACTTTTGCTTTTGCAATGTGTGCTGTAGTTCTGGGTACTGGTCCACGGCACCTGTGACGTGAGGGGTTCAACTGTGTGTCTCCACATCCACCCATGTCCACTGGAGGGTCAAGCATAAGCAAGCAACTGTGGTCACGCCTGAAAGTGACCCGTGTTTCCCATGGTCACTTCCATGGGCCAAAGCAATTAGATGGCCACATCTAATTTCAAGGGAGCAGGAAGTACAATCCTACTGTTGCTCAGAGGGGGTATGTTGAAAACCTTGGTGAGTAGTACTCCTGGTAACCAGTGGCAACTGTACAGATTTTTTCATTTTATAGATGAGAGACCTATGAAGGGAAATAATGCCCAAAGTCACATAAGTCATAAATTAGGTGACTATAGAATTGATTGTCCAGAGCAGGATACCTTTGCCAATGAAGGGGAGCAGTTTTAATCAGTACCTCCCCAAATCCTGGGCAACCTGCTCTGAACACTTTGGGATTTAGAGACCCACTCGGCTCCTCTTCTGGCTGGGATCTTCCTCATGGCTTGAGAAGTCCTTGGGACAAAGGGTTTTGCCCATTCAGAACCAGGGCCTTTGCTTCTAGAACATGCTCCAAGTCCCTGGAGCACCCCAGAACTCCCTGCCCAAATAACCCCAAGCCTCTTCCAGAGCCTGTGTGTGCAGCCCCCAGGTGGGTCTCCCAAAGGGCAGACAAAGTCACAGATGTGCACACTCCTAGGCCCAAAGGACGCAAGGGACAGCTGGTGGACTCAGTTTGAACATGCAGCTGGGGTTTCCACACACACATACGAGTATGTGGATCCCCTTGGTAGGAAGGAAAAGGGTGGAGTGACCCACAGACCATTTTCTATTTTCACTCCCTTCCTGGGGCCCACAAGTACTAGGGGTGAGCCTGCCATGATGCTGGCACAACCAGGACTGTCCTGGGTCAACTGGAACATGGGTTCCCCTCTTTAAAGATGGCAGATCCTGGATACAAATCCAGGAGGACCCCACCCTCTTAACCACCCCACTATGTGTTCTGCAATTTAAGAGCCTCTTGGTGAAACTACTGCTAGCATTACTACAATTTTAAAAATTCGGGCAACGCAAGTTGTAATTTGAAAATTCAGGACTACTCGGATGAGATGCAGAGTTGGTGGCATGGAAAGATGGGTCCAAAGGCCTGTCTGGATTTGGGTTCTCGCTCTGCCACATTACAGTTCTGTGACCTCCGGTAGGTCACCTTCCTCCTGACGTGCCTGTTCTGACTGTACAACGGGGACAAAATAATAATAATACCCAACTCTCAGAGTAGCTACAAAGATAAAGTGAGATAATGCACGTGTAAGACCAACAAGGACTGAAACATGAGACAATAAAAGGAGTTCTTTCTCCCTGGTGATCTTCCTGAGCAGGTCAAATGCCCGAGTTCAGATATATCAGCGCCTACAAACAGAAGGCTGCTGGGTAATAGCCTTTCTGAGTTCCAGAATTATTGTGGGAAGTGTTTTTAAAACCTCAAACTTCATCTATTACTAGGTGAAACTGAATGGATAAATGACAAAGGAATAGCATTGAACATTGTTTTAATCATGGTGACGGTATTCCAAAGCTATTTCTCTGTGGCAGGGATTTAGAGCTCAGTTCAGGAAAAGCAGATGCAGAGTCTTCACATATTCAGAACACATTCAGAGAGCCAACTGAGAAAGGTCACTCAGGGTCGTATTTCCAGAGGAGGAAACTGAGACCCAGAAAGATAAAACCAGCAGTTTTCCCTGTCACAGGATCGAGGTAGAGGTTAGACCAGAACTCCTTCCCCAACGCCCTCTGTTCTCTTTAAAGTCTCAATGTTCTCATCTAAAAAATGGCAACATAAGGATTATTTAAGGCAATGACCGTAAGGTACGGTGTGGCCAGCGCTCAGTAAACAGTAACCATTTTTATTATTACCACAAAGTAGGGACCTTATGTGTTTCAGCATCAAAGATTCTACTTACCTGTGGTTACTTTTAGACTTCAACACATGGCATCAGTGACTGACGGAGGTTTCAGATTGGTCAGAAACTTGTCAAAGGTGTGTTTGTTGTTTTAAATACATAAAAGAAAGGTGGTTTTTTAGAAAGTTCACATCTTTTTTTTTTTTTTTAAAGAGGTCATGTGGTTAGGAACTGTAAGAAGCTGAGGACACTGAATGAGTCATATCAGATTAGTGATCTCAAACCACAGGAAGTATGCGGCCCTGCTGCTCGGGTACTGGACATACAGATGCATGTAGGGAGTACGCCCACGTGGACTTTGGAGTCAGACTCACTAGGAGAATGACTGTGGGCCCGGTACTTCCACCTCCTTTTCCTCTTCTGTAAAAGGAGGCCTGTACCTGCCTCACTGGTGGTTGTGAGGGCTCAGGGAGGACTCGTGTGCATAGCACTTTGCTCTGGGCCCGATGCAAGAAGAGGCTTGATCACTGGAGCTAGATGACTCTATTACAAAAACTTTTAAGAAACTGACAGCGATTTTGAGGGTAAAAACATGTGCTAAGGAATTAAAAGAAATCATTTAGAGACTAAGCTAAACTTTATTCTGTGACAGGCGCAGCTCCATGTACAGATAGATGATTCACATGGAAACCGGCCTCATCAGCCTCAGCAGGCCCCTCCTGAAGTCTTCTGGAAGCCCCGTCGGCTTGCTGGTGGCTGGATTCACAAAGACATGGACGGAGGACCCAGTGGTACAGGCCAAAGCGTCAAACTGCCCCAGCTTGGGGTGGCCAAAGAAAAAACCATCACTGAGGTCGTGGTGATCCACTGACGGCGGCTCCTTGGTGGGCTTAGGTGGAAACAGGGCAAGGCGGTAGTGCACACTGGAGTGACCCACTTTCTCCACAGCCAGAGCAGCCACCGGGACCTGAGGAAAGCCGATGGGTGTGTGGAAAGTGCACTGATTGGTCACCATGAACCCCACCATGGGGGACGTCAGCAAGCCGGTTTTCAGGCCGCAGTACCTAGAAGGTTAAATCATAATGCTTATTCCAGGTCAACGTGACGCTCTCTCCCAGCCCAGTGACAGTGTGTTTCAGCAGTAAAGGGCTCTGACTTCAAAAGCCTGGAATCAAATCCCAGCTTGGCTACTCACTAGCTGTTACCTTGAGCAAGTTACTTAACTTCCCTGTGCCTCAATTCCCACAATATAACGTTCACAACTGTAGTGCTAACTCACAGACTGTGGGGATTAAAGGACGAATTTAATACAGTATGCCATTTACTATATGAACAGCTCCTGGATACAGCACATTCTCACAAACACTGGCTATTATTAATATTATTATGTCCATCTTGTCCTTGCTTTTTATCATGAAAAGCCACGCACTTTTGTGCTAAATGAGAGAAAAAACTGATTTATTACAGATAGTTATTATGCCTCTTACTGTGTTTCCCTGAAAATATGATGCATTAGAGCTGATGGTCCGGCTAGGTCTTATTTTTGGGAAAACATGGTATCTTTGCTGCTAGATTATAATCTCTTTACAGACAGGGACTTGTTTTGTTTATTTTTTTCAAGTTTGTTGACTATAAATGAGGTTGTACTTGAGATAAATCTGGAGGTTGCAACAGAATCAAAAATGAAAAGCGTAATGCTGAGTTACAGCCTCTCCCCTCCTCCACGCCAAAGAGGCCCACTTACGATTTCAACATTTTAATCACATTGTCCCATTGTCTTATTTTCTTGAGAAAATTAAGACTGGATGTGAGTATTCATTGTGAGGGAACAATCGTAGGCTGTACAAAGTTTTGACTACAAAGTTGTTCACTGAGTCATTGTTCACAGAGGGGAAGCAGGAACAAGCTTCAAATAAGTCTCTGCCCGGGGAGGGAACCACGAGTGCAGTGCCTGTGGCAAGCCACCCTGGTGTCGTCCCCTGATGTCACCCATCGTGACATTAGATACATACCTTCACTGATATAGAAACCTGTTCAGTGAAAAAGATCTGGTTACAGAACAGTATGTGCCATTCGATCTCATTTGTTATACAAGAACATATTTATGTACTTATTGCCTAGACAATACTTTGAAAGGATAATTCAGTAAAATTGCGGATCTTTTCTTTCCTTCTTTTTGCTTATATGAATTTTCCCGAATGATCAAAATGTGATTTTTTAAAATGTCTGAACGTGAATTTCATTTTTTGACAAAGCACAGGAGAGACGGGCAGGCTGGGAAAGCAGGGCTCCTTCTCATGCCGTTGGGGTCCGGCCTGTGGCTTTCCTTCCTGAGGCGCCTTCCTCATGGTGAGAAGGAGAAGGGAAGCTTGAAAAGAAAAGCCTTCTTCAGCGTGACTCCAAGACCCTGTGCGAACCCAATTCTTCCGTTTTCATGTCCCACGCTTCTTTGCTGCTACTGCTTTCCTCTTTCTCTGCCACCAGTTTCCTCATTCTTTTCAGGCAAGGATAGGAAAGAAATAGTGCCTCTTCCCACTGGGAGAGCAGTGTTTCATGAGCTCCCTGTATGCCTGAGCCCGGCCAGGATACCTTTAAATAATTGAAATGCAGAGGTACAATGCCATGGAGGAGCACCTGGCAGCCAGGGCTGTGCTGGGTGCTTTACATTGTGTATTTAGTCTTCAAAACAACCCTGCAAAGCCCGTCTCACTTTCCCCATTTTACGGGAGAGAAAACAAGTGGAGAGGCTGAACAAATTTCTCACAAGCGAGGCGCAGTCGGTGGTGGCTCGGGCCCAAACTTCAGGCTCTCTACGGTCAAAGGTCACGTTTTCTTCTCCATTCTGGCTTGCTATATGGTGAAGCCAAAATCTACGCGCTAGTCCAGTGGGTGAATTGCATTTTCTTTAAGTGTATATGTGACTTTAAGAATTACATTTTCTTTATGCGTTACACGATAGCTTCATTACATTTGGACAATAGAGACTTCCTGTTTGTAAGTTCATAACCCAATCTGATTTGGTGGGTGGTAACAAGAGGGTACTCAGTGAGAATTTTTCCGTTGTTTCATTTGGAGGGAGGGTAATTTTTATCAGAGTCTATGTATGTGTACATACTCTAAAAAGTCAAGTAGTTGCCCAAGACTTATTACAAAAAATGGTAGTTCTCTAGCTGGTTATACCATTGGTTAGTCAAGGTCAAGAAGTTCTTAGAATGAATGAATGCATTCAACAACCTCCTGTACACCTGCTCTTTGTAAGATACTAAGGACACAGTATTGAGTAAGAGAGAATTCCTGCCCTTAGGAGTTGTCAATTTTAGGGGTGGAGTGTGGGATGTGTCAGCTCTTATCCTCACTTTGACAAGAAGATGCTAGTCGTGTTCCTTTCTGGTTCCACTTCCACTCTTTGCTTCTTCTCTCCTTTTCTCAACAAACATTTATTGAGCGCCTACTATGTTCCACGTGTGTGCTGGGTAGGGAAGAGAGAGCAGTGGACAAGCTCAACAGTGAGAGTCCCTGCTCTTGTGCTCTTATGAGCTCCTGGTCTAGAAAGGATGCACTCGTGATGCTGTATGATGAATGCTTTGCCAGGAAAAGCACAGGGGCTCTGCAAGCTTATAGCAGGGGCCCTACTTGTTCTAGGGTATCTGGGAAGACCTTCTGAGGAAGTGACAGCTGAGCTGAGAGATGAAGAAAATATAGAAACTATCCAAGAGAACTGTATGGGGGAGAGCCTTCCAGGAGGAGGAACAGCATATGTGAGGGCCCAGAGGCCAGAGGCAGTAGGGCACATCCCACAGATAACAGAAGCCTGGATGGATGAAACATAGACTGTTGCTAGTGGAGACTGCAGGGGAGGAAGACGCCAGACTAGAGAGGGTCTTGTAAAGGAATCTGCACTTTATCCTGGGGCAATGGGAAGCCACTAAATGGGCTGTATGGAGGGAAGAGGCAAGATCAAGTTTTTTAGTAAAATGAGCACCGTGGCTTACAGTTGAACAACGGGTTAGATAGAAACAATCGTGGTTGCTGGAGAATAATTAGACCACTACATAGTCCTGGCAAAGATGATGGTGGCTTGGACTAGGGCGGTGACAGCGGAGATGGAGAAAACTGAATGGAAATCAAGAGAGATTCTGCATAAGGTCTGATGACAAACTGGAATGAAGGAGACAAAAGAACCCAGGTGACTCCCAGTCTAGGTAACTTTCTGACAATTTCATTTGTGGAAAGAAGGACCTTGGAGAAGCGAAGGTTTCCTTCCGGTGAAGGTGAGGAAAGTGATGAGCTCTGTTTTGAATGGGTTGAGGTGAGGTGCCTGAGAGACTCTAAGAAGAGGAGCAGAATAGGGATAATAATACGTATCTCTAACTAATATTTATTTAGCCCTGTGCTGCATCCCAGGCCTTCCATTAAGTACACACACTGAACCATCTTGCTAGGAGGCATCTGGATATAAGGTCTGATGCTCAGAAAGAGGTTTGAACTGGAGACAGGAGGTGAGAGACTGACTTAGGTCTAAAATCAGGGTCTAGGCAGGTGATGTAAAGGGTGGAAGCGCTGGTGTAATATATGCGGGTGTGGTGGGCCCGTGGTCAATGGAAAGCAAACGCCCAGTCTCACTCCGGACAGATTCAGACTTTTAAAAAATACTGGGCAGACTAAATAAAACTCATGTGTGGTTTGCCTAGATTTGTCTTTCTGGCTCCCAGTTTGTGACCACTGGGAGAGATGGCAATTAATCCATGGGAGAGGGAGAGACTGCCCAGGAGAGAATATAGAAGGGGGTGAGCTTGAGCCCACGTTTCCAGCCTTACACATGAAAGAACTGGGGCTTTGAATAAGCTCCCAACTGATGATTTCTTAAGGTGCAACAAGTGGCTGATAAAGCGCCTGAGGTGAATGCCTCATCACATGAGGTGAATGCCTACCTTCTATGTTTTCTTATCCCCAATTTAGTAAACATTAGCATAGAGTGATGTCGGAGTTGGAAGAGCCCTTGGGGACCATCCAGTATAGGGGCTCTCTAACACTGGTGTGGGTCAGAATCTCCTGGAGAACCTGGGAACCTCCAGTGTCCTCCAAGGATCAATCTACAAGGAGGGGCCTGGGCATCCTTTCCCAAGCTCCCAGGTAATTCTGATGCACACACCTGCCGTGTTTCCCCGAAAATAAGACCCAGCCAGACAATCAATTCTAATGTGTCTTTTGGAGCAAAAAATAATATAAGACCTGTATTATATTATATTAATTATATTATATTATATACCTGGTCTTATAGTAAAATAACACTGGGTCTTATATTAATTTTTGCTCCAAAAGACACATTCGAGCTGATTGTCCAGCTAGGTCTTATTTTCGGGGAAACATGGTAGCATGACAGTCTCTTCTAGGTGTACATCCTCGGATAAGGAAACATCCAGAGAGATGAAGGAAGTCACTCACAGCTAGAAAGGGGCAGAATCTGTCTATACTCCACCTGTCACTCCAGCCTTTCAGCTGGGTCCATTAATTTTCTTACCCCCAGATTCAGCTCCAACCCAGGCTTAGAGTAGGTCTCTGAGGCTTTCACAGCTCAGATTCTGCTCATGTGCTCATGATCCTACCCTGATTCTGTACCCAACTCCAACAGCTGGGCTCAGTCTTAGCTTACTTCCTGCTCCCGAGCTCCCTCCTCCTTCCTTGGGTCCATAACTAGGTGCTGCCTTGACCCCTGGGCTGAGGCCCTGCCGTGGGGCCTCCCCAGGCCCTCAGTGCCTCTGGAGCAGGAGGCATGTGTGCACATCAGGGACACAGTGCCCATGGGACTGTGTCAGGACACAGCCCTGCTGCCTCTTGAGGTCTGGAGAGAAGCGTCTGTCAGATGGAAGGAAGGCCAGTGGGCATATGGCACAGACACGCCTTTCAGAGGGATGAGACTATTTATGTCACTTTATAAATAGCACAGAATGGACCATAGCTTGTGTCAGTTACCTGGAATGCCAGGGCAGGATTCTGGCGAGAAGTCCATCCCCACACTCCCCGAAACTAAGAATAAACATCGGGCTGGCAGCACGACCCCACGACTGCTGAATCCTCGAGGAGCGTCACAGGGCAGCTAAAGGGAAACTCAGGCCTTGGAACTCTGCCCAAGGAGGCCCCCGCCTGGGGGGTGTTAGCAGGTAATGTGGTTATAAGGAGAAATACGCGCATTTAGACACATACAGCTGGGGAGAAAATTCCTTACATGTGAGCATATATATGGTTAAGATGATGAGACTAGCACTTAGGAATGTACTCTGTCTTTATATAAATAATTTGTCTATATAAATAATTTATCTTCGGTCAAGCCTATTTGGACATTGCCTTTACAGAATGATTTTGGCCTATAAGGCACAGGAAGGCCAAATGAAATTAATTGTATGTGAGTCCCTGTTGTCAGCCATTTCTACTAATGTCGGCCTGCACAATAGAATACTGGTTAAGACCTAAAGTTATTAACCGCAGGTTTGAATCAGGGTCCCGCTGCTGTGTAACCTCAGTGAGTCACTAGGTGTCCCACCCAGAGCCTCAGTTTTTCTCATCTCTAGAAAGGATATAATAACACAGACCTTATAGGATTTTTATAATAATAACTAAGACATTGCACATTTATATGTCTTGGCTGATGGCCAGAACTTAAATATTTTTGTTGTTATTGTTGTTGGTTTGTTTTTTGAACTTTGTAAACAGTTTTGGTCTCTAGGGGTGAAGACTTACATTTGTCTTTGGGTCAAACTTTTCCTTTATTTTAGGAAGACCCCTTGCGTCAGGACCCTGGTAACCAACGGGGTTGTGAACACTGGTGATCTCCCTGGGAGATTATTGATAAAGTCCACTGAGTTATTCCTTCAAGTGGGTTTGAGGGTGGTGGACATGAGAACCAGGCGAGCAGAGCAAGAGGGATAGGATAGGATAGATGAGCTATGGCGACAGTTGTACTTTAGGAACTTCAAGGAAGAGCTGAGAGAGGCTTTGCGGTCTCTAACAGGTCCAGCAATTGAGCCATTGGTTTGAGCCAATGTAATTTGCATAGTAAATATTATGGAATTTAACTAATGCATATTGCATTGTCATAAAAGACAGACAAATGTCTCAAAAGGTACAATGGAAGTTTGCTTGGTCCCTCTGTGGCAATGATGCAAGCATACCAGTCTGTGGAGCTAAGACCTCAACAGACATTAATAAATCAATCTAGACTTCACCTTAAGCTCTACTAACTTAACCACATCACTGGGTTTGGCACTGGTAATATGGCAGTGATAGGTTCTCTTCTCCAATGGAGCTTACACTTAATCAAAGAGAGACAAGTGCTTTGCAGGAGAGGGATATGGTTCTGTGAGATGCTATAACAAAGGAATCTGACCCACATGGAGGCAGGTAGGAGCATAGAGCTTCTGAGGAACTGAAGGGAGGCCAGCGAGGTCATCTAGGGGGACTGAAGGACAGCAGGGGAGAATGGTAGTGGATGAGATGGGAATAAAAAGTCTGGGTCTGATCATGCACAAATTGGATTTTAGTCTAACAGAATGGCAAGTCACTGTGGAGGTTTAAAGGGGAGGCAGAGTGATGATTATGTTTGCATTTCAAGATTAGCCATCTAAGGAACAGACTGGTGAAGGCAAGAGTGGATACAGAGACACCAGTTAGGAGACTACTGAGATGGTGAGAACTGGGCTGGGTGGCAGCAGTGGGATGAAAAGTTGTGGCTTCCAGATATTCAAGGAGGGGCCCAAAGGACTGATACCTGGGCCTTCCTGGATGACTAAGCTCCACCTCTCACAAAGGTCAGTGTTTGATAGCAGCAGCACCTATAACAAAAGCAGGGGCTTCTACAAAATCCTTGTAGTTTTTGATGCTGTTGATGAAACCTCAGGTTCTTCACTGTAACACTACAGGTTAACTTCTGCCTCAATTACCTATCACTCAGCATGGCTATACCTGTGATCTCGTCCCACTTTCTGTCTGAGTATATGATTGTAGGTCTAGGTGTTTCAAATGTTTCAAGAAGAATATTATTCCACACCTAAGGGAAATGACCACATAGACAAATTTATCTGCAACCTTTTAAGCTGTTTTACTTTTTTTTTTTTTTTTTAAGCTGTTTTACTTCTGAAAGTGGTGGGAGGCAATTTAGATAAAAATGGGAAAAATATTTTCTGACAACCTCACATTTAAACAACCATGACTTGAAGAATACTGAGGTTTTCCTTTGGTTAGTTTTGTGTTCCATTTTAGGACATTTTGGCTTTAAAGAATAAATGAGACCATAAGTAACAAGAAAGATTTCTTGGAACTGAATCAAGCAAGATGTGAGACTGAGCAAATACCTAAATAAGACTTTACCCCATGCTATATTTATCTTGCCTTGCCACTTGGAGATACACACACACACACACACATACACACATACACACACACACCAGGGGTGCCAAAAAATGTATATAAGTGGACAGTTTGGTCAATGTTGCTCAAGCAGTAGTTCACCATAATCAGAATTGTCTGGATACTGATGGTAACCACTTTGAGCACCTCTTCTAATTGCAGAAGTCAAACGTGACTTGTATTTATCTTTTGTTATTGACATATATTATTACAATTTTAATACAGGTTTTTCCTTTCTTAAAATGTGTATACACTAGGTTGCCCATCTCCAAATATAAGAAGATACTATAATGAGAGGGCAATAGCTCACATTAGGAAAATGCCGAGACCCAACTGTCTGCAGATCACTGCTACTGCGATTTTCAAAGTGCATGCATTGGGTCCCCAAACTGAGCAAACCTAATGAAATCATCTGCTGTTAGAGCAGAACAATTTCCTTGCCACAGTGTTCTTGCAGGGAGCTCATTCTGGTAAATCAGTGTCAAAATGACAAGAAAATCCAACATGTCTCAAGAGGGACGATATATAACAAGCAAAAATCTTCAAATCTGTGTTCAGAAACTGAACAGTAAAGGGTCTGATGAAGAATTCAAGACCAAAAATATGAAAGACGTGAAACTAATTCATTAAAACATTTTGAATAAAAATAAGAAGACCGTGACATTATGCTCAATTAACAGGAAAACACAATCTTAAAGGGTAAATGTGGTACATGATGATCTGATTTTTTTGGACATCCAGAAGCAGAATCAACCATTAGAGACAACTCTGAAAGCGAGACTAAATGAGAGAGAAATTTTGAATCTACACACTAACGATATCACAACTGTTGTGCTTTTTGCCTCTGCTGCAGTTGTTCTCTGAGAGATTTCAAAGAAAGTTTCTCTGAAAAGTGACTATTAGATCTTTCAAGCCCTCAAAATTAAGCAGACCAGGGACACAGTGATCATTCCTGGGCCTGCTGATGAAAAGTGAGCTGGAAGTTAAGGAGGGTGGGTGATACTTCCCACACCCACGGCATTCAAGGAGGTTCCTGAAATCTAGCATCTTGCAATTAGGTATGGAAAAATCCAGGAGACTGTGAGGAGGAGCAGTTTAAAAACGGATTTTAAACCAACCAGGTAGCAGAAAACACTTAAAACACATGGAGCACAAATTTAGAATACCAAATATACCAGAAACAACTTTCTGAGGGCTTTCTATCTAGAGATGGCAACTTTGGAGGAGACAGACGATGGAGGATAAGGCGTTTTTCTTTTTTTAATCACCACAGTGTGATGTTGGAAGTTGAAAGAACTTAGAGCTTCTGCTCCAGAAGGAGGTTACTAAAGAAGGCAGGTGCCCTGGCTCAGAGGGACCCCATCGGTTCATGCACTTGGGTGACTTTAAAGCTTTTCTGTCATTTGTTTCTTCGTGATTTTAAATAATTTTTATTGCATAATTAGTGCATGCACATGGGAGAAAAGTAGTAGAGACAAACAAACAAAAAAGAAAATGTAAATTACCTTTTACCCCATAACTCAAAAATAACCCGAATTAACATTTTGATACACATCTTTCCAGAATAAAACTAAGATCACAGTGCAACTTGCTCTCTTCAGTCAGTTACATGTCATTAATTTGTTTCCGTGCCAATAAATATATTTATCAGTATTTTTGATCACTGCCAAGTATGCCCTTGTATGGATGTAAACAACATTTATTGCGTCAATCCCAAGGCAGTTTTAAAACTTTTGTTTTGAAATATTTTCAAGCTTACTGAAAAGTTTGCATGAACAGTACAAAGAACTCCTGTATATCTTTTATATGGAGTTATCCATTTTAACATTTTGCCGCATGTGCTTTATCATTAACTTTTATGACTTCTGATCTATTTGAGAGTAAGTTGTACATATCATGCCACTTGTCCCTTAATATTTCAAGGTGTCTTTTCTAAAAACAAGGACAGTCTCTTCCATAACAACAGTACAGTTATCACACTCAGGAAATTTAACACTGAGATAATACTTTTATCTAATCTACAGTTTATATTTCAAGTTTACCAGTTGTCTCAATAAGGTGCGTTATGAAAGAAATGGAGGAAGAGAGGGAGGGAAAGAGGGGGGGAGAGAGAGACAGAGAGACAGAGAGACAGAGAGAGAGAGAGAGAGAGAGAGAGAGAGAGAGAGAGAGAGAGAGAGAGAGAAAGAAAGAAAGAAAGAAAGAAAGAAAGAAAGAAAGAAAGAAAGAAAGAAAGAAAGAAAGAAAGAAAGAAAGAAAGAGGCAGGAAGGAAGGAAGGGAGGAAGGAAGGGAAAAGAACGAAGGGAGGGAGGGAAGGAAGGAGTAACTTCTTTTTTCTGGTGTAAGATCTAATCCAGGATCGTGTGTTACATTTAGTTGTTATCCATTATTCTGGAATAGTCTTTCAGTTTGTCTTTATCTTTTATGAAATCGATTGTTTTTTGAAGAACACAGGCCAGTTAGTGTATAGCATGACCTTTAATTTGGGTCTGTCTGATGACTCCTCATGGTTGGATTGAGTTTATGCATTTTTGCTGGAATGTTACGTAAGTGCTGGTGGGTCCTTCCCAGGTATCACATCCAGAGACCCATGATGTCCATATGACCTTATCAGTGATGTTACTTTTGATCATTTGATTAAAGTATTGATTGTCCAATTTTTCTAATGTTTTATCCCCTTGTCTAATTTTTTACTGTGGTAGATTATACACAGCATAAAATTTACCATTTTAACCATATTTTAGTGTATAGTTCAGTCAGAATAAGTACATTAACATTCTTGTGCACCTACTCTATAGTTTTTATTTTTCCTTTTAACAAGTAATTCGTGGGGTGACACTAAGGTTATCTTAGTCTCATCTTCAGATACTGTCCTTAATAACCTTTCCTCCCACCTCCTACCTCCCGACTTAGTGCCCACCAATGATTCATGCCAAGACAAAATATTAAGGCCTTACCATAATTCTAGCCCTTTCCCCCTTGCATTTCCTATAAATATGGAAAGTTCCTAAAGCCACTAACTCTGAATCTAGATGAGGAAATGCTATTTGTAATGATTTCCAAGCCATTTCTACACTAAAGTGCTATAATTCTTCACAAAAATAATCATCCCTTTCCTGATATCATGTTTAGTTCTTCAAACAACTCTTGGTTCTCATCTGGGCCAGACTCTATGCTGAATGTCAACAAATAAAAATGGATGAAACAACAGTGTCTTTTCTTGAGTTGCTTACATTTTGATGGCAGAGAGACCAATGGTACTTGTAATGCCACGTGATAAAGGCAACATGACAGCCTGGGCATGGAGGTTGGCCCCAAGTGCAGTGGGGACATGGGGAAGTAGCAAATCTCACAGCTTGAGTTCGAGACTCATGGAGGTGAGCAATGGCAAGGTGTGTGTGTGTGTGTGTGTGTGTGTGTGTGTGTGTATGTGTGTGTGTAGGAGACAGTCTGTGGGTGGGGAGGGAGTGTGTTTTAGCAGGTAAAATATCAAGCAGGACGAAATGGGAAATAAGGCCAGAGCATGGAGGGCCTGGATGCAAGACATAAAGCTTGGACTTCACCCTGTAGGTGATACATTGTAAGCAGAAGATAACATGACCAACCAACAAGGTTTGCTGGATCACCCTGGAGGCAGCAGGAAGGTCAGGTCTCAGGGCAGCAAGCCTGGAAGTGGCAGACCAGTTAGTAGGATATTGCAACAGTCTACGTGTGAACCGAGTCCGGCATGACCAGGACAGTGGGAGCAGGAGTTGTGAGGAGACAACAGATTCCAGAAATAACTAACAGGTACCCAAGTGTGGGGATGACGGTGAAGGAGGAATCAAGGTTGACTTCCAAGTTTCCAACTTTTCAGAGAAAAATCATACACAATATTGCTTATCACAAGTTGATCTCTACAACAACCCTGTCAGATAGGTAGGGCCAATAACTATTATCCACATTTTACAGATTATTACACTGAGATGTAGAAAGTCAAGTGACTTATGAAAGATCACACAACTATTCAATGACACAGCAGAGATACCAAGTTCGTCATAACTCACTATTACAAAAATGAGAAGGCAAGACACAGACTGAGAGAAAATATTGGATAAACCTATCCAACAAAGGACTTGGATTTAGAATATATAAAGTACACTTACAACTCAATAATAAGAAGACATAACACAATTTTAAAATGTGTAAATATTTGAATGGACACTTTACCAAAAGAGACATATGAATGATAATAAGAACATGAAAGTATATTCAATATCATTGGTCATTGGGTAAATGATCATTAAAACCACAATGAGATACCCATTGCACACCTGCTAGGAAAGCTAAAATTAAAAAGATGGACTATATCAAGTGTTGACAAGAATGTGGAGGATTGGAACTCTCATATACTGTTGATGGAAATGTAAAATGATACAACTGCTTGGGAAAATACTTTGGCAGGTTCCTTGAAAAAGTCAAAAATACACCTAGCATATGACCCAGCCATTCCAGTCTGGGGTATTTACCCAAGAGAAATGAAAGCATACATCCCCACAAAGCCTTATACACAAATATTCATAGCAGCTCTATTTGTAATAATGGAAAACAACCCAAAGATCAGTCTGTTAAGTCCATAAACAATATGTAGTGCATCCATACTACAGAATACCACTCATCCTTGAAAGGGAACGAACACACAACAACACAGATGACACTCAAAAGAATTATGCTGAGTGAAAGAAGCCAGACCAAAAAAAGGCAACTACTGTATGATTCCACTTACGAAAATTTCCAGAAAATGCAAACTAATCTCTACTGAAAGAAAGTAGATCAGTGTTCACCTGGGGGTGGGGATGGGAGGAACAAGAGGGAGGGATTACAAAAGGGGCACCAGGAAACTTTGGCGGGGGCTGTGATGTGCATTATCTTGATTGCAGTGATGGTTTCACAAGTGTGCCAATATGTCAAAACTCATCAAACCGTGCACTTTAAAATATGTGCAGCTTGTTTTATGCCAGTTATTCCTCAATAAAGCTGTTTAAAAAATAATGCAGTGAAGAGAAATATACCAATATCTTAGCAATAGCAAATATACTAATATCTTAACAAAATCAGTCACTGATTGGGGGATTGTGGTATTATTAATGATGATCTTTTCCTTCTTTATCCTTTTCTGAATTTCCCAAAATGAGCATGTCAAAATGATACAAACTACTTTTGTGGGAAAAAAGAATTAGGTGTACAAAGAAATTTGGAGAAAACAGTCTCTACTCATGAACCGTAAGACCTTGGGGTGAAAAAATTAAAGACATGACACTTTTCAAACGACCAAAGATCCTCTATTCTTTCAAAAGCCATGGCAGGTTAGAGGGGTCTATGAGAGGGTTCTATAAGCTCCACAGGAACAAAAATATCTAAATCTAAAGCAACCTATGGATAAGGCACCATATTAACAAAATGCTTCATTTTGCTGGACTGACCAGCTCAAATGTCTTTCAAATGAATTGCTGGCAGACAGAGGCAGGGAACAGGGAAAAGGAAAAGACAACACCAGCCAGCAATGGGAGGTGAATTTTCACATGATGTCATGACCCATCATTTCTTGAGTTCCCCAGGAATAGAAGGATTGAGGACTAATCCCACATAATTAGCAAGTGACCCGCATTGCTTATCCTTAAAAAGATTACTTCTTGCAAAGTACAAGTTAGGCTATAGAAAATGCTACTCCCCATTTGACCAAATATGGCCAAGTCTCATTAATCTGCATTTCCACCCTTGGAAATGTTTGCTAAATCTGGCTGTACTGGGCGGAGGAGGATTTACACGATATTTTTACTAACAGTAAAAGTAATTACTTTAAAAAAAGCTTCCAGGGAACATATTTAACCTACTTAGATAATAAACTATTTTTAAAGCGTTCGGTGCATTCATTATTTAGATGTCAAGTATTGAGGCTTATGCAGTACTTTTTATGTTCATTTATTTAACAAAAGGTCCCTGTCAGCAACTGTGCTAGGCCCTAAGATATAAAGAAGCAACTACAACCCATGCCCTTTTAGAGCTCTTAGTCAAAGGACTAAGAAACCTACAAACAGTTGCAATAAAAGGTGTCATTCAGTGGCCTGGGAGAATGAAAAAGAAGTCAGAGAAACCTACAGACAGATGGTAACACAAGCAGGTGTTGAAGGCTACATAGGAGTTCTCTGCTTAGGCAAAGAGAGACATTCTAGGCAGAGAAATAACATGAGGCAGCGAGGCATGAGAAAGCTGGATTAGTTGGTAAATGGCAGGCACTTCAGTGGGAATGAGGAAGTGTATTGGTTATAACTCTTTCATTTTAACAAAAATGAATTTGTTTAAGAGAGAAAGATGGCCCTCAGTACTTACAGACCTCAAGGGCTTCATGCAGTCCAGACTAGAAAAGGGTTGGAATTAGGAAATGGAAAACTAGAGGACCTCTCCTCTACCTTTCATCTTTATTTTTCTTTCTCTTTTTCCACATCTATTCTGTATTTTCCAGAAATCTTTTGGTCATATGACAGAAACATAACTCAAAAGAGTTCAAGCCCAAAAGGGAATTTATTGGCTCTTAAAAGCGAAAAGTCTAGTCATATGCAATAACGTGGATGAATCTCGAAGATATGTTGCTAGGTGAAATAGGCTACTCACGAAAGGACAAATATTGTATGATTCCACTTAAATGAGGTACCCAGAGTTGTCAAATTCGTAGAGACAGAAAGTAGAATGGTGGCTGCCGGGGCTGGCAGGAGGGAGAAATGGGGAGTTATTGTTTAATGATTTCAGTTTGGGAAGATGAAAAAGTTCTGGAGATGGATGGTGGTGATGGTTCCACAACCATGTGAATATACTTAATGCCACTGAACTATACACTTAAAATGGTTAAAAAGGTAAATTTTATGTTATATATACGTTAACAGTTTTTTAAGAAGTGGGAAATCTGGGAGTAAATACAACTTTGGGCACTGCTAGATGGAGGGGGCAAAGGATATCATCAGGATTCTGTCACTATTTCACTCTACTTTCTTCTGTGTTGGCTTCATTTTCAAAAAGACTGTCCTTAAGTGGAAGTAAAGATGGCCACTTTCATCTTAAATCATCTGTAGAGCTAACAACTGCAACTGAAATAAAGATGCTTGCCTGAAACTTCCAAATGAAGTTCAGAGGCCTGGTGTTGGGTCAGAGACCTATTCCTGAACTGATTGGCCTGGTGTTGGGTCAGAGACCTATTCCTGAACCAGTCACTGTAGCCAGGGGTTAGAGTACTCTGATTGGCCAAGCTTGGGTCATATGTCCAACACTGAACCAATCACTGTAGCCAGGGGAGCAGAGTTCTCTGGCAGGAACCACCCCTACCTGAACCACATGGACTGAGAATGAGAGAAGTGTGATTTCCCAAACAGTAGGATGCAGTCAAAACATGTCAATCACAGCTTCTCCCTTCTTTCTCTGTAGACCAGCTTTCTGTCTTTGCAATCAGCATGGCAGGAGAAATATTGCCACCCTAGCTCAGGTTACACTTTCTCTCTACTCAAGAACTTTTAGCTCCAATTCAAAATCCCTGGGAGAATTCTGACTAGTGTGCCTTGTCCAATTGACCCTGATGGCGAGGGTGGGGATAGTCTGAGGGATAATGTGGCTGCTACAGGCTCATTTTTATGGACACAGGAATAAGTTACAAGGGTTAATAGAGGAAGACAGATACCTCAAGAAGTGTCTTTTACAAGAGATAATGGAAACTTTTTATAGGACTGTGGTGTGAACAGATTGTATAAAAATAATTCTGGCAAAAAGACTAATCATTGGGCTGTTGCAAAAAAAAAAAAAAAAAAAAAAAAGACTGAAATTTCTAGCTTAGGAGAATGAAAACATGGTGAAATCATCTACCAACAATGAAACTATAAGAGCAATGTCTGGTTTGGAGTGAGGTAGGAAGAAAAGGATGACAAGTTTAGCTTCAAAGTGTTTCCTTCGAAATGCCTGGGGAACGCCCAGGTGGAGAAGCTCAGTAGGCAATGGGAAATACAGTCTTGCAACCTGAGAAAGAGAGTGTAGTTGAGGACAGAGATTTAGGGATTATTGACATATGGCTGGGTGTTGACGTCATGAAGCATAAGAAACTGCATGTGGGGAGCACTAAGGTATAGGTGGGAAGAGAGAAGAAGGCAAAACCTGCATTTGAGGGACTGTGGCAGATGCCTTCAGTGCCCTGCCCATATCTGGGAACTCTGTTTCTGACGTGCCAATGGTATCCTAGTGAAACTCTCCCACTTTATCTCCTAAGCCGTAACATCAGAACAAATGCAGTGTATCCTCTAGCCCTATTCCCAGCTATGGCCCAACACCTCCTATGAACCTCTCACTGGATACCACTTGACAAGCACGCTCTATTTCCTACTGGAGGGGGAGACCACATGGAACAGAGCCAAGTCACCCCAGTTGTTTCAGCCAAAGCCCCAGACATATGAGATAGTTCATCCAAGTTCAATAAAGATACCTAATTGACCACAGGTGCAGGAGTGAGCCCATCTGTGACTAAAAGAACTATCTAGTAAAGATAAAAGACTCATGAGCAGAGCTGAATCATTATTGTTTTCATTGAATTGTTACATAGCAACAGCTAACTGCGATATAAGCTTCTTGTCCACCAATGCTCAGTTAGTTGCCAGGGCTGGAAGTCTGTCCTTTTGTGCACGTGGGAAGTAAGTCAAGTGACTTAGGGACCAAGATGATAAAGTGGAGATACAGCTGTCTTGGAGTAGCAGAGAAAGGGAAAACAAGAAGCAGAATGGACTAGTACTTATTAAATACCAACCCTGCGCTAGGTGACTGGCATGTTATCTCACTTTATATTCAAAACTGTTATTATCTTTGTAACCAGAATGGCTCCCACCAACATGGAGTGCTTCACTTGAACCAACGGCTGGGTGACCACCCCAGATGACATTGTTCCTTTGCCCGCTGCACGGTGGGTCAGGAGCATTCTATGCTTGTCTGAGTCCCATCCACTTAGAGGTGTCTGTCCTCTCGCAAAGCTGATGCATCCAGAGGTCTTTCAGCTTTTAGGTTTACTTAAAGCTCTCTTTCCCAGTCAAGCATGCAACTTCTGCCAGAGCCACTGGATGGGATGGGAGTGGTTTAAAGGAACAGCTGCCTGAAGACCCCATCCACTTCTCTCCTTTAATTCTCAGCTTCTGGGACTAAGTCTGACACTTGCTCCTCAGGGAGAATTCTCTTTCAAGAGGCCTGCTCTTTTCCTTTGCTATTAAAACAAAGTAATAAATACTTGAAACACATCGTTTTTAATTATTTTACTACATTTTACTATGATCTATGCTTTTGAGATTACTTACTTACATCTATCATGTCTATCTGCAGAGCGAGAACAGTATATAATGGTGCCGTGGAACAGCTTTTCCCAACTCTGCATTCAGTGACATCAAGTTAGTGCTTGAACAAATTGGCCACGGAGGGAGTATTTTCACCAGGGAAATCAGCAAACACTACAAATTTAATGTTTTGATTTATTCGTTAATTTATTGTTTTATTGATTCTCAAGACAGGGAAGGTGGGTCAGCAAACTTCTCCTATAAAGGGCCAGGCCCAGGGAATAGATATTTTAGGCTCAGTGGGCCATGTGGTGTCTGTTGCAACCACTCGGCTCCACTCTTGTAGCATAAAAGCAGCCGTAGGCAGTACTTAAGAGAATGGGCACTATTGAACTTTATTTACAAAATAGGCAGGAAGCCAGATTTAGCCAAAGGGTCATAGATGGTTGATCCCTGAGCTAGACTTAAAAACATGAGAACACGGTAATAAAGGAGATTAAATTTAAAAGTGCATCATGTCTATGGTGTAAATAGCACAACAAGTTGAGGCAATATTCTTTCAATATTCAAAACCTATTCTCTTTTTTAGCTCACAACATAGTTCTTACTCATTTACGTGAACAAAAACATCAACCAACATTCATACCAGAACTGTACTTGTTTGTCAATTGCAATTAAAGGTAAACTAGCGATAGAACTCAGCTGAAGGTCAGTGAAAGCATTCTGTGAGAACCAACTGGCTACAGGAAATTATAATAAAGAACATTGTATATTTTATTCAAATTTGTAAATTTTTTGCCAAGCATGTTTTTTATCAGTAAAATGTATAATGAACATATATGCTGATTGATAAAAACATTTACCAGCACATGACTCAAAAGGCACCCAGTCCTGAGGCAAATAAATCCAGGAGGAGGGAGCGGTTGCCAAATATCACAAGCTAAGTGTATCTGAATCACCTCTCAGGCCTGCCTGGGAAGGCTCGTACATCTCCATTTTACAGATAAGAAAACTGAGGCTGGTCCAGAGTTGCATAACTAGTGATTGACAGCACTGAAATCCAACGTAAGTCTATTTGAGTCCAATGCCCATCCCTCAAGACTGCCTCATTAGAAACCATGTATTTGGTTCAGAAAAAGACAGGGAAGTTTTAAACCAGGATCACTTTGGAAATTGGCTAGCAGAGGCCTGGAGAAATTTCAGATGTGTCAATACCCAGGTGAAGGCCAGGCAGGCCTACAGGAAGGGAAGGGGGAGGCTATGATGGGGGTCCATGCAAACATACAGATTTTAGATGTGGCTGAGAGCAACATTTGGACACAGAGGTGGGGGTGGGGGACCTGTGTCAGGGCTGCAACAGCAAGCATATTTCATCTCATCAGTGATGGTTGGTACTGATAAAATTGTGAGTGTAAATAAGCACACATAATCTAATTAAATGGTTTTGTGATGACAAATAAAGCATGCTTTCCAAGTGGTATCCAGTCAGAGGTTAATAGGAGTTGTTGGGCCATAGCTGGGAACAATGCTAGTGGATTGTAAGGAACACTGCACTTTTCCTGATGTCATGGCTTGGGAGGGGAGGAAGGAAGAGAGAGCTCATGCCTACTTTCTGGAAGAGCCTGAGCAAGAGAAACCAGAACGTCACTGCGGCAGCCCCACTCCTACAAGTGACCTTTTGTGGTCTCCAATGGCCGAATGGCTCTGGCTGGAAGAAGTCATCATTGGAATCTGAACCATGCTTCCCCCAAGCACCTGACTAAGGGAAACTGAGCCCCTGTTTTCCTCAAGGTTCTTCCAGTTACACCTGATAGAACATTAGCTCAAAAGGTTTAAGCAGAACAGGAGAATTTATTGGCACCCTGCAACTGGGAACTTGAAAAGTGGCCTCAGGACACTAAGGATTGAAGCAATATTCTCAGAAATTAGCTCTGCCTTGCTTCCTCTCTAACTCAGCTTCACTTTGTTCTTGGAGACACTTCCTCCGACAGCAAGTAGGAGGCATGACTGAGACAACTCAAGGCTGCCTCACTCCAGCTTAACACTCTTCCAAAAGGGAGAGAGCTCCAACCTGCCAACATCTGAATATAAACTCTCATTGGTCCACCCTCAGTCATGTGCCCACTGCTGGTCCAATCAGTGAGGCCAGACAGATGGATATTATTACTGCCCAGGCTTGCTGTGGTGATGAATTGGCAGCCTCGCCAGAACTACACGGAAGAAAGGGGCACTGACAACCAAGTAAAGGGGTACTGTTACCTAAGCTGGGAAGAATAATGGATAAATAAAAGCTGAAGTCCCTTGATTAGCAGAACTTTCCAGGGGATTCTCAGAGCCAGAGCAACTGCTAACATCAAGGCTACGATTAATAAGAGGTCAGGCTTAGCATCTTGACAAGGCAGGGAGGGAGGGAAGAGTTAACAGTCGTTGGATGACCACTATGTGGGGGGCTGTACTTGTATGTACACTGCCTAATCTAATTTTTGTAACAATGTCCTCCTCATTTTACAGATGAGGAAACAGAGGCTCAGAAAGTTACACAACTGCCCAAACTCATGCAGCTAGTAAGTGTCAGAACTGGCAAATGGAGGCACGGGTCTCCATCTCTGGTAGTGAGGAAAGTGCTACTAATTTCTGGTCTCCCCTCTTATTAGGCCTCATGGTCAAAGTCCTACAAATACTTTTTATAACTTTTCAACCAGATTTTCTTGGGGCTGTTTCCAAAGCACAAGGTGTAGCAAGATGTCTCCTCTTTCATCTCTGATGGAGTTTGGGATGTGCTAGCTCAATGTCCCTAAACAGCCACAAAAAGAAGAGAATGGGGCAAGATGGTGTTGTTTACACTTCCCAGGTGATCACTGGGCATCCAACCAAATTAACCCACACTCAGCCTGGCTGGTGAGCGGCCCCTGTTCTTACACCCTGTGTAACAAACAGCACAGGTGTTGCAGAGTTAAGTACATCTCATAGAGAACAGGGGAATGGAGTCAGTCCCAACTTGCCCCTAATTCCCGCCTCTGACACTTGCTGGATGTATGACCTCTAATAAATAACTTAACCTCCATTAGCCTCAGGTCCCTTATCTGGAAAATGGTGAGGATTATGCCTATTTGAAAGATATACCGAACAGATATGATCTCCATTCTACTTGTCCTTTCTGGCCACAGTGGACAAGGGACATATTCCTGAGCCAAGGGTAGAAAACTCACTAGCTGATAAGAAACCACTGATGTTCAATCTGACCTAAGAAGGGTGGATTAGTGGGTGCCTGAGGTGAAAAGCCCTGGATGAATGGAATTGGAATAGCTCCTTGCGCCCAAGCACAAAATAGAAGAGAAGAATCCAGTCAAGGAACAAAAGAGCTTTGAAGTGAACCAGATGCTATAAGACAGAGAGAAGGAGAAGGAGAACAACACGGCTCCTGAATGACAGAGAAAGAGAATGGGAACCTGGCCTAGCTTCCCCCTCCTCAGATCGAGGGATCTCCCCCAGGAAGGTTCCATTCCTTATATCAAAACAATACCAAATAGAACATTGAGAGGAGCAACAAAACTGTTGTGAGAGTTCTCATTTCTGACACGCAGAAGGTGCCCGCCCGATAAACGTCAGCACAATTCTTTCTCTGGACTTGATTGAGGGAACTCACTCAAAACTCATTCAAAATGGCCTCATGTGACTGCAGCCAAATCTGTAGTTGGGTCATCGTCCCTTCTAGTCCAGGAACCATGACCAACCTAACTGCAAGATATACTGCACAATTAGTGTGCACCTCTTAGCCTTGGCTAATTACTCTTTTATCAATTAAAAATATTTTCCCATTAAGCCAAGAAGTTGAGAGGGAGAAAGGAGTCTCTTCTGTTTCTAAAGCCTCTGAAAAATCCAGCAAGATAATGTCACTGATTTGGTTAATTTCAGGTGCACATCAGGCCATTCAACCTAGGTGAATTTAATGACTCAGGACAGGTCGGCAATGAATGTCCCTGTAAATCATTTATAATTGCAAGCATAAAAATTAAAAATCAGTCTGAAGAGCAAGATAACGTAATGCTAATGACGGAGGGCAGTAATCTGAAGATAGAGGTTCTCGCTTTAATCAGGCCCATTCGGATGACAGAGTGCTAAGCCTCCAGGGGATTGTTCTGGAAACAAAAGGCTGGGAATCTACTTCAGTCTTTAATGACTCACCATGATAAAAGAAATTAACTGAATTTTCATATTATAATTATAAAACTTAATAGGAATTTTTTCCCCTCCATATTTTTTATTTTTCTCCTAGACAAGATAAACCAACATACAGTCTATTCTCCTTACAAGGATGACCTTAAAAGGCCAGTTATGTTCAGCCACATCATGTTGAAAGTCCAGTTAATAAATTATGTACAGGAAGAGGAATTGCCAGTAGTATAATGCGGACAGTTTCCAGCAGCTTTAAGAAATCAGAAAAGTCTTTACCTTATTTTCAATGTCTATATAAAACTGCATCCCTCCAAGTCAGTCAGAATCAAGAATGAGGTGAACAATAAAATATCAAATTCTTCCCTTAGGATGCTTTCAAACCACAAATTGAACATTCTCCTTTCCTTGAGTTTTCTGCCTGGTGGACACCTAATTATATTTCCAATCCAAGTCTAATTCAGGTGGAACTTCTTCCAGGAAGCCTTCCTTGACCACCATCCCTCCTTCCCCATTTCCCAGAACTCCCCCACACTGAAGGCTCATCACTCTTTCTTCTGGGTTTCCTCTGAACCTTGTACATGAACCTAATCCGGGACTTATCATACTGTATTGTAACATACAATAGTAAGATCACTGCATTCTCAAACTATAAGTTCGTTGAGAGGAGACTATGTGGGAAGCATGACGGGTTGACCCTCCAAATATCTAGCACGTTGTAGATATTTGATAAATATTTGTCAGCTGACTGAGAGGTATCATAACTCTAGACTAACATAGGATAAACAGTGAGAGAAAACTCAAGAAAACACCAAGCCTTTAGAATCTCAAAAAGAGATATGAGGGGGGAAAGGTGTTTTTTTTTCCAGTAGATAAGTTTCTCACACACACACACACACACACACACACACACACACACACACACATTTTTGCTCTTGATAATAAGAAAAAACCATGGGTTATCATCTCTAGAGTATTTAAATAGTTCCAAGAGCCCTTGATAAAATTACAGTCTTTTCCTGAGCAGTTGGGGTGATATTGCTCCATATAATTACCTCTCTACAGGAATTATACGTAGTCATATTGTGAGGTGAATAAGTACGGATTTTTCAGTTGCAAGCAAAAGAAATCAACTTGAATCAATTTAAGGGGCAACCAATTAGTCAGGGGTGTACTTTGCTGCTAGGACATAGATGTATCTCACCAAAGGCAGGAATCGCTGGGCCTCAGGAAGAATGGGACCGAGAACTGGGAAGTGGTCTCATCCACACGAGCTCCTTCTTTCTCTCCCATGGCTCATATTCCCTTGGTCTGCCTCACCCTCTGTATCCACTTAGTGTACATTAGAATCACCTGGAAGACGTGTTGAAATGCAGATTGCTGAGCTCCTGTCCAGGGTTTCCAAATCAGTAAGTCTGAGGAGGGGCCTGAGAATCTGCATTTCTCACTAGTTTCCTGTTGCTGCTGCTGTTGGTCTGGGTACCACCTTTGAGAACCACTGCTCTGTACCTTGTGAAAAGCCCTGGATGGGGCAGGACGACGGCCACAAGAGCGGCTGCATGTGCAGGTCACAGCTCCAGCCACCAGGAGAGACTCACCTGGTCCCACCACCAACTTCCTGGGAGACAGAACCGACTGGCTCATTGGAGTAAGGTGTCTCCCCTGGGCCCTCAGTGGTGGCCAGACATACAGCTGACTGTGGGCATATCGCACAGTTCCCAGGGAAGAGGAGCAGGCAGACAACCCAGTGTGACTGCCACAAGACACGAAGGAGTCTTGTTTTTACTGGACTTGTAGTAGTGCGGATGCCTTTATCACTGCAAAATCTCAGGACCCAGGAAACCCATCCTCAGCTGAAACCAAACTTGCGTTATTCCCATCTCTGCCCACAACAGCCCCGATCCAGCACAGAGAGGCAAAAAGGAAGTGGGACTTACACCAGGCTGTGTGAGACTCCAGCAGAGGGTAGTAGAGATTGGTCTAGAGCAGTGGTTCTAAACCAGCGAAGACTTTGCCCCCCAGGGACACTGGGCAAATTCTGGAGACAGTTTTGGTTTTCACAACTTGGTTGGGGGGTGAGGTACATCAGCAGCTCATGGGTAGAGCTCAGAAATGCTGCTAAACATCTTACAAGGCACAGGACAGCCCCCACAACCAAGAACTATCTGGCCCAAAATGTCAGCAGAGCCGACTGAGGTTGAGAAATCCTGGTGCAGAGACTACAAGGCCTTAAAAAAAAAAAAGCAGTCTTCTCATTCACAGCAGGGGCAATAGCACTGTGCTGAAACCCAGTCCCAACTGCTAAGTTGGAATCCCATTCTGCTACTTGTTGGCTGAATGAGCTTGGGTTAGCCAGACATCTCTAAGCCTCAATTTCCATATACATCAAATGGGATAACAGAGGTGTTGGAGGGAATTACAACGATTTGATCATTGTAAATAACTTACCCCAGTGCCTGGCACATAGTAAGATAGCAAGTACTCAATATATGGTGGTATTATTATTATCATCATCATTATTGTTATTATTTATTTGTGAATGGAAATGTGGAGAAACTTCTCCATGCTGCTGTGATTTGGGGAGGATAGCTCAACTAATTCAGGAAATTTTATTAGAAGAACAAGAAAAAACTAAGCCCAAAGTTAGCAGAAGGAAGGAAATAATCAACACTAGAGCAGAAATAAAAGAAACAGAGAACAGGAAAAAGAAAAACAGAAAAGATTAAAACTAATAAAGGAATTCAGTAAAGTTGCAAAATACAAAAATCAACAGACAAAAATCAGTTGTGTTACTATACACTAACAATGGACTATTGGAAAAAGAAATAAGGAAAGCAATCTTATTAACTACAGAATCAAAAACAATAAAATACTTAAGAATAAATGTAACCAAGGAAATGAAAGATCTATACATTAAAAACCATAAAACATTAATGAAGGAAATTGAAGAAGACACAAATAAATGGAAAAATCTCCTGTGTTCATGGATTGGAAGAGTTAATATTGTTACAATGTTCACACTACCCAGCCATTTATAGAGTCAATGTAATTCTTGTCAAAATGCTTGGCATTTTTCACAGCAATAGAAAAAGCAATCCTGATGGAACCACAAAAGACCCTGAATAGCCAAAGCAATCTTGAGAAAGAACAAAGCTGGAGGCATCACATTTCCTGATTTCAAACTATATTACAAAGCTATAGTAATCAAAAATGGTATGATACTGGCATAAAAACAAATAGATCAATGGAATAGAATCTAGAGCCCAGTAATTAACCCATGAATATACAGTCAACTAAAATTTGACAAGGGAGCCAAGAATATTCAATGAGGAAAAGATAGTCTCTTCAATACATGGTGCTGAGAAAAATGGATATTCACATGCAAAAGAAAAAACTAGACCCGTGTCTTACACCACTCAAAACAATTAATGCAAAATGGGTTAAAGACTTAAATGTAAGACCTGAAAGCATAAAACTCCTAGAAGAAAACACAGAGAAGAAGCTCCTTGACATTGTTCTTGAAAATGATTTCATGGACATGACACCATACGCACAAAAGTCAAAAGCAAAAATAAATAAGTGGGATTACCTCAAAGAAAAAGCTTCTGCCCAGCAAAAGAAATGATCAACAAAATGAGAAAGCAACCTGAGGAATGGGAGAAAATAACTGCAAACCCCATATCTAATAAGGAGTTAGTATTCTTTTTTTCCAAAGAAGACATACAGATGGCCAACAGGTAACATGAAAAAGTGCTCAATCTTACTAATCATCAGGGAAATGCAAATCAAAACCACAATGAAATATCATCTTACACCTGTTACAATGGCTATTATTAAAAATAAATAAATAAATAACAAGTGCTAGCATGTGGAGAAAAGGAAACCCTTGTGCAGTGTTGGTGGGGAATGTAAATTGTTGCAGTCACTGTGGAAAACAGTATGGAGGATCCTCAAGAAAATTAAAAACAAAACTACTATATATGATCCAACAATTTCACTTCTGGGTGTTTATGCGAAGGAAACGAAAACACTAACTTGAAAAGATATCTGCACCCCTATGTTCATTGCAGCATTATTTACAATAGCCAAGACATGGAAGCAACCTAAGTGTCCAGCAGCAGATGAATGGATATATCAAAACATGGCTGAATAATAGAATATTATTCAGCCATAAAAAGAAGGAAACCTTGCCATTTGCAACACATGAACAGACATTGAGGGCATTATGCTAAGTGAAGTAAGTTAGAGCAAGACAAATAGCATATAATCTCACTTACAGGTGAAACCAAAAAAAAAACACCAAAAAAAAAACACACCTGAACTTATAGAAACAGAGCAGATTGATGGTCGCAAAAGGAGGCAGATGAAGAGAATTGGTGAAGGTGGTCAAAGACTACAAACTTCCAGTTATAAGATGAGTAAGGTCTGGGGGAGGTAGTGTACAATGTGATGACTATAGTTTACAATACTGGATACTTGAAAGTTTCTAAGAGTGTAGATCCTAAAAGTTCTCACCACTACAAAAAGACAAAAACTGTAACCATGTGAGGAGATGGATGTGTTAACTAACCTTATTGTGGTAGTTCATCATTTAGCAATATGTACAAATATCAAATAATTGTACCTTAAAGGTACACAATGTCACATATCAATTATATCTCAATAAAGCTGGGGGGGGGAATCTAAAAATAAAAAAAGGAGGCTTCTCTGGAAAAGAATAAACGGGATGGGAGAAGCCTCTCATCTTTCAGAAAGGAGACACGAGACCTCGTGAGTAGCATTGTTCTGCATTCTCTCTCCATCTCATAGCAAAGTGTTCTTATGTTGGCACTTTGCATACTGAGTTAGGGGAAGCGAATATTAATCTGAACTGATACTAATCATCCATGACAGAAAATTCCCACTCTGATCAAACTTTCATAACATATTAGGAGTAAAAAGCCCTGTCCTGCCTCTCACTGGTCCATCTCCATGCTGCCTATAGGAATATGGTAATAACAAGCACCTGTCCATCTGCAAAAGGATCCTTCATGGAGCCAGTGACAGCGTGGAAACTGAGACTGCAATTGAAATGTTAAATGGCCAAGTGACAAGGCCAGCCTCCTTCTAGAGGACAGTAGTATCCACTGTTCCTTTGGTTCTCCAGAAAGTTGGCCCAAAGCTCAGCCCACAAAGATGTCACATCTGGAAAAGCATTAAATCTTGGAACTTTAAGAGTTGAAAAGACTTTAGGTGTCTTCTAATCCAATTTCTCTCACTTTGAGCTATCAGTTCAGGGAAGGGACTAGGTGAGCTTATCTAAGCACAAAATATTAAATATTTTATAGGAACTGGACATTAGCTAGAGCACAGGCATGATCTGAAAGTCCTTCCTTACTAATGCAATTTTTGATAGACGGTCCTTTAAAATTTTGAGCCAAAATCTAACTGGACTTTGTGGTGTTTTATTTTATTTTGATCCAATCTGATAGTCTCTGTCATTTAATGGGTTAGTTATATTTCTTGTGATTATGGAATTGTTTCCACCTTTTTTTTTTCTTTTTTTCCTGTTGGCTAATCCATTTTCTTGGCTTCTTATTTCCTCTCTTTTTCTAACTTCTTTAGATTGACAAAGTTTTTCATAATTCATCTTATTTATTCTGTTGGTTTAAAAGTTACTACAGATTGTATCTCTATTCTTCTAATGGTCATCTTTAATATTTTAACCTACCTACTTAATTGTATATTTACACAACGAAGTCTCTAATTACTTGGTTTTTCTATCTTCCTGCCAAATGTGACTCGGATGTTAACATGTGAAAATGACCATTTGGCCCCAATGCCTAAAATATTTACTATCAGGCCCCTTCAGAAAAAGTTTGCTGATCCCTTCTTTAGAATAAGTTTTGTGGGGTAGAAAATTTTAGGTTGATAGTTATTGTCCCTCAACACTTTGAATGCATTATTTCAGTGTCACTGGCCTTTACTAATTGCTAATATGAAATTATACTTTATGTATTGCAGTTTTACTATGATGTGTCTAGCTGTAAATTGTTTTTTATATTTACTGCTTGGAATTTGGCATGCATTTTGAACTTAAGGAGGACAAGTCTTTCTTCTATTTCTTGTCAGACATTGTTTCTTTGCCATATCCTATGTTGTAGTCCTTCATCTATCCTCCATGTCTCTTAACTTTAAAAAAAAAATTTATTCTTTTGTTTTATTAAAATCCCCTCCCTGTTAGTATCACATTCTGAATTACTTCCTGAGTGCTGTCTTCCAATTCACTAACTCTTTATTCAACTATTTATAATCTAGGATTTATCTTATTACTTTTTTGGTTTAGTGAAGATAATTTTTTAATTTCCAAGGTTTCTCATTGGTTCTTATTTCATTTATTGGTTTGTTTTACCTTTCATTGTTTGCTCAACTTCCTTTGTCTGACAGCTTTGCAATTACCTCCACACAGGCTACCCCCAGTCAGATCTTTCAGTGGTGTTTCAGGGCTCCTGTCTTACGTAGTATACGGAAAACATAGATCCAGTCATGAACAGTAGGCAACGTAGTTGAATTCCTACTGGGGCGGCTCTGTGTTCTCCAACCTTCATCATTTTTATAGCCCAATGGTTCTCAACCAGGGCTGATTTTTTCTCCCAGGGGATATTTGGCAACTAGAGGGTAGTATTTGCTATTACTAGCAGCTGGTAGGTAAAGCCAGGGATGTGGTTAAACATGCTACATGCACAGAACAACTGTACTACAAAGAATTCTCTGGCCAAAGTGTTAATAGTACTGAAGGTGGCCAACTCCGCCATAGCCCCAGGCAATGGTCAGTACTTGCAGCCCCTTTCACAACAAAGGAGCCACACCCTAGCTCCCAGCTGTAAGCAGCAATGAGTGTGGCCCAATGAGTACTGTTCATCTTTTTCACCCCTCAGAAGTGCACCCCCAAATTGTCCTTGTTGACTTCCAGATCCAGAATCAACAAGCCCAAGGAGTCAACCTCATTGAGGTCTTGTCCATGGAATTATCTGATTTCCAAGCCAGGCCTTTTATACCATTTTGGGTCTCTACTTTTGTTTTATCTCTCCTTACTACATATTTGGAGTACAAATATTGGCCAAAGCATGAACCCTGGAGCCATCTTGACCCAGGCTAACTTCTTAATGGGACAAGTCTACATGAATCACTAATTTTTTGATCCTTTCTTTTTACTTCTTTTTTAGATAAAAATATCAGATATCTTGCAATACGCTCTGACCCAACTCAGAGTTTAATGAGATAATATTTCCTAGACAGAATCTTCTCACTTTTCAGCAGCTAAAATAGGCCTTTAAAAAGATTGCCACCTAAAAATCTTGTGACTGTCAGGGGTAAAAGGATATCCCTGATGAATGGCTGTAGTTTTCAAAAGAGGTGCGCCTACCTTTACAGGATACTGGGGGTTCAGGGTAGAGATTTTTGAGAGTCGCATTTCAACAAACACAGATTCCTTCCCCTGTGATTTAGGCTCCTGCTTCTTTGTGTCTTGGTGATTCTATGAAAACTGCTGTATGTGGAAAGGGGACAAATATGAAATGCCCAAGGCAAGAGTCTCAGTCTCAAATGAGATTATAGGAATAGAATATGAAAAGGATTGATCCCTTTACCCTTATACAAGGGCTTTCTTTGTCTCTTTTCACAGCAGACTTTGAAGTTCTCTGACAATGGATGGAAGACAGCTATCATCATCGTCCAACATCTTGCTCTTACAAACCCACTGGGTCTGAATGATTTAAGTGTGAGACCAGGACTCGGTTACATGTAGCATTCCACAGAGTTCCATCTCATTCAGACGCCATGCATCCTGTACAGCATCTCCCTCTAAGGAATACTGTTTCCTAGATGTGTATATGGCATCTCCTCCCAGAACCCTGTATACCATGGGTGTGCTTCTTACTGACTCTAGATACATTCGATTGGAGGAAGAATGGACACCTGATCCAACTAACTTCTCTCTCTGAGGAAACTGAATTTGGGTCATGGAGACATGCTCATTTACCTGTGGGGAGCCTAACTAGAAAGTCATATGGAATCTGGAGCTGAGGACACCATTTTGGGTTTGCCAGGATAAGGCATGTGTAAGCAGGGTCATTATGTACAAGTGAGGGGCAAGGGACAAATATGAAATGTCCAAGGCAGGAGTCTCAGTCTCAGATGAGATTACAGGAATAGAATATGAAACGGATTGATCCCTTTACCCTTCTACAAGCCTGAAACCCCGGTGGCCAAGCTGTGTGTGCTGGAAAGAGCACCTTCTTCTAAGGTGCACAAGGTTGTCACATGGGCTAGCAGTGGGGCCTGTGTGCAAGTAGATGAGTGTGGAAAGAAGAAGGCCTGCAAACACAGGGATGAAGGAAATGAGCAGCGATGATGAGACATGTAGCCCATGGGAGAAAAAGAGATGAAGAGAGAAGTTCCCTGGGTCCTAAAAGCTATCAAGCCCTTTGTTCCCAATCCCTACATTACTCAGCTCCACTTCTGCCCTAGGCTTGGAGGAGACAGCCTAGTGTGCTTCTCACAGATTCCCTTAATTTGCTTTAAAGGAGTGGGTTTCTGTTTCTTGTAATTAAAAATCTCCTGTTGTGATTAAGTTGCAGGAAGGTGGTGGCTGCATCTTGTTCATGCCTGTATCCTCAGAGCCTAGCACAGTGTCAGCACATAACAGGTACTTGAAGATTCGCCAAATGCTTAGATGAGACAGTTGTGACCTGAGTGGTTTAAGACAGTGCAGCATTTGAGACGCTTCACCAAGCCTGCCTGGAATCCCCGAAAGATAAAGGTTACCTTGATGAAGTTAAATCAGTGGCGTTTTTCACCAGAAGCCATTGCCAAAATTTCAGTAGTCCAAAGAAAAAGCAGTGTAAACCCCAATAGTCCAAGTGCTATTATGTTCCCTTGGCAAAAAAGAAATTTTTCTTTGGTGGTGAAATAAAACCCCCAATTAAAAAACAACAACAAAAAGGCCCCTGAAAATGTTTTGCAAAGTAAAAAAAAATAGATAAACAAATTGAAAAAACTTGAATTATTTCTGAAATCATAGATAATGCAACTGGGATGGTTTGTAAAAGACCAATCCGTGTAGCACTATTCTTTGAAGCAGTAGCTCAGAGAGGCTTAATAACTTGCAGGAGGTCACACAGCAAGGGTAGGAGAAGGAAGCCTAGGTCCCATGTCTTTGGCACTGTTTCTACTATACCAAGTTGCCCCTGGCAAAGAAGGTTCTTCCCCTTTCTCCTTTCTCTGCTACTACAATTAAAAGGACACCTTTTATGATACGCATTCAAACAGTTCCCATGTACTACCCTCAGTCTTTTAGCCTTGGTCAAATGGTTGGACTAATGACTGCATTTATAAATTGAGCACACATTTAAGAAACAACAACCCATCAAATATGTCAGCTTCATTGCAGCTCCATTAAAAAAATATTTTAAATGACTAGGGGACCAAAAAAAAGCAATTTTCTACCATATTATTGCCTGTGAAATATTTCAAGTGCAAAATGTAATCACCTTAATGCTATTTTTGATATCATATCAGCAAATTATGCTGAGTCCCCACTGTGACACTTCTATCAGGGTGAGTATTATCCTGTTGTGAGTGTCGATCCCCTGGGAAAATGAAGTCGCTCGAACAGTTCTGATGCTCCAGCAATTAGCCACCTCAAGATTGTGGGGAAGGGTGGATTTCTGATCCGCTTACGGAGTGTTTAACCTGTAAACATCTAGGACTTTTACCTCCTGTTTGTTTCTTCCCCAGTTAAACCCCAGAGAATCCTCTTTATGCAAGCAAAGAGTCATTTTATGTAATAAGAACTTTTCTCCCTCTATTTTTCCTCTTAATCATCAGCAAATCCCCCTTCTGCTATTAAAATACACACCACGAAAACTGGAAAAAGAGGTAATAAGTATATATTGTGCCGAAGACTAATACCCTAGTACCATCAGAAGAAAAACACAAGCAATGTGATGCGTTGCAGGATTAGCTATCTTCATGTGGAGCAAACAAAAATAATAACTTCCAGCAACTTTTAAAGGCCAGTGATTTGTTTTCTGAAGGTCAGAAGCTTTATTAGGCGACTAGAAAGGATATGATACACACATACACACACAAACACACACACACACATAAGCACTGCAAAATAGTTACATTTACTTTGGGTGTAAATAGACAGTGTGCTGAAGTCAGATCCAACTTACAGTCTGAAGGAAAAAAAATGCCCCTTTGCACATTTAAAGTACCAATACCATGCAGAATTTCAAACAATTTCTCTACCAAAATGAAGGACTGTATCCTTATCTCACTCTCACTGAGCTCCGTTATATACGAACTGGAAAGACCTTGTGATATAAATGCAATAGTAAGTTGTTAATATAATTCAGCCTTGTGATAGAACTCTGTCAAAATTAAAGTTTTGAGGTTGGAGATCATTCATGAAGAACTCTTTTCTGCATAGTATAAAACCAACCTCTTAGAAAAGGAACAGTTGCCTCCAACTTGGCAGCCTTTTCAAGCTTAGCTGCAAAGATGAAAACACTGAGGTCGGTTATTAGATCTTGAGCATCTCTGCATTTTCGGTGTCTATTTTCGGTAGAAAATCACCCCTTAGGCGGCCATTCCATCTGGAAAATGTAATTAATAAGTCATCAGTTCTCGGCTCTGCACACAGCCTTATAAGGTATATGGGGGGGGGGAAAGAGATAGAAAGATTAAGATCTACTTATTATGTATCAGCCCCTAGTGCTGCCTCGTACACTTTCTTAGTAACCCTGGATCTGTAGGAAAACAACATGCTTGGATTTACCTGGAGAAACACAGGCCCCTCTGAGCATATAGAATTGTCCCTCTTTCTAACTATCTGATCTCCAAGCCCAGTCTCATCACATTTCTCAACCTCACAGCTTGACCGGGGGAGGTAGAGGCTGAGGACAGAACACCTTGAGGGGGTCCAGGTCCTGTGGTGAAGCCTCAAGAAAGCCAGAGGGAAGAGGAGACCTGGCTGGGGGGCTTCCGGAGCAGAACACCCTTAAGTCAGGGTCAGATTGAAGAGGTTCAAACCCAGGCTCTGCAGAGCTGTGTGAACTTAGAACAGTGACTTAACTTTTCTAAACCTCAGTCCCACTTCAGAGTAAGCACGTAACTATTAGCTATGATTATGATTAAAATGAATTTATTCATTAGAACAGAAGCAATAGCATCTCCCCCCGCCAGGAAACACCTCCTGGTAAATTCTGATTCATCAGGGAATAGTACCTCACCATGTTTGGTAGAAGTGTCTCGGCAACGCAAATGAGTACAGTTGTCCCTCAGTATCCGTGGGGGATTGGTTCTAGGATCTCCATGGATACAAAACTCTGACGATGCTCAAATCCCTAATATAAAATGGCCTAGTATTTGCATATAACCTAGGCACATCCTCCCCTATCCTTTAAATTATTTCTAGATTACTTGTAATACCTAATACAATGTAAAAGCTATGTAAATAGTTGTTGCACTGTATTGTTTAAGGAATAATGACAAGAAAAAGAAGTCTGTACATGTTCAGTACAGACACAGCCATCAGGCCAACCACATTATATATACCAGCAACAACGTAACAATTTTAAAAAAAATATTTTTGATCTATGGTTGGATGAATCCCCAGATGCAGAACCCACAAATAGGGAAGACAGACCATTTTTGTTCAAAACTTTTAGAGGCAACTGATGCACAGAGGTGTAAATGACCAGGCCAAGGTCAAGATTACAGCTCAGTCCCCTAGTTTAAAGATCGGTCCAACACCCCAGTGTCTCATCCTCATGAAGGCTTTACTCTGTCCAGCCAATCTGAATGTCTCTCTTGCCATCCTTAGGCCAGAAGAACTGTTTTAATGCTACATTAAACCTAAAAGTCTTACCTTGTTAAACCTAAAAGGCTTAGCCCTTTCTAGCTTCGAGTTTACAATATTTCCTCACTCTGTGTACAGCCCTAATTAGTGTCTGAATTCAGTCATTGTGGTTGTGTGTAAATACATACATTTTTATGTACAATTCTAAGCTTCCACAGCTAACTGGAGTGCTATCTTACTTGGCTTCTGGGTTTCTGTACCTCTTTGCTCCAGAGTGCCAGGTATTTGGGATTAAATCCAGCCTGAAATGTTATTTGCTCTGTTTAGTGCTTTTATGATGATTCTCTTATTATCTGCATGTGCTTCAGCGCTAATTGTACATTACAATGGTTGTAAGCAGGCAGCCTGCAAGCAAAACAGGAGAGGTGGGGGCGGGTTTGGAACAAGCTACTATTTCACAGAATCCAGACAAGGGAAGGCCAAACAGAGAGACGCCAAAGGAAAGGAGAGAAAACGAGAAAAAACGATTCAATCTGACTTTGCTGTTCTCTGAAACCAGGGCCTCTAGTTGCCCTGAGAGCCAAATTAACCCTTTCAGGGCATGTAGCAAAGTGTTCCACCAGGGAAATGTATAAAAGAGAAAAATGAATGTTACTGCTTTCATCCTAGGAGGGTGCCCAAAATAAACCTGAATCTTCAGACTCTAGAACCCATGTATGATTATATTCAAGGAATGTTTGAAAAGGAACTACACCAGTTAAATCATGTAAATAGTCCAAAGACTGTGATAACTGACATACTGATTTAAGCACGAAGAGTAAAATAGCCAAAATAATAAATTCAAACCTGAGTTGGAATAGAAATTTTAAAATCATCCTTCTGATACTTATGCTGATGTAAGAACTCACAGGAACAATTATGCGCCATCCTCCACAAAAACATTTCCAGTAGCTTAGAAATCACAATGAGTCCTGAAATCATGATCTCTAGTGAAATACTCCATTATATTACGCAGAGTTTGCAAGTTATTTTAAAAGACCACATATGACACTAAAATACATCTATAGAAGTATGATAAATGATACATAGAAAACAAATTATGTAGTAGTTCTTGGCATTTTTATTAGCTTAAAAATGATTTTAGCATTGATACTTTGTGCAGTGTAATGAAACACATTGTAATTAGAAAACTTCTTGGTGTTCATTCTCAAATTCATCTTTCGCAATTCCTGGTTTTCTGACAACTGTTCAGCCCCTGGCGATGAGGGACAGTCACCCATGACCGCTTTAAACTTAACTTTCCCATCAGTCCCTAGAATTTCCACTCCTCCCACGTTTCATGCCGACTGATGAAGAGAAGGGGTGGATTTGTGTGAGGTAATTGAAGCCTGGGCTTTAGGCTCCTTCACTCACTGGGGCCCCTTTCAAGACCCTGGATCTGATTTTGTATTTGTAATTGTATTTTGTATTTGTATTCTTTTTTGTAAACTCATCCTCCCAAATGCATAAATTTCAAGTCCCATAAAACTGTCCCTGGGTAGAATGGATGAATCTTCTTTAAGCATCTGATCCACGTCGTGGATAGCAAAATGCCATCCTTCCTAAACCCTTCAGAACCAGTACTTAGTTGCATGACATTATCATACCACATCTAGAGAGCAGTGGAGAGCAGCTAGTACCATGAATGATGGGGTAGGTGATTGTCCTTATACAATGTAGGCAAATAGTATGGTAAAACATGGTCTGATAAGGTTTTTCTTTTTGTAAAAAGAAGCATGTTATCAACACTTTGCTAGTCTTGTTTTTCATATGCAATGAAAATTTGCAGACACCTCTGAAGTGAACCTTGGCATTCCAAAGTGATGATTCTAACCAATTTTGAGTTAGCATAAGTCTTTTAAAGTTTTCAAACTTTGCAAAATGCTATATAATTTGGCTTTTTGCCTAAACATTTGAAATTTTCCTAAAAATTCCATTTCTAATTTTACTTTGATTTAAAATTTTAATTCATATAGCATAGCTCAATCCAAAATGTTCTGCGAACTCCATAAGAATATCTAAAACATCTAAGAAAAGTGCAGAATTTGCCCCCCATCTGTAGTTCTCAAAAAATTAACATATATAGTTTGGTAACTCCAAAACAAAGGGAGGGTTTTGGGATGGTGGGAGCATCATTAGTGTCAAATAAAAAGAGAAAATAAAGACTCTATACAGAATAAACATTTTCCAATTTTGGTCATGCATTATTAGTAGTGTGACAAACGAAAATTGTGAAAGGTCATAGATAGAAGATAATACAGTAGTTCCTTAAAAAAAAAAAAGTGCTGAAATTTCTTGGGCTGCCACTAAAAACTGATCAAGGTTACCAATCCCTGCATCCTGGAAAATGTGCTTGATACTTGAGATTTAAGAAAGAAATGGGCACTAAATAGCAACCAAGACCAGAAAGTAGGGAAAATTCTTTTTAGAGACTCTGGGCTTAGCACCAGACCACATACACTAAGGAGAAGAGAGGAGAGTGTCAGGACGGGATCAAGACAATACCAGTTTAGAAGTAAGTTAAGATTCTGAGACTATCAGTCAAAGATCAGGAAACAAGGTCATTCATTCCAGAAAGTGATGTTGTTGAGATTTCTCTGTGGGATTCAGTGGAGATGGAAGACTGCCCACCCAGTTGTAAAGCTAGAAACTGACAGATTGAGAAATGGACAGAGACGACAACCCAGAGTCAAGGAAGACAGACAGTCTTTGGCAAGAGAAAAATGGACCTCTAAAACGGATTTGGGGCAGAGGGCTGATTTTAGGTCTTTTGGCATTGATAAAAAATGACAGCAGTGCTCAATTCGATCTTGAGAATCAATGCCAATTCCTTATTAAACTGTCAACCTTTTTTAGTGTCATCCTTAAAGATCTTGATTCAGTGAATATGCCAGTGAACCTGAAGCTGTGAGTTTCAACAGCCCTCTTTGGAGAGTCAACCCCAGGCTCTCACCCAGAATTTCCGGAGTTTCTGGTGTCCTTGGTGCCACCATCATACTCATTTTCCTAACAAGCTGCATGGAATGGTTTACTTCATGAATAATTTGCAGGAAATGTCTAATTTTGAAAACTACTTTAAAAATAAATAGCTGGTTCTGATTTCCCTAGAGCTCCCAAACTAAAATCTATCACTCTCCAACCCTACCTACACTGTGGAAAATTATGCGAATGGCCATGCTGGCATTTGAAAACTTGTAGGACCTTGATAAGAATCAATAACTTTGTCCAAACCATTTCTCCCTGAAAGATAATTCCTGTGTCATCAGTCCATTTGAGCTCTTTTAGGGTTATGGAGAATCCAGGAAAAGGATGAAAATCTGATCCCTCTTTGGGGAGTAGGATGTGGAGAATTCCTTGGCTTTGCAGCACTCAGCTCAAAGCCAATGATTGGCTCACTCATTTGTCCACACCAAGCTTTAAAGGGTAGGCCGATTCAGATAACCCAGAGAGTGACACACCTGCTGTACTCAACTACAATCCCAACTTCAACCAGGCGGTCCCACACAAAGAGGGGCAGTGGGTCTCAGGCTTCTTCTTTCCCTGGGGATGTCTCACTCAGCTCTGCTGCTATGACCACCATGGCACACCCCAGCCCGGACCAGTGGACTATACTCAATGGAGGCCAAGCTTTGCTTAAGGACGTGAACACACAGTAACACACATAAATAAGCTGAGTTATGACCTTTAGCTCTCTCTCATCGCCCACTGGGTCCTCTAACACCCTTTCCCCACCTGCTTGCAGCTGGATTCTATGTGGCAGAAACCACATTCCCTACTCCCACTCCAGAAGTGTCCTAAGGCATATCCAGAACCCTCCTTTTCTAAATCCAAAGAGGTGAGGTCCAGGGACAGAAAGGACTCCCTTCTCCAGCTTCCACATTCCCTTTCCCATCTGAGGCCCACCTCTTTCCTTGACTCTTATTCTAGGATGGTCATCTTCTTCAAGGGAGACTTCACCTTTTACTCTCAGCCGTGGGCCTACTCAGGACCTCACCAGGTCAGGACACGGCTACAGAAAGGCCATCGACACAGTGGAAACACAGGCTGCGGGTGTCTGCTGATGGCTGCTCTCAATGGCAGATTTCAGTCATCATTCAACATTAGAAACAACATCGAGGACTGTCTCTGGGGCAGACACTAGCATACAAAGCAAATGAAATACTGTCTCGACCCTTGAGACGGGCACTGCCGAATAGACATCTAACAAGAGCCACATAAGTAAGGTTAAATTTTCCACATCAGCAGCCACGTTAATAAAAGTAAAAAAGAAACAGGTGTAATTAAAGTGATAGTATATTTTACTTAACCCAATATATCAAAATATTATACTTTCAACAGGTAGTATTAACAATTGTGAGTGAGATACTTTACTTTTTTTGTACTATGTCTTCAAAATCCCATATGTATTGTACACTTACAGCGCATCTCAATTCAGACTAGCCACGTTCTTGAATGGCCACCAGTGGCTACTGGCCACTGTACCAGACAGGGTAGCTCAAAGGCCTACAGTCTAGTGCAGCTGGAAGATGTTCCCGTTCTCTCTAATCACCTGTCTGTGTAAAGTGATGTTCAGACTCAGAACATGTCCCCCCCCTTACCTTGGGGATAATGACCCAGGTCAGTTTCCTTAGGCCACCCTAAGTGCTCAATGCCTGGCACAGTCAGCACCCAGGCTGCCCCCCCACCCTTCCCCTGGCAGCATCACCCTCCTTGGGGTTCCTGCTGTAGCAACTATTTTCTAAGGAGTAAAAAGCGCCTCTTGATACTTCCGCAGGTGAGCCGCCCTCCCCAAAGGCTTTCACAGCTGTTGTCTTTGGCCAAAGTCCATTCCACTAGCGATCCCTGACCAACTGATTCTAACATAAGACGCTGGATATTAGTGAAATTATCAGTGAGGAACTTTTCAGTGGCATGTGACAGAAAAACCAACTCAACTTCACCAGGTAAACAACAGGCAAAGGGCATGATTGCTTCATCAGTGCTCTAACCAGAAGGCCCAAAGAGGGTAAGCTTCAGGTGAGGCTTCGTCAGTTCCCCCCAGGACCTGATTTCACACTCTCTCCACTCAGCATTCCTCCATGGTGACATGAGCTTCAGGCTTCACACAGTGGTCTCTGGCAGCTCCAAAAAATCTCTTGAGGTCTCAGAGCAGCTTCAACAGCAGTAGACCTCACATCCAGCAGAAGAGAAAGAGCCTCTTCGCTAGCTCCCCGCAATTCCCAGATTCACTCTCTCCCATTGGCCAGAACTGAGTTTCAGAACCAATCGCTGTAAGGGATTGCTGGCTTCCCTAACTGGCTTAGGCCAATCAGGGCCCATCCCAGGAGCTAAAGGATGGGTTAGTCCCACCCAAACTATACGGCTGAGAATGGAGAGGGGTGAAGTACCCAAAGGAAAAATCAAAGTCCCTCAGTATGAGACTTTGGAGAGGCTTAACAAATGTCCATCACAAAAAACATGATATGTCCAAGGTTATTACTTTAACTTGCCTGATGTGTGAAGATTCAACTGCAGAATTGCTGAATTCTCTGGTAGGTCCAATTGTATCACACAAAATTAATTCCAATCCCTTCAGAGAACTGTCATAACCTCAGGATGGAGAGAAATCTCCCTGGCACAATGCTTTTAAGAAAACAAGTCTTCCATCCTGGTTGGGATTTCCTTAGACTGCTCTACCGAAATCCTGACTGTAATCCAGGGATATTCAGACACAGATGCCTCGACAGAGTTAAAAATTAAGACCGATTTTATGAACAAAGCTTAAGTGATCAGTTAGTAAACTGAAGATTACACAAGTAAAGCCTGGTCAAGCATGACATTGGCACAGCTTTCAACATCTAGTATAAAGATGGAAGGAAGCTTGTAATGTCAAATTTTTGTGAAGGGCTTCTCAACTAATTTTTTCTCAGACTCACAGCTTCCTGTGCTAGCTCCTTCTGGTGACAAGACCGTACCATGCAAGTAAGAGGGTAGGAGGGACTCCAAGAAAAAGGAAGCAAGAAATACACTTTGAAAAAAAATGATTTTGACACTAGAGTATCCTTTAGCATACTTTTGCTCCAGCGGGCTTTAAATGATCACATTCATTTGAAAGATGGAATGTTCTTCCTAAGTTTATAATCTATAGCAATTACTGTAATTAATAATCAGTGACATCCATATGGGCAGGAACCGTGTCTGTTCTGTTCACCACCATGTACCCAACTCCTGAAACACAGTAGGCATTCAGTAAATATTTGATGCCATGAAATTAGATTGAATTTATTTTGCAGAGGCCAACCTATTTTAACACACAGGCTCAGCCTTAAGACTATTCCAAGGGTTCTAATGCAATTCCTCTAGGTAGTTGGGACGGAGGTGATGCAGGTGGTAGTGAGGGAGTGGTTAAGAACTGAATGCTTAAAGGAGATGTAAAAGCGATCATTCCTACAATTCATCCCGCGGTTGCATGGTGTTGGGGATCCAGAGATGGAGGAATCACATGTTCATAGATGCTCAGGGCAAGAGAGACATCTCTGTAGCAATAGCACAATGTGATAATATATAACAGAAGGAGCTGTAAAGTGTAACGATGAAGGCACAATTAATTTCCCCTGGAAGGATCATGGAGGATTACAGAAAAGAATTCTGGATTGTAACTGGTCCTAGCAGAAGCGTCCAAGGACAATATTTAAAGGCTCCAGAGACCCAGAGGAGTGGCGGATAGGCGTCTGGAAGATCAGAGGTGCCTTGTAATCCTCAGAGCCTTCAAAAGGGGCCAATTTGTCTTCACAGATGAATGAGTCCTCCCTCTGCCGCCCCGAGAACCTTTGTG